>NW_004443962.1:6504925-6524185 GCF_000243295.1 Trichechus manatus latirostris | reverse complement strand
ACTCAAATTCCCCTTTCTGCATATCAGTTCCTTGTTACTTCCTACAAAAAATGACAGACTTGCCCTTTTGTTTTTTTAATTAAAGAACAAAATTTCTTCTTAACTCAGTTGACAGAAACCGGGAAGAATGCAAAGCGTGAGCAGACCCTTCCTTTCCTGGTGTTATCAAACAGCACGTCGTTTCCGCCTCTCTTCACCACCACGCTCAGGACAGAAGACCAGGTCTTCTGAGCCTCTGGGTGCATGGTCGACTTTGGTAGTGCTACAGGTTTCTGTACAAAACTGAAGGCCTGGTTCCTGAAGCTGCTAAATAAAAAGTAGCTATTTTCCTCAGAAGCAAATGCATGACTATTTTTGGATGTGTCAGATGGGAAAGAGCCATATAAGAGTCCTGGGACTTTGGGAACAAAGAGGAGACCCAGCCCAGGATTGGGAAGCTCTTATAATTACAAGAATACAAGGCTTTGGGAGGGGCAGAGCAACTGCATCTGGAGGGGTAGCAAGATCAATCTCCAGAAGTGGCAATCCATAGGCCTAGACACAACTGCATTTTGAATAAAGAATTTGTGTCAGGGATTGCCTGGTAAATAATAATAAGTGGCCAGAAAGTAAGACGAGGGCAAAATCATTTGCAAAAGGCTACACACTGCTAAGCATGTTACTAATGCAGAGTATCTGCTCGGGTACCCTGAGTATCATCAAAAGAGGGTGTCCCGTAAGAATCAAATGTAGCATGGGAACTTCGATTATATCTTGGTTGTTATGTGTGTGTATACTGGGGGTGGGGTTGGGGGGAGAGCAGCCATAAAAGATATTCTTGGAACAACTAGGGAAGTTTGAACACAACCTGTGGTGGATGCTGCTGGTTCCTCACCCACTTTTCCTTTACCCAGCCTATGCATCCACCCTCCCCGCTTCCCCTACTTCCTATTGGCTTCTAATGGCTCATAGCTGTCGCCTTCTTTGAAGAACTGTCCTAGGCCACCTTCCCCATAGCCTGTAGATAATAAGTGACTGACAGAGGGCTGAGCCCTCCTGCCTCACAGCAGAACATACTCTGTGACACAATTTACACTCCAGAGCTCCATATGGAATCAGGCTGAAGCTTTACTCAGTAGCGCACACATCCCTGCTTAACTCCTTCCCCTGCCCTATACTGCTTTCCTCTCTCCCCATCTTTTGAGAGAGCACCTTCAGTATGTTACAGGCACCCAAATCCCTGTCTCAGGCTCTGTTTCTAGGAAACCTGACCTAAGACACAGACTGAATATTTCATGAAATAATGAAATTATTGTTATATTTCCTTAGTTACTATTACTGTAAAGGAGAATGTCCCTATTTTTAGGACATGCAGGCTGAAATATTTAAGGGTAAAATATTATGATATCTTTTAAATGGTATAGCTAAAAATACATACTCACATACAAATATCGACAGATAACACAAGTGTGGCCAAATGCAGAGCTAGGTGGTGGCTTTAAGGGTGTACACTGTACTATTCTTTCAATGTTTCTGAAAGTTTGAAAATGTTCATAATAAAAGTTTGGAGGAAAAAAAAAAAGAGGTGTGTCAACGCAAAGCCTGCTTGTTCTTTTGTGGGCTGCCATGTTGATTACTGACATCCAGATCGGGCCAGCAGTCCAAACAACACTTGCCGTCACCCTGAATGCATATTCTCCTTCATTTCCTCCCTGAGGCTGGTCACCAGGTCCTGTCAGCTCCACCTCTGAAATAGTCTTCTCAGCCTATCTCCTCTCGCATCCTCCCTCCCGCTGCCCTAATTCAGGCTGTTACCTTCTCTAGCCTGGACTAATGCAGCAGGCTCTTCACTGGACTTCCTTCCTCTAGTGGTACCACCTCAGATCTGTTACTTAGCAGCCAGGCTGATCATTCTAAACTACAGTTACTACCATATTACTCCTCTATTTAAATTTTTTCAGTGTTTCCTCACTGTCTACAGTAAGATAATCTTCTAACTCCTTGACACGGTAACAAGAGGCTCTTGTAACATGGTGCCTGGGTTATATCCCTAGCTTCCTTCCCTGCCATTCACCCCCACACCCTGTGTATGATCCATCCTGAACAACTTAAGAATGCCGTGATGTTTCCTAGCTTTTGAATCTAACAATACCATGCTTGGAATGCCTTCCTCACTCTGTACTGCTAGCACATTCCTACTCAGACTTCAAGAATTAAATTTTACCTCTTCTGAGAAGGCTTCCCAGAACTATCCAGGCAGAGCTAAGCGGTCCTTTTTTTTTGTGTCACCATAGCTGCCCTCTTACATACAAGATTTACCACACTGTTGTAACTGATTGTTTATGTGCCTATTTTTTCTCTAGTAGTAGTGAGACTCAGGAAGGCAGGGGCTAGATTCTACTCATGTTTGTTTCCCTAGCATCCAGCAAAGTGCTGGCCACTATACTCAATAAATCTCTGATGAAATGCCAAACATTTTTTAGCATAATGGACTTACTACAGCTGGTGAGGGCACGTGAATGCTTGGGACAGATCGAGGCCGCACATGATTGGCCAAATGGCAAAGAACAACACCATCAGTCAGAGCTGCTCCAAGATCGCAAGGTAGAGATACTTTCAACCGGTACTCAATATGCTGCAAGAACAGAAAAACAGGTAGTGTATTAACTGAAAAGTGGTAAGACACACACGACATAAGTTACACTGTGATACATTTAATTAGACGTTAAGATAAAAAGCAAGTAACTTAAGTACCACAATATCTATTTTACATTTCTATCCTAAGTCAATAACTTAAAGAGATCTAATATATATTGAATTACAGCCAGGCTTCAGTGGTGCAAAGTACAACAGAAATCCAATTATAATTTTCTGATAAAACACAGGATTCTCTTTCAATTCCAAATTAAACAGCTGATCATTATATATATGTAAATATGATATGTGTATACATATATAAATTATTATAACTCTGACAAGATTTCTTTACATGAGGCAGAAAGGAAATCAATTTTAAATGAGTAGGGCCAGGAATTGAGCTTTATAGAATAACCTGTCTCAATCAATTTCTTAGTAAATAGTTGAAAACAATTTCCTTATTAGCAACGTTTCTTTTACATTCATCACAATACATAGCATAAGGTCAGTACCTGTTGATTCTATTAAAATTTAAATATCAAATGAAAAAGTGATTACAGGATTATGGTCTATAACAACATCACAAAAAAGTGTCATTCAAAGATAAGTACACACTTTCCGTAGTTGATCTATTAATTCCAGCTCTTCTTCTCGCTGTCTTGAATCTTGCCTTGTTATGCTATCTGTAGAATCAGTGGCAGGTGCAGAAGATGACAGAAGGGGTGAACCATGACCTAGAACAATATTAATATGTAAGATATTGTGTTGTACATAAGTAATACGTAAATATGTACACACTCCTGAAAGTAAAATTGCTGGTCATACAGTATACAAATGTTCGACTTTAGTAAACAATGCAAACAGTTTTCCATATTAATTTAGAGTCCACCAGCAGTGCGTCTGTTACATTAAAAGTAGTTATTTAAAAGAACAAGGAATCCTGGTAGCGCAGTGGTTAAGCACTTGGTTGCTAACTGAAAGGCTGGTGGTCCAAACCTACCAGCTGCTCCATGGGAGAAAGATGTGACAGTCTGCTTCAGTAAAGATTCCAGCCTTGGAAACTCTATGGGGCAGTTCTACTTTGTCCTATGGGGTCGTTCTACTTTGTCCTATGGGGTCACTATGAGTTGGGATCAACTCCATGGCAATGGGGAAAAAAAATTTAAAAGAACTTCAAATGTTATTTCCACTTCTAAGTAACTTCTCCTTTTGGGGCCGGGCAAATAATTTGTCATAATAACCACAAGAATGTCAAGATTTAGTTAAGAACAGGGAAAACAGCTTTTGTCAACATAAATCAGAAAAAGAGCTCATTTCACAGAGAAGGAACACACTCTAAAGCCCTGAAAGGGCCTTTTACCTGTTCAAACACTATAACCTGCTTTTAGGTGGTACCAAGAAGCTTTCTTATCAAAACAAATTCGAAGATTTTCTGGCTTTAGTCAATAAGATTACAGACAAATGCAATGGGTTTAAAGCTTCTGCCAAGGAGACAGTTCAAGCCAGAGGTTCAACATGTAACAATTAATGTCATTGTTTAGCCCTCTTGCCCTTTTTAATCACTACTGTTGTTGTTATTAGTTGCCATCGAGTCGATCCTGACTGCTGGTGACCTATGTGTGTGCAGACTAGAACTATTCCACAGGGTTTTCAAAGGTGTGACCTTTCAAAAGCAGTTTGCCAGGCCTTTCTTCTGAGGCACCTCTGGGTAGGTTTGAACCACCAACCTTTCAGCTAGTAGCTAAGCGCTTAGCCATTTGAACTACCCAGGGACTGCTTGATCACTACTACTTACCTTTATTTGTTTCTACCCTGACAGCTGCTCGGAAAAGGAAGCTTTCAGGGCGTTGGGGCTGGTTTCTCTGGATAGCAGCAGCAGGAAAGGAATATGCAGGGGAATGATGAACTAAATCAGCATGGAAATGCAAAATAAGATTAAAGGAGATGGAAAGAAAATTAAATATAATAGCAGATGTGCTTGTCACAAAAGTTCAATAAGCAGCAAACAAAGAAAAAAATCAAATTAAATATGGCAATGATATAACATTATCATTTTATTAATGCAAAGTATGGTACGGAAAAGTTAGCATGAAAGCAGACAGGCTGGCTGCTTTTATGTTTTTTAATTGTCATGTTATTTTTGGTATATCAATAAAGGCAGGATGAATACACAGTTACTTGCAAAGCTAAGGTCCTGCTGGCTCATACTCATTTGTTAGAGCAAATGGCTGAGTAGGTGAAAAAGCAGTTGGTTTGAAAAATGGAAAATGTGCAGAAAGTTCCCCATTTTGTGTCTAATGTCCCATCTCAGAAAAAGAAGTGGCAACTATTTAAGAAATAATTATCAGGAAAATCCTGGTGAAGAATTATTAATCTTCATGTGGTTCACTGCACCTTTGTGTCTATTACCTGTTTCTGCTGTAGGTGAACTTGATGAGGCATTAGATCTATCGTCACTCTGTAGAGAAACACGTATGTCATTAATTATTACTCAAGAAGAGGTACTTTCCACATTTATGGTAACTTTGGGATTATAAAAGAAAAAAAAAACCCATGCAACTCTCTTTCAAAATTAAATCTAGAAATGAGTATTTGGTGAAATGAATTAATTTTTTAAGTCACACCCTCCTCACTCCCCATAAACCAAACCTTTTATTTTACTGTGTAGAATGCAAAAGGTTTATATAATACTTCCTATAAAGAGTCCCATTATCTAGCAGGCTGTCCTTAGACTATGAAAAGTGATCATCCTAAGGCAGAAGTTTACTGGGAAATGTGTAGGAAAGAGGCAAAATTTTATAATAGTTTTCTGGAATAGTTTCCAAAGTACTTTTTTCTTTGGAGAATAAAATTGAATGTTTTAAGAAACAGTGATGGATGTTTCCTCATTTCAGTTATGAAAAATGGTGTTTTAGAGATGATAGTGTATTTTCCAAGCTAGTATTTGAGTCCAAGATATTTTCAATTCATTGACCAAAGGAACTGTAAAAAGGGGGAAGAGCTAGCTAAACTGGGAGAAAGTTTATCTAAAACATGGGAAAAGCAGTTAAGCTAACTGAAAAAAAAAAGTTGGTTGCTTGGGTTAAAGATGTTGAAGACTTGGCAGGGGAGGAGAATCAAGAAAAGCTGGAATAATATGATCAAAAAATTTTCAGACCCTGACATCTAATTACACTCAATAATTTAAATATGTTATAACTTTATGATAACCAAGACACATTTCTGTACTAATAATGACTTTAAAATTAACACACATGCATACATCTGCTTCCATTCCTTTTTTTTTCTTGGTCTCAATATTTTCAGAAATCTTATATCTCTAGCTGGACTTGGGTCAGATAAAATTAATAAGGAATTTTAACTGCTAGAAAAAAATAAATAAACAAAAGCCACTGTCAAGAAAATTCTTGGAGTGATCTAGAGACAATTTTCTGGTATGGATTCCTTGGTTTGATACTTGTAGACTGAGAATTAAGATTAAAAAGTAAGCTGCACTCTTGAATAAAGTAATGTATTACATCTTCATTAATGAAGACGACAACATATCTATGAAGCTTATAGATGCAAATAAACTAAGTTCAGGATGTCAGGAAGAAATGGGAAATTAAACAAGAAATATAAAACAAAAGCAACAGGAACTAGTAAAAGGAATGAACAGGCAGACAAGGCAAAAGTTGAATTTATCTTTATAAGAAAATAAAGAACCACCTTTCTTTTCAAGGAATGTGAGATAGGAAGGGGAAAGCTAGTTAGCTAACCAAAGATCTGCTCAAGGGTCAGTGGTGCAAATAAGAAACATATTATTCTAGATGTAAAGGAAAAATAGTTTGCAAAATAGGAAAAGACCTATTAAGAGTTAGACTAGAAATGTAAACATATTAAGGGATAAAGATAAATACAGCAACTTTATTAAACAGAAGAAAGAGCTGAAACAAATGACACTGAACAGCAGTGAACGTGCTCTTCCTCCAGGAACAGCAACAGACAACACACAGTTGAGTATACTAAAAAACAAAAGGGACTAGAGAGAGCTTATAAAATGATAATTTAAAAAAATACTTTTATTGAAACTATAACTGGCTCGTTTTCTAAACCCAAAAAAACTCACTGCCATCGAGTCAATTCTGACTCATGGCAACCCTACAGAACAGAGTAGAACTGCCCCACAGGGTTTCCAAGGCTGTCATCTTTATGCAAGCAGACTGCCACGCCTTTCGCCGAAGAGCAGCTGGTGGGTTTGAACTGCTGACCTTTCGGTTAGCAGCCTAGCACTTTACCGCTGTGTCATGAGGGCTCCTTACTTGCGTTCTAGGATATTAAAATAATCAGTTCAAATCATTCTTGGGTCATTAACTTTACTTGGGAACTCTTGGAGAAATAGAGAGAAAAAAAAAAGACTAAGGAATAATCTCAGAAATTGACATGAACTCAGTTTCGAAAATAGAAGAAATAGAACTGTGTCCAAATACACTGTATAACTGCTGTAAAGTAAATGTGACACCAAAAACTAAAGACTCTTTTTAAACTAATCATTTGACAGTGCAGCAGGTCTGACTGATAGAAAGTTAGACTTGTCATCTATCTTAAATGCAGTAAAGTTTTAGATTTAAATTTCACACGATATTCATAATAAAACAAGAAAATGTGGTCTGGATTACACAGCATTTCGCACATTTCAGAATAGGTCTTTGTCAACTAGGATTCGGGGATAGTATAAGCCCCAAGGCCCTAAGGTTGCCATCGAGTGTTACGAATTAACTTCTCTCCTATGCATCTGGCGTGATACTAATTATATATCTTCCTTGGGAGAGTTTTGAAAAAAGTTCCACAAATATCCTGTGTTGTCTATATGAGGAACCCAAGTGAGGAAGGCTGGAAAAGGGTTAACAAAGAAGAGAATTTTTTCAGGAGTCATGTGTATATGTACAGCACCTTCAATAATGATTAGAGAAAAGGTTTACCAGGTTTACAGATGTTATAAAGTTGAGAGTCAGCACTTAGAAGGACATGATATAAGAATTTGAAAGTATCCTGGTAAACTGGAGAAGCAAAAACGTTCAAAAAGCAAAATTAAATATTCAGAGAAAAACAAAAGATACAAGATGTGGAAATTAATTATCACTTAGGAGTATAACTGACACATTTGAGACCTACAGTAGATTTTAAGCAAAACGAATACCAAAACTGAAAAAGTCAACCTAATAATGCTCAAGGTAAGGCACTGAAAAGCCCTTTATTTCATGCTCAGCACCAGGCAGGCTCTTACTTCTAGTTTGGGACTAAAAAGCCAAAACGGAAAGCTGAGAACTTGTGAAAGCTCCTAAGGATTAATGGGCTAGAAAAAGCATGTAAAAGGATCTGAGTTTATTTAGGAAGAGAAGACAAGGGTGATGTTGTAATCGTTTTCATGCAGAATTTCAAATATAAAGATTACAAAGTAACTAGAAAATCTCTACTCTGTAAAGAAAGAAGAAATAAGCATAAACCACAGCAGGACAGATGTAAGTCAGACAGAGAGGACAACCTTCTTGACAGTAAGGATTATTAATCATTTATTATGTATCATAAATTAACAAATATGGAATTATCATCCCTAGAGGCCTTCAAAAAAAGAAAATACTACAGGTTCTTAATTTTTAGAGTCAGATTTAATTTTTTCAGAAGGTGGAATTTATCATCTCATGACATTACTGTTGGTATAAAGCAGGAGTTGGCAAATTTTTTCTTAAAGGGCCAGATAATAAACATTTTAGGCTTCTTGGCCATATGATCTCTCTTAAAACTATTCCAACTGCTGTTCAGCATGAACGCATCCATACATAGACAAATGGAAGTAGCTCTGTACCAATAAAACTTTATTTACAAAAAAAAGTGGCCTTGAGGTCATAGTTTGCCAACCCCTGCTATAGAGGGTTTTGGCAGTGATAATTTTGGGGACTGGGGCTCAAATTATTTCACATGACACATCAGACAACAGTTAATTTAACATTACATTTTAACCAAAGTAAAATAATAACTCATGACCAAAAAAAAAAAAAAAAAACCTGGGAAAGAAAATTAGGATTACATTTCAAACACAATCTGAATATAAAGAATTAACTCTCTATAACCATTTCTGGCATGATAAAACTGTCAAAATTTTCAAGTGAAATCAATGTTAACAAGTTCAGATGGTTTTATAAGCTTAGGTATACTTCATGCGATCCTAGATTTCAGATTGTTAGACCAATCCATTGGAAAATTTAAGATCTCCCGTGCATACCTTCCCTCCCCAAATTTCCTGGTGAATCACAATAACAGAGATACCTTAAGAGGCGTGAAGGCAGAAGAATGAGGCAGGGTAGTAGCACAGCCCACTTGATTATTCAACCCTGACAGCGACTAAATTTCAAGAGGAAGAGAAGAAACAGAAAGCAGCATTTATGTTAGCAAAATGTCAGGCAGGCAGATCTGGTCAGTGAAATTAGAAAAGTAAAGTCAATTGACAACTCTCAAATGTTTCACTAAGATATTCATAGGGGAGAAAGAAAATATTTGGGAGGAAAAACCCATAATTTGTTAGACAAAGTTTTCCCACTTAACATATTTTGAGACATGCACAATACCTCACAGTTCATTAATCAAGAAATGAGGCATGATTTATTAAAAATGATTTTCTACCATTTATGCAAAAAACTGAGAACATCATATTTTTAGCAAAATAGCTTTAGAAACTAATGAGTCCTGTGCTGTTCCTATGATGGGAGGTGGCGGGGGGGAACAAATCCATTCAAGAGCTAATTTTAACTGAGCAGAACTATCATGTATAAGAAGAAAATTTTTTCAATATTAATCCAAATTAGATTTATTATAATTCATTTTAATGTCTCTGATATGAAGAAGGCAGGACCTAAAAATTCTGCATCACACCCTGAGGATGAACCAGCATTTCATTTCAGCCTCTGTCAAAGTCCAGATGACCTACGAGAAGACACGGTGGAATTTCCCTTCTTTTTGAATCCTTTACCTCCTCATCAATCAACATACAACTAACTACTTATTCTCTGAAAAGGTTTCTCTTCTGGCATTGCCAAACCCTTACAGAAAGTTATAGATTTACTGAACACATGTGCTTTTGCAATTTATGTTGTACCAGAAAAGAATTCTAAGGAAAAGGGAAGGTTAGAGATATTAAGTGTTAGAATCTATTGTACAGAATTTTGATTACAGGTAAGACCATTTTAAAATCTGGTGGGGAGTGGAAATCAGAGAAGACAGGACTCTCTTGAAGGGTGTGCTAAATAGAGTTTACCTATTAAAACAACAGAATACTAAAAGCTTAAAGATATTAAAGCCTTTGTAAGATAAGTAATTAAAAAATTTAAACTAGATAACCAATTTCTGAATCATGGAAAAAATTAACAAGAACACATGTGGTCATTTAGAAAAAAGTACGTAGGTGGCCAATAAAATAAATACAATTCTATTTTTAATGAGAGCTGATAGGAAGCAATGTCTTTTTTCGACAAAAAGCATTTAACACATAATGTGCAACAGTTAAGGAAATTACAATAACATAAGCTACGTTAAGGCAGAAAAGCAAATGAAGAAATGAACGTGGTATCAAAAACAAGACTATCACAACAGTAATACACTGTATATGCTTCTCCTATTAGATTTCCTGGGCCGCCTTAATCAAAAGGACTAGAAATTACTGTCAATGTCAAGCACAAAAAGGCTCAAAGCCAGTATGCTGGCAAAGGGCAAAAGGAGTGGAGGGAAGAAGAAGTGAAATAGCCTAGATACTCTTAGAATGCAGATTCATAGCAACCCTACAGAACAGAGAAGAACTGCCCCATAGGGTTTCCAAGGCTGTAACTCGTTACAGAAGCAGACTGTCACATCTTTCTCCTGGAGAGCGGCTGATGGGTTGGAACCAGCAACCTTTTGGTTAGCAGCTGAGCGCTCAACCACTGCATCACCAGGGCTCCTCAGATGATATACAGATGAAATCAACATGAGCTTGAAGGGCGGCCCTAAGGGGATGCTAATATGACTGATATTAAATGTTAATAATATTGCAAATGCTACATTTCAACGTCTTTAAATGAAATTCAGCATTTCTCTCACTGTATCATCAGACCTTTTCATCAGGAACCAATTTACTGCGCATCTACTTGATGCACAGCACATATATTCACTCAGGAAATACTGGGCACTCAATATATCCCAGAAACTATGGTGGGGATGGGTATACAAAGGTAAACACGACAGATAATATCCCTGGGTCCATGAAGCTTATACTCCGGTAGTCTAACAGAGGAAAGATATAAAACAATAAACATCCAAATAAAAGTACTATGAAGGAAAAAAATAAACAGTAGAGATGCAAATTTGACTTGGGGGGCAGAGTTTGAAGAAAGGCCATTTTAAAGATGAAACATTTAAGCTGATACCTGACAGCTGAGTAGTAGCTAACCAAGGTGTATACACAGGGAAGAAGAGGCATTCCATGCAGAGGGAACAGCATTTGCAAAGGTCCTGAGGTGGAAAAACCAGCAGCCATTGTGTCAGTTCTGACTCCTGGTGACCTGATGTGTGTCACAGTAGAAATGCGCCCCATAAGGTTTTTAATGGCTGATTTGTTGGAAGTAGAATGCCAGACCTTTCAAGGGTTCACCATTATCGTAGAGCTGAAAACATGCTGGCATAGCATGAGCCCAGAGATGAGACTGGCGAAGTAGACAGTAGCCAGAACATGTGGGAGCTTGTACATCATGTTACGAAGTTTGGACCATCTTTTACAAGCAATATGAAGCCTTTGAAGAGTAGTTGTGAACTGGTCAGAAGTATGATTTAAAATACAACTCAAAAGACAGTGTTGGACACTACTTGGCATACCAAGAAATGTGAGAGACAATCCTTGCTTTTAAAGGCCATCTAATTTAGGTCAGACATGTTTACTGGTAACTAAAATACAAGTGTATGTGTTTTGAGAAATAGCTGAAAGCCATTTTAAATTGCATATTGAAGAGGTTTTGTCTGTTTTTCCAAATTTCATTTTTTCCTTGACAAGAGTCTGGGTTCTCAGACTTAAATCACTTACTGTATGTGTTCTTAAATCTCATCTTCAGTTTCCTAAACTATTTTCAGTTACAGTAAGGGAAGCAGTACAGCATGGTGTTGAACAGTATAGGTTCTCAAGCAGCCAGAATCTAGATTCAAGCTCAGTCTTGCACTTACGCGCTAAGTGACCTTGCACAGGTCTTTTAACCATTCTGTGCCTCGAGTAGTCATTTGTAAAATGGTTACAAAACCTCCCACCTCTCAGGGTTGTTGTGAGAACTGAATGAGACAATTCTGGTAAAGTATCTGGATAATCAGAGACTCTCAGTATTTTTCTGCATGAATTTAAATTATTATTTGTTTCTTATGCCAATTAATTCCCACTAAAACTCCAGAGGCTGGTAGTGAATTCATCTGTAAGACTGCCCAGTTAAAATGTGCTTTATCCACCTCAATGTAAATGATGATTGCACGATACACAGGCATTTTAACAGACAAGGGGGGCTAATGTAACAGAATCTCATGCTGAAGCATGCACTTCATGCAGTGGTATGCACAATGGCAGCAGTTACTGGATTTCTGAACTGCTAGTTTTCAATACTACTGTGAAAAATAACATAAAACATGATAAGAAAAGCAAATAGAATTGTCTTGCAAGGCTGAAAAAAGTAAGGCTTTAAACAAAGCTCTTATACTAATTTTCAGCTGATGGAACAGGCAATAAAAGGAAACCAGTGTTGAAAATGATCAATAGATAGCATTCCAGCTCACGTATTCCTGAGTTAAAAAAATGGGTATGGAGGGATAATTTTGAGATGTAAGAGATGTAAGTATTTAAAACCAGCCTAAGTCTGGGATTTACAGCAGTTTAAAATACGTAAGTAAACAGGATGCCAAATATACAGTTGTATAATTAACACCACAGAGTAAGGCAATCCAGTTAACACACAGGTGACTCATGGGTCAAATTAATGATTTACAGAGTAAGTACATCTGGAACCAGAAATAACATTAAAAAACTGTTATGCTACACACATACACACACACACACACAAAGTCAATATGGTTCTCAATGCAAATGTTTTACTTTTGGAAGCACTGACAAAGATATGTGAATCACAGCTGCAGAGCTCTGGAACACTGGATAAACCACAAATGGGAAGGTACGGAAACAGTTATAGCTATGTGTAAAGCATTTAGTAATGATATTCATCATGTTTTATGATATTTAAATCATTTCTAAGTGAAAAGTGCAAGAGCTGGTCTTCAATCTCTAGATGTAGCAATTTCAAACTCCATTTTTTGCAAAGCTCTTACCACTAGCAAGGCACTATCATCAGTGTGCTGAGACCTTCTGGATGGGAAAGGACACTGGAGAGGTGGAGAAAAATGAAGCAATGTCAAAAACAAACTGTGCACACACAATCTATTTCACAAATATACACAGGGAAAGACACATTTGCGACATACTTGCGAAGATGCTGACATAGAGGACCACATTCAAAATCATCTGGAATTCATGTATCATAACAGCTAATAAGTTCACTCTGAGCAGTGATTTTCTTCCAAAGAGTTTAAACAACTTCAAATATGATCTTATTGCCTAAAAACCTTCTAAAGCAAAGAGGGAACAAGGACTATTCTCTGTTCACAGAGAGAAAACTAAAGTACAGATGAAGCAGTAACATAAAGAATTTGTGGTCATTTGGTGAATCTGTAACAAAATTGACCAATAATGCTGAGGCTACTTATGTACAACCAAACACCTCATGGGATTTGGTTCGTTGGTTTGGAGGTTTAGGGTCATGGTTTCATGGGACATCCCAGTTAACTGGGCTAATAACATGTTTAGTGCTGCTTGTTCTATCTCCTGGTTCGCTGTGTAGTGCCTGGGGTCTTAAAAGCTTGCAAGTGGCCATTCAAGGCAAAATCAGTCTCTATTCACCTGGAGCAACAAGGAAGAAGGGCAGTCAGGAATAAGAGGAGGATATGAAATACGTGGCTAACTGCCTCCATGAATAACTGCCTTGTTTGCCATGAGACCAGAAGAACTGGATGGTGCCCGTCTACCATTATTGAACATTTTGATCAAAGATTCCATAGAATAATCCTGATTAAAAGGGGGAAATGCAGAACAGAATTTCAAATTCTCATGGACTCGACTTCCTGGAGCTATGGAGACCGGATGAAACCCTGAAACTATTGCCCTGAGATAATCTTTAAACCTTAAACCAAAAATATTCCCCGAAGTCTTCTTAAAACCAAACAATAGTTTAGCTTAACTAGTAAAAAATGTCTGCCTTGAGAATTATGCTATTTTAAGGACTATCTACATGGGATCAAACTGACATCAGCAACTCGAAAGGTTAGGAACCTTGGGGGGCAGACAGCTTATGTTAATGAGGGAGGAACAACGCAGAAAAGGAGGGTGAGAATGGCTGCACAACTCGAAGAATGTAATCAATGTCATTAAATTGTACATGTAGAAATTAAAAAAAAAAAGAGAGAATGTTAACAGATTGTGATAAATGTAACTAATGTCATTGAACAATCTGTGTGGAAACTGGCAAATGGGAACCTAACTTGCTGTATAAACTTTCACCAAAAATTCAATACAATACTATTAAAAAAATTTTTTTTTTGAACAATTGAGTCCAAGAGTCATGATTTCCAATGTAGGCATCTCTTCATTACCCTCTTCAGACAAAACAAGAGCATAATTAAAAATTTAGAAGTTGTACATTTTATTTTCCCACAGAAGCTTTAGTTTTTAGGTAATGAATTACCCAAAACCACATTCAAGAAGTAAATATTGGGATAAAAAAAGGTAAAGTGTATTAAACTTATAAAACTTCGGTTGTAGAAGGTTTGTGCAGAATTACTACCATGGGCGGAGCCCTGATGGCGTGGTGGTTAAGACCTTGGCTGCTAACCAACAGACTGGCAGTTCAAATCCACCAGCCGCTCGCTCCGTGGAAATAACTTTTGGAGAAACCCCGAGAGTACTGCCCCCAGACACCCTTTTTAACTCAGTACTGACGTCACTCCTGAGGTTTGCCCTTTAGCCATAGATGGGCCCATAAAACAAAACAAGACTAAATGGGCACACCAGCGCAGGAGTAAGGACAAGAACGCAGGAGGGGACAGGAAAGCAGATAATGGGGAACCAAAGGCGGAGAAGGGGAGAGTGTTGACATATCGTGGGGTTGGCAACCAATGTCATAAAACAATTATGTGTATTAAATGCTTAATGAGAAACTAATTTGCTCTGTAAACCTTCATCTAAAGCAGTTTAAAAAAAATGAAAAAAAAAATTACCACATGAAAAAAAGACAACTAAAAACATCTGAGTGAATCTATCAGATATTATAACAATGATGTTTACATATAAATAAATAAAAAGTAGTATATGTGCAATAAGATTTTAAAAACTTTATAATGGACTATTTCAAACAATACATCTGCCCATACCAGAAACACTTGTGCTTTAAAAAACACCGTGCTAGAAATAGATGCTTGCATAGTCCCAATGTGTTAAGTTTTCAAATAAGCTATTTTATTAAAAAAAAAAAGTCAAAATTCATGTGAAAACATGCTTTTATGCCTTTTTAAAGGAAGTAATAATCATAAGTTGAAAAAACTGTAAGGTGTAGGAAATGGTTAATGAAAACATGGCTTCGAGCTGGTTTGTTCTAGTTTGAACCCCTGCTGATAATTTGCATTTCCACCCCAGATATCCTGAGTCAGAATTCACAGTTTAACAAGATCCCCAGGTGATTCTTATGTATGATAAATTTTGAGAAGCACTGCTCTACTAATGGTTCTCAGAGCTGGTCCCTAACCAGCAGCATTAGCAGCGCCTGGGAACTTGTTAGACATGCAAATTCACAGCAGGGGTTTGAACCAGACCTAACGGGCTCATAGCCCTGAATGAAAAACCAACTACAATAAAAATATTCATTTAGTAAGCTTCATTTTAACCACATCAAAATAGGTGTATAAATTTTTAAAAGGCTAAGCAATTAATTTTACATGATAACTTGTAATGAAAATGTACTACTTATAAAGCTAACATGTACAAAGCATAATCAATACATATACACTTAGGAAATGACCAAGTTGAAGTGCTATGTAGAATCTTTGTTTAATGTCAATACACCATTCACAAAGGCCAGTTACAGCCATCAGGACTACCTCTCATTACAGAGCATGCTACTAAAATCGATGAGGGGGATGACGCTTATGGGAGGGGCTGGGGAAAAGGAAGCAAAATAATCTCTAGGTGGATATGTATAGATTTAAAAAGACCTCCTCTAGAGATTTCTGATAAACTCTTCGTCTGTGTCTTCTTCTCCCTCATAAATAAATTTTGTGAGGGGGCAAAAAGAAAATGCAATATTTTGATCACTGAAAACACACGATAACCACATGTAAAACATTTCATTGCCATTGCAGTAAGAGTAAATTGCAAAGGGAAGGCGATTACATAGACTTACCTCACCATCTAAGGGGGCTTGTTTCTGTGGACTTTGTGATGCTTTTTGCTGTACATCCACCCCCGCCACCAAAAAAGAGAATTTGGTTAGAACCTTGAAAACTAGAAATGATAAATTTTATTTACTAAAATAATCATTCACATTAATTTCTATATCTCTACATAGCACTTTTCTAGGTTTACTGGTTAAAAGATGTTGCCCCTTCTCTTAAATACCTTACAATTTAAATGAGGAAAAGCAACAAACTGACAAAGATTATTTTCATATATCTGTAAGCATCTATAAATAGAAATAAAGACTAGATGTAAACATACACAAGCACATTCACAGAGCGATGATCTCACCAACCAAATCATTCTCTAATGACTTCAAACATCACTTCCACTGCTAGCAATTCAGCTCTCTCCTACCACCCAAATTTCAAGTTTGTATTTTCAACTGCCTGTGGAAATTCTCTACTTGGAAACCCCAATGTCACCTCATATTCAATATATCCAGAAACAAACCCACAAGTTCCCATACTAGCTGCCTCTTTTTCCCAATTTGCCAATTTCTGTTACTGTATCAAATAATAATATTATGAAATCCGTAGAATCAGAGTTTGACACTGTGTTCTTATATATAGTATGTCAAGTGGTTCTTATTTTTACATTATGAGATAAATAAATACTATCATAATCATACTCATTTAAAGATAAGGAAGATAAGGATAAGAAAGGTTATGTGACATGTGCAAGGCCATGTTGGTAGGTATCATAAATGAGATTTGGATCTAGGTCTTCTAATTCTAAATCTTACATTCTTTCATTAATGCTAGACACCCATTAAAACTACTCTCTTAGACTCAAAACTCTGCTTTGAGATCCTTTTTTAAACTAATCTTCAGTGATTTATTCAACACTCGTTACGTATCTTTGTCCAAACGCATAAATCTCACTGATGCTTCTTTTGAAATCTCTCTTACAGTTAACTTACGCAATCCACTGTGGTGGTAGAGGATGCAGCACCCACCATACTAGGATTAAGTATTAGGTGCATCCACAACAATTCTGAAATAGTTAATATTTAATAGTTATATATTACACACGAGGAAACGAGAAGTACAAAATGGTTCAGTAACTTCTGTAAAGTCAAGCACACAGTGAGCGGTAAAGCTGAATTCAAATTCAGATACTTCTGATTCCAAGCTCCTAGTGGTGTGCAACACTGTCTTCCCCTAGTAACCTTAGAAATCATCTAGTTTTACTCCTTCATTTTGCATCCTAGCCTAATCACTGCAATTGCTTATTTCATTTTCCTCCTTCTAGTCTCTATCATCCTAACGTCTTCTACATGTGAGTAGGTTTGTTTTTCAGAAATATTTCTCTCCTCATATTTTCTTCTGCTTAAGAACTTATGATGGTTCTTTTTGACTAATAGAGCAAGATTAAACTCTAATTTGAAAACTAATCGAGATTGTCTATAATGACAGAGATTGAGGAAATGGCAGCTGGAGAGTTAAGTGTTATGTCTAATGATGGACTGTTGGTCAAGAGGAGACTATGGTCATAAGAGCAAGACAATTACTTCTGAGCATCCTCATGTCTATCTGCATGGGGACAATCTAATCACAAGTAGGAGACAGTCGCACAATTTAGTCAAGATTCCTTATACTGAGAAAAAATTATAATTAAAAGTTGAATTCACTTAAGATAATAAAAACTAACAGTCTCAGCAAAACAAGTAAGCACTTACTTCTCAGTAACTTGAGGAGCATCGTTCAAGGGCTCGATGACTCACCTTGACAAAGTCCAGGACAGCATCTCTCTGAATCTGCTTGGTCCTCAGCTTTTCCTCCTCATACTGGAGGGCAGCCCGTTGTGCCTCTCTCCGAGTGCGCTCCACCAACTGTTCTCTTCTCCGATGAAGTTCCAAGTCTGTGTGTGATAGCTGAAACAAAAGTCTTATTTTGCACATGCAAGTGGAGATATGGATCAACTTATCAATATTCCTAAACAATTTAAGGAACTATTACTAACCCAAGCAACTTTTTCTCTGTAGTCATCTAGCGCTTCTTAAAATTTATTGCTTATCTTTTCCCAGCTCTGCATTGTCGTTATATGTATTATAAAGCCATCACGTGCATAAAAGTTTTATTCTTTGTGTCGTGTCTAAAAACACTGTTGCTAAGTATCATGTAGTCATGTTATATTAACTGTATGATGGAGGAGACAGGTAGTAAAGTTTACATATATCTGTCAATTAATGGCAGTTTAAGTACTGCAAAACAAGAAAAACATTTCAGTTAAAAAAATATAAAAACTAAACCAAAACAAAAAAATCCTAGAGTATTCTGAAAATTACCTGATTGTGACTTGGTGATACTGACAAGAGAGAAGATGGATCAACTGGAACCCTGACCCAAAAAAAGAGAGAGAAAAAGGAAAAACTCTTTGATAACAAGACAGACATATAACGAACAAGTGAAATCTTACTGTTAGAGTAGATTTCTATTAATCAGTAGGCAAACTGCCAAGCCGCACTAAGAGTAATTGCATTTTAATTTAATTTGCATGAGCTCGAGTCATTAAATGAAGCTATACATACCTGATGTCTCCAACTCAGGTTTCCCATGGTAATATCACTGGTTAACCTATCGCTAGCCACCAACTGTCTGTCAGCCAACGCTGATGACACAGTTGAGGTCACTTTTTCAAACTGTCTCATTTCTTTATAACACACATACGTGTTCTCTTCTTTTCTACCACGAATGAAACAAGATACATGTAAACTGAGAGCCTTTTATATACGACGCCAGTTTTATCAACAGAAATCTCAAACACAACAGAACCTGGTCACCATACTTGTAAAGCACTCCTATTCTTATTTTTCAGGTGATGAAGCAATTTTAACAATGAAAATAAAAATTCTATTTATTTTCCTTTGTAAGAAAAAGATGAAATCTGATTTGATGATTAAAAAAGTAATAATATTTATCTCTTAGTTTTATCAGTGTTAATTCTTAGTTTGGCATCTGTTTCTTTCCTGACCCAGATTTAGTGTTGCAAGTTGCTATGACTCTAAGTGGAGCAGTACCTTTTTGACATTTAGAACCTGAATCATG
>NW_004443962.1:6500302-6504393 GCF_000243295.1 Trichechus manatus latirostris | reverse complement strand
TTCTTCATTCTCCCTTGTTCCAAATGGGGTGGGGACAGTAGATGTATCTTACTGACTGCTCACAAGCTTTTAAGACCCCAGATGCTACTCAGCAAATTAGGATGTAGAATATTTCCTTATAACCTATGTTATACCAATTGAGATAGATGTTCCCTGAGACAATGGTCCCCAGCCCTCAGCCCAGTAACTTGATCCCTATGGGAGTTAGAATGTGTCTTAGAAGCTTCTATGGCTTTGCTTTGGTCAAGCTGTAGAACCTGAACTTTTAAATTATGATTATTAGTCTGTCAAATTGCAGGGTTGATTCAAATGCACTGAATCAATGTGCTACTAAAGAAATAAAAACAAAACCCAAAAAGTTCTAGTAGTTTCTTACTACCTACTACTAATAATACAAATTGTTCAACCTAGCATTCAGGCCTCTTATCACATTTAATAAGCACACCAAGTACGGAATCTTTTCTCTAGCAAGATCCCTACATTCATCATATTAATTCCTTCAACTACTAATTATTAATTACTTCAAATCTTTGTTAATGATATCCTTTCCCATGCCAGGAAGTGTACTGAAGTACAGGATTTCTTCCCCTAGCCATCCAAATCCACCCATCCTTTAAAAGCCATTCAAGTCTTGTCTCCTTCATGAAGCCTTTTCAAAGATCCCAACCTACAGAGATCTTCTCTGAAAGGTCTTTTTGACTATCTTATTTTTCTTTTTAAATTGGGATGTTTTCCCTCAATGTACACGTGTAATCAACAATTCTTTTGCATTTATCAACTATTAGTAGTGTCATTTTTGGATAATATTTTTCTGAGACAAACAGAAGCTAACAGTCATTGAATTCTTGCCATGTACTAAGCATGCCTTGTATTAAGTGACCTATCTACACAGTATTCCTCAGTTACTCCTCACAACAATTTTATGAAGTAGGAAATATTATAATCCTTATTCTACAGTTGAGAAAACTGAGGCATAAAAGTGAAGTAACTTTCCCATGATGAGACGGCTAGTAAGCAGTAGAGCTGGATTTGAATCCTTATCTACCTGATGCTACAGTAGTTTGCACTTTCAGTTACAAGGCATGTAGCCTATGAGAAGGAGAAGGAACCTCAGAAATCATGGAGCCCAAGCCACTAATTTTACAAATGAGAAAACTTAGGCCTTCATCGGGTAAGTGACAGCCACCTACTGGCAGAGCCTCAATTAGAACTACAGCTACCTAACTTGTAGTTCAGTGCTCTTTCGACTACACCACATTTTCTTCCACTTTACGAAAACAGAAGCTGGGAAAGAGAAAGAGAAGAACAGAGAGATTTAAAAGTATATGGATATAAATATTTAAAAAAAAGTTACCTGAGATGGCAAAAACTAAGCTATGAAAAGTTAAAGATGCAGGCAAAGAGGAAGCATGGTATGTGAGAGTATAAAAGTGGCAGTGAAGAATACATTTGCAAAATGACATTTCCCCCATGTCAACCACCGGGTAATGTTGGCCCATGTGGCTTTGTTATTCCTTGGTACCACCAGTGCTACTTCACATGTCATGATTTTTCATCTATAAATAAGTTCCTCAGTGGGAAGGTTACTGACATTTCGGATTAGATTTCTTGATGTTGTATAAGACCATCCTACACAGTGCAGGCAGTTTAACCTTATTCCCTACCGGCAGCACCTGCAGTCATTTTGGCAACCAGTCTCCATAACACATAAA
This sequence comes from Trichechus manatus latirostris, assembly GCF_000243295.1. Lineage (NCBI taxonomy): Eukaryota > Metazoa > Chordata > Mammalia > Sirenia > Trichechidae > Trichechus > Trichechus manatus. The sequence continues at coordinate 6,502,681 of NW_004443962.1, read as the reverse complement.
CATATTTTCAAACATCCCCTGGGGAGTGGCTGTCCCCTGTTGAGAAGCGTGGATCTACATTATACTTTCCTGAATTTTAAAAATATAATAAATAAGAAAGCAAAAACTTGAGCTACACTATTGTTCTCTCTCTATCCACATTTTTTCTTCTATTGGTTGCAAATCTGAGTATTCACAGAATCTTTTTAATTTCTAGGCATCAAAAATTAGTTTTGACAGTATAAATTCTGTTTATAATCTTTAAAAGGTACAGAATAAATTAGTTAATAATTTCCTAGACAAGATTTAAGACAGCAATACTGAATCTGAAAACACTCCCTTAAAGCTCACCAGCCCTTGCCAGCTTTATCTTAGTGCTCTCGGTCAGTGCTGGTCAGCCAAAAGTTGTCAGGAAAGAGAAGGGGAGAGGGTCGGCAAGGTAAGATTTTTACCTGGGATGTACTCAACAAAGACTGAAAAATTAATTAGTACAGGCCCATGTACTAGTCCCATGAGTCTGGAAAAAGCAGCATGTCATAGTGGTTAAGAGCAAGGACTCTGAGTTAGTCTGGACGGAGTCTGAATCCAAGACCTGTCACTTTTTAGTAGATGACTGAATATAAATGGAAAACTCCCAGGTCCAACAGCACAGGCTCAGATAAGGGAAGATTCCTCCAGGGCTGGCAATTCAAGGCTTTGAACCTGGACATTATACCTGGGTGACAAAGCTTGCTGAGCAGCAGAATTATTGTAGTATATGGTAATGTAAGTTAGTTTTGAATGCTGACGTGGCTGATGCCAGCAAGTCCATCACTCTCAACTCTTCTGACTGGTGAGAACGTCAATCTGCTGAGGTTGCCTAGACTCACTTTCTAAAGCACATCCATAAGAAAATAAGGGAGGCAGTAAGAAGCATCCTTAGCTTCTGTACATGCTTTGTATCATCGCATATTTGCTTTGGAAATAATCCAAAGTAAAAGCAATCTTGAACAGATCCAAGTCATCATTCTCACGTATCAACAAGCCCAGAAAGGCTCCATGATTTAGCTTAATTCAATTAACTAGGTAAGGTATTTAACCTCCTTAGCCTCAGGTTCCTCATTTGTAAAATGAGGGTAATTATGCCTACCTCAATGAAATGTTATGAAAATTAAATGACATATTACAAATAAAATGCTATTCCTGGCACACAGTCACTCTACGATAATTATTAATGACCCTTATTATTTACCTAGATCCAATTCTAGAAAGTAGGTGCCCGTTACCTTTTCAGTATTTTCTAGAATTGGATGCGTGAAGTGTATCTTACAGAATTTGGACGTGGAAGCAGTCGTGGTATACTTAAGGGCAGCCTGGCTGGAGCTCGGCAGGAGTCAGCAGGTAGAATTTTGACTAGTTTCTGTATTCTGTATCTTCCTAGATCTGATTCTTTGCTTTGAAGACCTGGAGACTCTGAGGAAGTCTCTCACCTGAGGAATATCTAAAAGCAGTGGTTCTCAAATTGTGGTCCAGGGACCCTTGGGCACCCCTGAAATCCTTTCAGAACTATTTTTTAATAATACTAAGAGCTTATCTGCCTTTTCTACTGTGTTCATATATGCACCGATAGTATAAAGCAATGGCTGGTAAGCTGCTGGTGTCTTAGCATAAATCAAGGCAGTGGCACCAAACTGTAGTAGCAGTCACTGTATTCTTTATTGCCATGCACTCACAGTTTAAAAGAAAAAAAAAGACAGCTTCACCTAAGAATGTCCTTGATGAAGCAGCCAACATTAATTTTACCATATTTTGACCCTTGAGTGCACGTTTTTAGTAATCTATGATGCAACGCAACAGAAGTACACAGTAAGGACTTCTGCTGCACACCAAGAACAATGTCTCGAGAAAAAGCACTTGTGTGACTGAGCCGCAAGATGAACTTGCTGGTTATTTTTTTAGTGAAATACCATTTTTACTTGAAAGAATGACTGACAGACAAACCATGGTTACTCAGACTTGGGTATTTGGCAGACATTTCATCAAAAAAAGAAGTGAGCCTGTCACTTCAAGAAAACTGTGATAATGAAAAAGTTCAAGATTAGAATCTGTATCCATCACAGTGAGCTTGACAGCTTCCCAAAACGTTATGACTTTTCTGATGAGATTAGTGATCACATTAATGAACGTGATTTTTTGAAATTATATAATAAAGCAAGTCAACATTTAAAATGATCTACACAGGTCAGTGAACCAGTATTTTTCAAATAACCAATATATGATGTTACAAAATTATATATAGATAAAGGATCTACTCAAACTGCAAGATAGACCAAAGGATTTTAAAATTACAGAGTATGAAAAGTTCATCGATACAGTTTTAGATTCTGCATTGTAGTTAACCTTTAAGAAACCACCACATGC
>NW_004443962.1:6499072-6499954 GCF_000243295.1 Trichechus manatus latirostris | reverse complement strand
TGAGCCATTTCCTTTAAATGGCCCATGGGTTCTGTGAGATGTTGCAAGAAGTCAGAGAACCCAAACATGGGAGGGAGAGTACTGAGGGGAGAGGGAGTAGTTGATGTTAGAGATGATGAGTGGTACAGCAGCTTGGAAAAGCTGGACATTTGAGACATCTTTAACCTCCACCTGAAAGGAACCAGCTTTGTGCTGATCCTTATAAAAGAAATTATTCATTTAAATAGTACCCAGGATATCCACAATTATTTGAAAAGTCTATTAAAATATTCCTTCTCTTGTCAAAAAGTCAGATTTTTTTCATGTACTTCAATCAAAACATGTCACAACAGATTGAATACAGAAGCAGATATAAGAATCTAGATATAAGAATCTAGCCATCTTCTATTAAGCCAAAGATTGAGAAGATTGGGGAAAATGCAAAGCAATGTTACTCTTCTCACTAATTTTGTTTTGGAAAATATAGCCATTTTTTCATAAAAATAAGTTATTTATGTTAACATGTTATGGGTTTTCTTACTGCTATTTTAAAATGAATCAGTAAGTACACATTTAAAAAGAGTTCAACTTTAATTTCTAATATGGTAAATACTGGCAGATAAACAAAAGCTCTTTGAGGTCCTCAATAATTGTTAAGAGTGTAAAGAGGTTCTGAGACCAAAATATTTGAGAACCACTGCTCTACAAGCAACAAAAACACACCTGAAACCAAGGTAGGCCTAGGCTGTGCCTCTGGCTCTTCCTCAGTCTTCATCTTACTGAAGCTATCAGCAGCATGTGACACTGTTTAGCCCTCTCTATACTTCTTGAGACAGTCTCTTCCTTTAGCCTCTGGGACACTACCCTCTTTCTCCTAACCCCATGGCCATTCCTGCTCAATCT
>NW_004443962.1:6496875-6498291 GCF_000243295.1 Trichechus manatus latirostris | reverse complement strand
TCTTTATTGCTTCTTACAGAAGTTAGTGAACTTTACAGGACCTAGCCTGATATTATCATCTGTTCTGAAATAAAATGCTATTCAGATTATAATTAAGACCTTTAAAAAATAAATTATATCTTGACAAGTTTTTTAAAAAATGGTAATTTTTGAAAGTTTCAACTTCAAATTTATATTATACATCTGGCAAATAACTATAAAACACTCAGCAATTTGTCACACTTTTTACTTAATGTGTCCCTCTATCTTCATTATCCTCCCTAGGAAGGTAGCGTCTATGTGAGCGGCTGAGTGGTAAGGAATATGCACGGTAAGTAAAGGGAGAGAAGAAGAAATCGGAGGAAAAAAAGAAGTGAACAACTTTCTTCTCAGCTCAATAGTGACGGGAATAGGATGACAGTATGCAAGCAGCAATTTTATAAACTGACTCAGTTCCTTTGAGTCCTTGTAACTGGAGATCTGCAATGATATTTTTTTTTTCAGGTTTATTTATTATTCAGAGTACTGACAATTTTTGTGACTTGCCAGTCTCTCTGAGGCGATTTTTGTCTTTTTAGGTTCTAATTCATTAATCCACTTGAATGTAAGCTCCCGGAGAATAGGGACTTTGAAGTTCACAGCTCTATTCCAATACCTAGAGAAGTACTTGGCACATAGCAGATGTTTAATATTTGTTGACTAAACAAATGAAATTCATACTGATCTTAGAGCTTACCTGGCTACCGGGATAAAGTATGGAGTTTTTATCCAAAGCCTAGATTAAGATTGAATGATGTGAAAATACCTAATTAAAAAGTAATTATAACTTCAATAGCCAGTAGTACAGCAGATTAGACATCCTGAATGACCCTCCCAATTAAAACAACTAAAATCGTGAATTAAAAAAAAAAAACTTTTAAAACTGCATTGCTGAACTGGCATGGGAGTAAAGAATCCATAGATTATAAAAAAAAGAAGTAAAAACAGGAATTCTTGGTTAGGTACGTAAGGTACGTAGGCAGACTCTTGGGCCACTGATCTCTGCCCTCTGGTGTTACTCCACTACATTTCATGGCAAAAGGGACTTTGCAGATGTAATTAAGAGGTTACTAATTAGTTAACCTTGACATGGGGACAGTACCCTAGATTATCCAGGTGGGCCTAACATAACCACAGGAGCCCTTAAAAGCAGAAGAGGGAGGCAGGAGACTGTGTGACACAGATGCAGCGTAAGGGGATGTCAGAGAGATTAGAAATGTGAGAAGAATTTGGCCTCTCACTGCTGGCTTGAAGATGGAGGGAGCCACGAGCCAAGGGACACAGGTAGCTCCTAGAAGCTAAGAATGACAGCCAGCAAGGTAACAGAGACCTCAGTCCTATAAATGCATGGAACTGAATTCTGCCAACAACCTGTAAGAGCTTGGAAGTAAATTCTCC
>NW_004443962.1:6487832-6490081 GCF_000243295.1 Trichechus manatus latirostris | reverse complement strand
ATTCGCAATTTAATTTATTTATAAACTAAAGGGTTATGGTCATTTTTAAAAAGGATTACTGAGGAAAATTAAACTGGCTAAAGTGCTAAAGACCACACACTGTACAATAAAACTACAGATTAAAGGTAGGGGCTTATAGGTTAACACAGCATGTATTTTGTCAAAGAAGAATCTAACAGAAGGAATACAATCTTATTTTAACGTTAAAAATAATCATTTAAAGGGGCATTCTCCAAAGAAAACAACTTATCCAAAAAGGACATCTAAAAATCAAATGTAAAACTATTTGTGTAGTGTACTTCCAAGGAATAGGTATATCACATATAACTAGACAGTTATCGCTGGTCACTTACTCCAAAGGGTTAAAGCTGACTGCCTAAAATTTTGGGCAGGAAATCGTATAAAATGAGCTACACTTCTAGAACCCTCATGTATAAGCAAAAATCTCTCCTAGTAGGAGTCCCTGGGTGGGCCAAATTGTTAAGCACTTGACTACTAATGAAAAGGTTAAAGGTTTGAACACACCCAGGGCACCTCGGAAGAAAAACGTGGTGATCTGTTTGCAAAAGCTCACAGCCTTGAAAATCGTATAAAGCAGTTCTACTCTACACATACAGGGTTGCCATGAGTTAGAACTGACTCGATGGCAACAGGCTTACGTTATATCAGTGACTTACCATCTAGGTTTTATGATACTTCAATTATTTAAAATTATTGCACAAGGTATATGGAATTCTAAATACAAAAAGAATGTGACACTGGTTTTGAAAAATAAACAGGAGTCATACCCTATTCAGGAAGGGGGTGGTCTGTGTATGTGAGAGGTATTACAATAAATTTAAATAAGAGCAGAATGTTTAAAATCTCTCACAGGTGAATTTTCTGGCAACCCCTTGTTAGACAGTATTCAGAAATATAAGCTATTTCTCTACTGGTTGTTAAGCCACCTAAAATAATACTGCTTCATCGTATTTTTATAGATGTCAAATTTTAGAAAGCCTTATGACATAAAAGGTATAAAAAAAATAAGAATATTTCCACAGATAATATGTAGTTGGAATGGAAAAACATAGTTATAAAATAACCAATGTAATGGATTAAAGAAAACAGTACTATTTTTTACGAGTAGTATAATGGGAATTTTCACTTTTTAGAAATACCACATCTTTCCAGCTGAATTAACCATAAAATGATCGAAGAGAAAGACTACTAAAAAAAAAAAGAAGAGAAAAGAAAAAGGATTCCCTTTAAAGAGTACAATGTGTCATTGTTAATTTTATTGCAGATTGGCACCCTTTGCTCTAGCAGGGATGCTTACAGCCTGAACCACAAGTAAATTCATCAATCACCTAGCACATTGCTACCCTAGGGCTACATAATTTTGATTTACATAATTTTATACAACTTTAAATACAAGAGTGTCTTCTAAACACCAACAAAAAAGACTTTGCTCAAAAGCTTTCAGACAGAAAAACCAAAGTAGTTTCTTTTTTAAAAGAATGATAATATCACTCCACAACACATCCCACTTGAAGTGATTATTCTCAATTTCTAAGAGGCTAAATATATCATTCTTCAAAAAGGCCCCAAGTTTTCTCAAATAACCCCTGCTCAGAGCCTGTGACCGAGTCCAGACATCAACATCACACACACTGAAGTGGAGCCATTTTATTATGCTGACTAGATAATATTCAAGAATGCTATTTCTACTTTCAGCCCATGGGGAATTGGCAGAGATTTTGCAGTGAGCTGAAAGCTCATTTGTTTTCTAAGGCATTCAATGCTTCACTGTAAGAGACACCCAAGAATTTTAATGGCAAACAATTTACATTCTGTGTGACTTAGCATAAAAGCTCCAAAATAATTAAACTCATTATACAAAATCTATGGTAAAGTTTGTATGTTGCCCCCCCAAATCAGCTTTTTGGTTCAATTCTTAACTATTGATCCAACTATGATTTACCAGTTAGTAACAATTTAAGGCAGTAAAAGTAACAAGGAAAACTATCGTTATTTCTTTGTATATTTTTTAAAGGCCTTAGGTTACTGTTAGGACTCCTTTCATTCCCTTTTCAAAATTCTGATTATCTGTCTTCTTGTTTGACCAAGAAATCCAAACTCTACTTGAGACTACTGCCTGATTTTCGGAATAAATCCGTAAAATTCAGGAAAAAAAAATTAGAAATGAACATAGGAAAATCATTAGGCCTGAACCAACAAAGCACTGATTGACAGAAATTCACCCTATC
>NW_004443962.1:6444935-6486437 GCF_000243295.1 Trichechus manatus latirostris | reverse complement strand
TTCTTCCAAGGAGCCTCTGGGTGGATTCAAATCACCACCCTCTCAGTTAGTAGCTGAGCACTTAACTGTTTGCGCCATCCAGGGACTCCATGATGTTCTATAGACTGTCTAAAAGTTGCAGATGCTGAAAACAGCAAATGTGAAGAAACCTATTTCTCAATCTAGTTTTCTAATTCAATTATTTATAAATAATTCTGTAACTGCAATTAATATGAAATTAATTTTGAGTTATTAACAGTTTAACAGCTAAAAAAAAATGGAAAGGTTACAACTCTACATCCATATTAGAAACCAGGTATATAAATGTATTTTTTTCAATGTGCTACAACTTGCAGGTTAACTAATTAATAAATAATTCATATTATGACCACCTCCTAAGAACACAGCATCACTTAAATACTATGTAGACCAGTGCTGCCCAAGAGAAATAGAATGCAACCCACAAAAGTCAATCATATATATAATTTTAAATTTTCTAGTAGCTACATCTTTAAGAAAAAGTAAAAAGAAACAAGTGACATTACAATACATTTTGCCCAATATATCCAAAACATTATTTCACAACACATGAGCAATGTAAAATATTTTGATATTTTACATTCTATTTTTCATACAAAGTCTTTAGAATCTGGTGCGTATTTAACACAGCACATCTCAATTCGGAAAAGCCACATTTCAAATGCTCAATCGCCATATGTGGCTAGTGGCTCCAGCACAGATCTAGACATTATTTTAAGACTGAAATGAACTGACAAGAGAAATATCTCATATAAAAGCAAAATTAAAAAGAAAACTACTAATATGTGAACAGAATGGTAAGGACAAGAATAAAGACGAATATGAGCTAGTAAGAGAAAAAATAAGGCAGTGAATCACTTAACTGAAATCATCATTCTGACATAAAAGCTCTTCTCAGAAAATATAACTGATTTCTAAAAAATCAAAGTCATTTCTCCCTTACAACCAGCATCCAAAACTTAATCATTAGGATCTGGTAATTCAAACTAGAGCAATACTGAATAGAATGCTAAAATGAAGATTATGCCTCAGCTGGAGATCGCAACCAATGTCACAAAACAATTTGTGTATAAATTTTTCAATGAGAAGCTAATTTGCACTGTAAACTTTCACCTAAAACACAGTAAAATTAAAAAAAAAAAAAAAAAAAAGTCTGCCTTAGAAGCACAAAGCAGCAGAAACACCTCTACCTGTAAATGAACTATAAAAACTAAAAATTTTTAAATGCCAGAATAAGGAAAACTGGGATTCAGATACCCTTGGAGAGCACAAGGCCAGGTGAAAGAAAGGTAAACCAGAAATGCACAGAATAAAGAGACTCTTAAAAAAGGAGACTGGTACTTCAAAGATAGTGGTCACATCAAGACAAACAAAGATATAATCTAGGTGAACTGTCTTTGATAAAATTTCTTCCCAAAATAAAAATGTGAGAGAAACACTGTATTTTAACCGCAAGTCTGAAAACATAAGAGAAGCTGAAATTTAATCCCAAGGTAAAACTTTTTTTTTCAATCAAATATAAAAAGAAGTCTTTAAAAGAAGAGTGAAGAAGCTACAGAAACACCAACAAAGGAGTGAATGTGAGAAAGACGACTTTAGAAAGCTGACGTGACACAAAGGCTTCAGATGCCATAAATAACTGTTCACCTCCACCATTTGTAACTACTAAACTGCTGCGATTCTCCTGGTATTGGCTTTCTCTACGCAGTCGCTGTTCTTTAGTGATCTCTGCTACTCGAAGAGGCAGATCTGAAAATTCATCTGTAGGCTTAAAAAATAGCAGAAACATTAAAAGAAATATTTCAAAAATTTAGACAAGCACTGAAGGTATGGGTATAATATAAGCTTATTAAATTTTATATTTAAGAAGAAACAGCAAGGTATACATGGCTATATAAATGTGCACACATGTATAAATTATCTGCATATATGTTATCTGTATGAATACAGCCACACTCACATACACAACCACCCAGACATATCTACAGAAGCCAATTACAAATTACACATGGGCTGTGGTCTAAAAGTGAATTTGCCTTGGCCTCCCAATGAAACAAGGAGAGATTATCAGTCTAGCTAACAAAAGCACATTTAACCATTTAACCCAATTTACAGCTAAAATATTATACCTTTGTAATTAAAAAAAACAAATAGAAATTAAACAAAGCAGAAAAATAATATAATTAGCTAAGAAAGTTATGTATTTATTTTGCACATGGATATTGTTCACTACAGTCCTATTTGTCTCCCCATCTTCTGCACCCCTTTTCTTACTTCTCAAGATTACCCAGACCCTCAAATTTCAGGCTTCAGTTGTAACTGGCTCGGCCCCTGTTTTGGCACTCTAAGACATGAGACTATTTATACAATACAATGAGGTAGCAAACATGTAAACATACACATGGTAATAAGATGCGTATGAAATATAATATCATTTTTGGATGGTAGAACTGTGGGATTTTTGCCACTCCTTTTGACTTTTCTGTATTTTACAGAATGAAAAATTGAATCCAATTAAGACAGTTTCCATTTTTAATGTTTTATTTTCTCTTAGTCAGGAGTTATGACATGCAGAGTAGGGGAAACACTTACTTCATTCCCTGACCATCGCTTATCACCACTGTCCACACTATTGAAACCTGAATCAAGGGCTCCATACGGGCGACCTGAGTACAGTTCTTCATGGCTGCCAAGAAATGACTTCAGGTGTTACTGCCAAGTTTGATATTTTAAAAATAAACATTTTAAATAAAACAGATGCAATTTCACTAATAAACATTTTCATGGCATTTAGCTATTTAGAACTGGACATTTGTTTAACTGCTTAATATGAAAATATCTGAATAAAAACAAAGTAAATAGAATAGTATAAGGAGCCCTCACGTACTCATTCAAAAATATCAACATTCTCTTATTCTTGTTTCATCTATGCCTATACCCGATCCCCATGCTCTCGTTCAATTACTTTTATTTTTACTAGCACATTTTTAAGGCAAACTTTACATGCACTGAAATGTACACATCTTAGTCGTATAATTTTGACGAATACATCCTTGTTACATACAGCTGTATCATGGCATAGGATGTTTCTACTTCAACAGAAAGTTCTGACAGATATCCTTTCCCAGTCAATCCCCCTCACTCCACCACTGTGCGCTCCATAGGAAGTTGAAAGTCTTCCCACCCCTCCAAAAGGCTTGATAATCATAATGAATTTCTTTTCTTAGATAACAAACCAAAAAAACCAAATCCACTGACTCATGGCAACCCTGTAGGACAGAGCAGAACTGCCCCATAGGGTTTCCAAGGCTGTAATCTTTACCAGAGCAGAATGCCACATCTTTCTCCTGTGGAGAGGCTAGTGTTCGAATTTCCGACCTTTTGGTTAGCAGCCAAGCACTTAATCACTGTGCCACCAGGGCTCCTCTCTTAGATACTGCAGTCTAATAATTCCCATTCCAGGGCTGTTGATTTTTCTATTATTATTTTCTGGTAAGTTATTAATCCTATACTGTAGGAGCCCTGGTGGCGCAGGGGTTAAAAAACGTGGCTGTTAACCAAAAGGTTGGCAGTTCGAACCCGCCAGCCACTCCACAAGAGAAAAGACCTGCCAATCTGCTCCCATAACGATTACAGCCTAGGAAACCCTATGAGGCAGTGCTACTCTGTCATATAGGGTCACCATGAATTGGAATTGACTCCACACAACAATAACACACTGTAGTTTCACAATTATATTATGTAACGTAAAGTATTTTATATTATGTTTGTCTTGTAAGATGGACTAAGTGCTTAAATATTTACTGTGCTGAAGGATAAAGCATTTTACACATAAAGACAAGGATGTGCTATTTGTAAAATGGGCGATATACTCTAATTTTTAAAAAGTCCCGTAAGTCAGTCCATCTTTTACAATGCTTGCTTGTTTCAGTCCTCTGTCTACATGATCAGTCTGCTTTCATGATTGTTTAGAATCTAGGCCTTAAGGCCTGGTACTGTGTGTGTTTCATCACTGCAAAATCAGGCCAAATTTTAAAAGCTTTCTAATGAGAAATGTAAACCGCATTAAAAATTTCTTTTTTGCAGTTTGCAAAAGAAATACATGTTTTTCATTATTCACTGAGTAAAACTTTAATACTGTTACTTTTTCAAGTAGATCAGATGTTCAGGTTTCTAGAGGGTAAACCAGTTGCCCTCAAGTCAGTTCTGACTCATGGTGACTCCATATGTGTCAGAGTAGAGCTGTGCGCCACAGGGTTTTCAATGGCTGATTTTCTTCCAAGGTGCCTCTGGGTGAACTCGAACCTCCAACCTTTCAGTTAGCAGTTGAACATGTTAACCATTTGTACCTCCCAGGGACTCTTTCTAGAGGATATTGTTTTATATAATTGTGGGACAAAGAACTAGATTTGACCTTTTGTATCTGGTTTCTGCAAATGGCCTGAGCATTTAACGTGCTCTTTGTCTTTCTAAAATAGCCAGGCAAGTGGGAGCCACACAGGGTCCATATCTGTGGAACTGACTTCAGCAGAGAGTGGACGTGATGCAGCCAGTCAAGCATATCACTGACTGGATACATCATAACTATACATTAAGGCACTATCATGCATATTCATTGAGTTCCAATGACTAGGGGACCCAGGACCTTGGAGATCTCTCTTTGGGGCCTTCTGGATGAGTGAGAACATCCACGCATGGAGAGTAAGCATCATGTCCCTGGGGACAATGGAGGCCCTGTGCTGGGACCTCTCCCAGACCTTGCCTTGTATCTTTTCTGGTTATAATAAATGGGTAACTGTAAGTACAGGTAACAGTCTCCATGAATTTTGTGAGCCACTATAGAGAATTAACAAACCCACGGGGGCAATGAGCCAGCAGGGGCTGGCAGTACACAGTTGGTCTGTGGAGACCCAGCTCTGGGTGGCTGAGTGATAAAGACTGCAGGGGCAGTCGATGAAGAAGGATTGAGTCCTTCTAGCTTGTGACGCAGTCCCAGGGGAAGAGAGAGAGGTCTGAAGCAAGAGACAGAGAGGTCAGCTGGTCTGAAGTGCAGGAAGTTATGTAGACTCCTAAGCCTCAGGATAGCCAGGGATGAGGTCTGATCTAACTCTGGTGATGGGAGTCAAAGAGGGGAATTGCCACAGAAGTGGCTGGCAATGAGGAGTGAGGCCTGGATTCACTTCCAGCTGGTAACTGGATTCACGCTGATCCTTGCTACGCAGTTAGTGATAAAGGTGGTGCCTGCCCACCTTGCCTCTCTCACAGTGCAGCTGCAGCCTCACAGTCCTCCCAATGTGTCTTCTATCAAGTGGCCAATTAAAATAGGCTGAACTTTAATGTGACATTTTTTAAGTGGGCAACATAAAGAGTAGAATGAATTGAATCTTTGCATTAGGCTATCATTTTCTTCTTTATTCAGTTATCTTCAGCTTTTTAACACACTCTCCCTGGCTCAGAGATTAAAGTGATCTTTATCACAAACATGATGACCAACTCTCTGGTTTGCTCAGGACTTTCCTGGGTTTAGCACTGAAAGCCCCACGCTCTGGGAAACCAGTCATCCTACACACAAATATGGCCTTCGGGAGGCCAGGGAGAGTTCTGCTAGGCTCCATTCTTGCCCTGTCAGAAAGTCTAGTCTCTAACAAACTACCCAGCATACTACAGATTCAAATGCCACGGGTGACTTCTCTGTAGTAGGAAGATGAACTGTCAATTAGTACTGTCAACCGAGGAATTTTAAATGCGTGCGTACACGCGCGTGTGTGTGTTTTGCCATCTAAAAGATCTGGACTCACAACTCAGCACCACCACTGGCTAGCTATGTGACTTTGATTACTGTGTTTTTCTCTTAACTTGTTTCGTCACTACAGATTACCACTGAAAAATATGTATGCTGTTGTATAAAATGAAAAGGTTATCACAACAGTGCAATTTGCAAAGGAGTTGGAAACATTACATCAAGAAATAAATAAAAAATTTGTAACCTTTATAAAATGATTTAAGGAAGTTTGTGTGTTGTTTCTATACTATACAAAAAATAATTAGAAGAGAAAGTTACATACTAAGGATTGAAAGTAGCATAGCATCTAATTTGTACTGAATACCTGAAGAGCTATAGGCTTAATAAACGTTCTCTTTAACAACACAGGGCTCTATCTAAATGGGTCCTGGATCACAGAAAACTGCTAATAACTATAATGTCTAATGTTATTATATATATGACTTTATGGTTAACAAAGTGCTTTCAGACATAGGTCATTTGATCCTCATAACTACTGAGGAAGATGAGGCTCAAAGAGGTTAAGTGACCTGTCCAATGGCACAGTGAGCTGGAGCTAGAACCAAGGTGTTCTGACTCCATGTGCACACCTTGAATTAATGCACTGCTAACTACAACACAATTCCACTAATCTGCACCTCTGTGACACATGAAAGTAATGGTATCTCACTTACTAGTGTATGAGGAGTTGAAGGCAGGAAATTTTACATATGCAACTAATAGAAGTAATTTCGAGGATGTTCTGAAACAATTGCAAATAAAGTAACATAGCTCTGGAAAATGGAAAATATAAAAGATTAATCTAATGAGTATATAGGGATTATTATAGGGACTGGAATGCATTAGATCAGTAATTAGTAATCTTTTTGGAGAGAGGAGCCCTGGTGGCCTAGTGGTTAAGAGCTCGGCTGCTAACCAAAAGGTCGGCAGTTCAAATCCACCAGCCACTCCTTAAAAACCCTATGGGGCAGTTCTACTCTGTCCTATATGGTTGCTGTAAGTTGGAATAAACTCAGTGGCAATGGGTTTCGTTTGGGGTTTTGGGGAGAAATGACACCTTTATGCTATTTAGACTTCCCACTTAGGAAAAGTTTCTCCACTGATTCAAGCCTTATTTTAACTCTTAGCAAAGACACATGTCTCTTGCCAGGTTTTTTTGATAGTGTGTTATGTTTTTAAAGTAATATGATAAGGGTTGCTATAATTGGGAAAAAAACAGGCTACTGCAGCACTTTTCACAATAGACCAAAGGTGGAAATACCTGAAATGCCCATCAACAGATGAATGGATAAACAAAATGTGGTATATTCATACAATGGAATGTTACTCAGTCATAAAGAGAAATAAAGTCCTGATACAAGCCAGGACACAGATGAACCTTGAAAATATTATGCTGAGCAAAATACATCAGCTGCAAAAGGACAAATACTATATGATCTCACTTATATGAAATAAGCAAACATACAGAAAGCAAAGAATACTAGTGGCCTCCAGGGTGGGAGGGAGGGGGTGTGATGGTTAATGTTACTTGTCAACTTGGCTAGGCTATGATTCTCAGTGGTTTGGCAGGTGCTCTTCCATAATGTGATCAGCTTCCATTTTGTGATCTGATGTCAACAGCCAATCGGTTGAAAGGGGAGTTTCCTTGGGGGTGTGGCCTGCCCCCAATATATAAATGGATGTTCTAGTAAAGCTCGATCTCTTTTCTCAGCCCTGCACTTGTCCCGTCACCTGACCTCCTATTCTTGGGAGGTAAGCCAGCAGAGGCCTCCAGCCTCTGAAAGCATACCTTCACACACGCACACACGCAGTCACACCGCAAAGGCAGGCATACCTTCACACGCACACACGCAGTCACACCGCAAAGGCAGGCATACCTTCACACGCACACACGCAGTCACACCTTCACACGCACACACACGCAGTCACACCTTCACATGCAGACACGCAGTCACACCTTCACATGCACACACACGCAGTCACACCTTCACACGCACACACGCAGTCACACCTTCACACGCACACACGCAGTCACACCTTCACACGCACACACACGCAGTCACACCTTCACACGCACACACACAGTCACACCTTCACACGCACACACGCAGTCACACCTTCACACGCACACACGCAGTCACACCTTCACACGCACACACGCAGTCACACCTTCACACGCACACACGCAGTCACACCGCAAAGGCAGCAGCAGCAGTTTAATGTTTCTACTTTGCTTTTTTGGGAGAGAAAAACTTTTCCTTAGCAAGGACTGTTAACTCTAAGTAGATATAATAAATTAGAGTACACACAAAATCAAAGAGCTACTTCTATTTGCTGTACATCTTTTAAGAGTACAGGACTGGAACACTTTTAATGAAAATTTAAAATAGAAAAATCAAAACTTTCTTCAATAAATAAGAAACAAGAGGTCTATACTATAAGCTATTGAGGTAGGAGGAAAAAAAGAAAATGGTGAAAAACAAAGGGAGACAATGAATGGAGAAGGTAGAAATTTTCTGGCAATAGTGTTCTGGGTCTCCTCATACTCTCTCCGCCGCTAAAATCCTCTAAGAGTGTCCTTGATGTAGCACAGAATATGTCAGACCTAATCCCCACCATCTTTCAACACTGTAGATTTTATGTCCTCCTTACCATCACATATCTGCTTTCAGTCCTCTCAGAGTTAAAAATGTTAGAACTGAGGATATTGTTCATAGAAACATTTTGTAGGTATGTATGATTTTGGCTGTCTCCTTGTGTATCTGTATAAATATACCAACAACGACATTATTCTATTCTTAAGCTACCAGATCAGAGCTGGTGTTTCTAATACTCTTCTCATAGCGTCTATGCAAATCTTCAGTCTAATAACAAAACCAAAATAACTAGAATGTCATTACAAGATTGTTTCTGATGGCTTTAAGCAGAGGAAAGCTAGGGGAAAATAACGTCCGTGTGACCAAATCATCTGTTCGTTCACTCCGTAAATATATGTTGACCATCTACTGTCTGTGCCAAACACTAAACAGAGGTAGGGATACAATGGTGAAGCCAACAGGCATGGTCTGTGGTCTCATGCAGAATACAGTCTTATATGGCAGAAACCAATTCTGACTACAGAGCATTACTTTATTTAAGAAGCCCCGGTGGTACAACAGTTAAGCACTCGCTGCTAACCAAAAAGTTGGTGGTTCAAACCCACCCAGTAGCTCCACAGGAGAAAGACCTGACAATCTGTTCCTGTAAAGATTACAGCCTAGAAAACCCTATGGGGCAGTTCTACTCTGTCACATGGGGTCTCTGTGAGTCAGAATCGACTTGCCGACATGTAACAACAACAACGTTCGTTACTTTATTTACCTGACAAATCGTGTTCTGTATAAGCGAAATTTTCAGATAGCTTAGATTACCCCTTTATACCATAAAACACTTACATATTTGACTTTAATCATTTCTGATGAAAAAATTTAAGCTATAATACATATTTTACTTTTCTGGAAGTGATATATAATTAATATAACCTAGCATTTTCTTAATGGACATCAATTATTGTATTATGCTTTGTTAATACAGTGATATCTTAAAATACTACTGAAACATGCAGGGTTTTTTTTGCATATATACCTAATGATGTCCAACTGCAATGTTTTTAGAGCTTTACTACTTCTACGTATCTTATTAAAATTATAAAAGAGCCCTGGTGACACAGTGGTTAAAGCGCTCAGCTGCTAATTGAAAGGTTGGCCGTTTGAACCTACCACCTGCTCCATGGGAGAAAGATGTGGCAGTGGACTTCCGTAAAGATTACAGCCTTAGAAACCCAATGGGGCAGTTTTACTCTTCCTATGCAGTCACTATGAGTCAGAATCAACTCGATGGCAGTACTTTTTTTTTTTTTTTTTAAGTAAAATTATGGAATATATCATGTAGATATAAAAGAATACCACTAGTAGACATGTTTTAAAAAAATGATGGGACGTTATCAATAGCTCTGAAGCCCCCTTGTCCCCCCTTTTACACTGAATTTTTCTCCCTTCCTTTCAGAGTTAACCACTAACTTGAATTTTTGTTTAGTATGCATCTGCTTTTTAGAATTTTCTTTTTTTCCTTTAAACCACTTTTTGTGTTTGTTCCATTTAGAAACTCTACCACAATGGAAATATATTAATCTGTTTTAGATCAGGACACTGAGAAGCAGGACAATTAGGATCATGCCCTTAAGCAAGACTTGACAGTCTTCTTATGGGGTCACCATGAGTTGGAATCGACTCAATGGGAATGGATCAGTGGATCAAGAAAAGGTCTGAGGAGTTCTCTTTTGAGTAAAATCCATGAGCATTACTGTACCTTCACTGCAGCATCTATTTTGCCTATTTAAAGGTCTTTTGGATTTAATTCCTGTTATTTATGATTGTTCCAGATGACTGGGATTTGCCAAGTAGATGGCCTTATATATCAGGGGTTATAATGTAACTGAAGGATTCACAGATTCAAATATCCTGAAGTGACATTAATGATTATCAAATTTAATCTCTTCACTTCTTGACAAAAATGAAGCCCAAAAAGTTTGAATGACTTGCCTTAAGTCACAAAGCTAGTTAGTAGCAGAGCTAAGGTTAGTATTCAAATCAGTCAGACCACTGATTTTCAACTGGGGGTGACTGGGCCCTCCAGGGGACATTTAGCAATGTGTGGAAGCATTTTTACTTGTTATACTGGGAGGGTACTACTGCTATCTAGTGGGTAGAAGCTAGGGATGCTGTTAAATATAACATACCAGGCAGCTTCTCACAACAAAGAGTTGTCTGGTCCAAAATGCCAATAGTGCCAAAGTTGAGAAACCCTGCCTTAGAACTACACTTTATCAGATCAATGTAATCAATTTTACACTTAATACAAGCATTCTGAGAATAAGAGCGTTAAAATAGATTGCTTCCCTTAGCCGAACATTCAGGCAGATTTCAGGATCTAATTTATTGGATTCCCTGCGAGATGGGATGTGACAGATAAAAGAATAGAACATACTCACCAGGAGCCAAAACCCAAGGGTCTCCTATCATAATCTGGCAGATCTGGAGCAATCTTACAAGCTTGTATATTCAGGTATTTAAATATGTGGATTTTGCCTTTTATACAAATCTAAATAAAGTAACATATAAATGTAACCAAATTACTACTTATCTGAAATATGTTTCTTTTTATCATAATCAGCCTTTTACTTAATGTAAACTGAGAATAGAAGGTATTTTTATGAAGAACGTATAGTAAAATTAAAAAGCTAATATTCTTGCTATAACAAATTGGATTATTTTGTTCAGTGTTATTTCAGGTATTTTTAATGTCAATACACATTTTTTTTCTAGTCATTAATAGGTCTCAGTAACATATAAAATAAATAATTTATGATTACAACCAATATTAGAACACCAAGTAAACTTATCACATTGATTAGTTTTATATACTCAGGGACTCAAAGCTCTCCCATGGATTATACTGGCAATGTTTGCTTTTAGGAATCCAACTATCATGTACAATTATGTTTCCTATCCTTGCTTTTCGTAAGAGAAGAGCAGGAAATGATCAAATATTAAAATTATATGTATTTGGTTGGTACCTGTTGACTTCTTTTTTAGAAGTCAAAGCATAAATTCATTAGGATTATGAGATCCTTCTATATTTATGAAGTTTTACTCATAAAATTTATAGTTGCCATACAAATTACCATAGGCGTGTACAAGATCATCAATAAACTGCTGAGGAAAAAAAAAGCTATGGTGAAAAAATATGAGTTGGCCAAAACTCAACAGACTGTAGGATGTCTAGAACCCATAAGTAAAGCTACCTTATAATTATTTTATTAGTAAATAATTTAATTTCAGTGACTGATAAACAAATGACCAAACTGGCTAAATGAGGGGCTTATAATTTTAGAAAACAGAAAGGTACAAAAACAATGTTCATAAGAAACGCTTTAGTAATCCTCAGTTCTGAAATTTTTATTTGTCTCTAGCATTTATGTTGTCTACATTCAAGGTTTACAAAAAAGAAATTAACTCAAATTTTATTAGGAAAAACTTACAGAAGAATTCCTCATTAAAAAAATGCCAATTTAGTGAAAGGAAAAAGACCTCTAGAAACATCTTCTAACTTCCATCCCATTTATTTAAGACTTCTAAAGAATACATGTGTGTGAATTTATTTTTAAAGAATTTAATTTCCAACAGAATGATAAATACATGTAAAATAAAATTTAAATTTGATTCTCTAGTCAAAGACGTTTATAACATATTTCACACTCGACTATGGTTTACCTGTGCAGGAGGAGACTGTAGCGGATTGTTATCCAGGGTAATCATCTGTAGATGCCTGAGGTTCCGATAACAAACAGGAATTGTTGTAATTTTATTGCAGGAGAAGTCTAACCGCATCAAAGGCAGCTCTGCCAGCTCTGTATGGTGGTGAAATGAAAATGAACAATTAATATTTTAAAAATGGACAATCTTTACAGGATACTTCTAGCTAAATACAGGTATTGACCTCTACTCTCTCTTAAAAGTATAATTAAAATTAGAATAAAGGAATAAAAAAGACATAACCCTGCAAGGACCGAGAGGAGAGAGATCACCGAATATTTGGATGATAGAAAGAGGAAAAAAAAGTGATTAACAAATGAAGCAAAGTGGTGTAAAATGAAATCTAGTTGCCTACAGATGGGAATACTAATGAAAAGCAAGCTATCTGACCTCAATAGTATAGTAAGTCTTAGAAATTTGAGGTCCTGATACCACAAAAAGGGGGATAACAGAGGCATTAGATGAAAGTCTGTGTAAAGAACAGGTAGATGCCTAGGTCCCTAACCCCAATGCACACAGTAGGGCACCACCCCTCTCAATCCCCACAGGAACCAGTAAGTTATTCTTTAGTGAAATGTAATCAGAAAGGTCTGAACTCCGGGATGCCAGGCACAACGGAAAGACTAGTTGAGTTGCCAGTTGAAAACAGAGGATTTAAATGAAAGTCTATGCACTTAATGGTGAGACTTTAGCACTTCCCAACTCATTCTGCCCCATCCCCAGCTTCTAGAATGCCAGTACAGGAACACAAACAACAAGTGTAGAAGAAATGGAGCATCTTTCTCTGGAAAAACTATGCAGTTCCACATGAAAGCCATCAGATACTAAGACGGAGTTTCCCCCAAATTCCTAACTTGCTGCATAATTAGCATTATGTAATTCCTGCCCAGTATACTCAGAACTTCTAATCAGTCCTATACAGTACATGATTCACACACATTTAGAAAAGCCCCCAACAAGTAACACAGAAATCAAAACCAACCAACCAACAGAAAAAAGGGACTCAGAAGAAACAGATACCACACAGGAAACCAAACAATGTCTTTAAAAACTAGAGTTAATATCTCTTATCACGTAGACAAGTTATCTACCCAATTGTAACATGTTAGAGACCACCAATGAGTTAACACGAACTTCCTAATTAACTCATGTTTGTGTAGGTGTTGAAATAAGGCTTTTCCTGCCATCTCAGTTTAACTGAATATATTGAAATTAAAAAGTAAGCTGTTCTAAAACCATTTCAAACCATTTGTGTGACTCACAAATTTCTTGACAGAATGCAATCAAAACAAGATGCAGAAATAAATTAAGTGATAAAACGATTAGACTACAATTGACATCTAAAACCTCCAATTTTCATTTTCATCAAAACAACCCCAATGTTTTCATTAACTGATTTCATATTGAGTAAATACTGTTACATGAGTGAGCCTTTAAAGATCAAGCACAGTAGGTGAGTCCTCAGTAGGGGGTAATCCTAGATGGAAATTTTGGGTTAATAGATCCTGTGTCATGATTTTGGTCAGGTCAGCTGAGGGCCTTCATTTACATTCTTAAGGTTGTGAAAAGTAAAACCAGTAGGAAAAGAGGAAGGCCCTGAAGATAAAAGGTATGAAGGTTCCTTGACAAGCCTAGGGAAAGGAAAAATGATCAGGATTTTGGGTGGTTTGGCTATGGTGAGTGTATAAAGGTGGGCTGGAAAAGTCCCCCTCTGACATACTTAGGATCCAAAATGTCAAAGCTACAGCAGTATGGTAGAATGAGCATGTACCAGTATGGCAGAACATCCTGCATCAACTGCTGTAAACACTGGGATTGTGCAGTGAAAACCAAAGCACTATTAGTTAATTTGACATTTATTGTACATTAAAAGTCATGTTTTGTAGGAAAAAAAAAACAAAAACCTGTTACCGCTGAGTCGATTCCGACTCATAGTGACCCTACAGGACAGAGTAGAACTGCCCCACAGGGTTTCGAAGGAGCAGCTGGTGGATTCGAACTGCTGACCTTTTGGTTAGCAGCCAAGCTCTTAACCACTGCGCCACCAGGGCTCCTGTCTTGTACAAGAACCTAGAAAATTACTGTCATGAAAACACGTTCTGAAGAGTCCTTATTTATCTTTGAAGTATACATTCTAAAACGTTTACAGATGAATTTCTGGAATTTGCTTCAAATTACTAGAAGATAGGGTGGGGGAAAGTGGATGAAGGTACAGATGACACACAGAGGTTCTTTGCTCTCTATCTTTAAATAGGAAATTTTCCATAATAAAATTAAAGAAACATATTCTGAATACAATAAAATACTGGTTCTCCCCTTTTTCACTTCCTTTTACATCTTCTTCTTTCATAAATTCCATATTTTTGAGAGACTGATAAATTGTACTTAATTTGTTTAATAATTTTTACCATTCAAATACAAATAAATGAGTTTAAGTCAGCCTAAGACAGCCAGTCACCTAAAGTAGACACTCCCTCTACACATCACCTCCACACAGTTAATTAGCCTCTGTATGAATACTTACAATGAAGGATAAAGTTATTAAGTTCAGGTCAAAGTCCATTTTTAAGTCAGTGATAACTGTGGGAATATTTTTCACTGTATTAAATTATCCCTTTGTCAAAAACATGTTACATTTCCCCCAAATAGCTATGCTTCCTAAAATTTCCAGTAACCCTAACCTGAATTACAGATTACTTCAGTTGACAAGATTCAAAAATAAGACCTATACTTAAGAGTTTTTCACTGAAGAATCTAAATTAAAATCCAAACAAAACAGATAACACTATTAAACCATTACATCTCCAACGCTGTCTGTAACTCTTACACATTTTTGTCTGTGCCTATTAGTCTGAGAGATCTTTAAAATAAATTAAAAAAATAATTGTAAAACAATCATTTCACAGCTTCTTACCTTCAGGCAAGCGTACTAAGTGATTTCTTCTTACATTAAGATCTCTCAAGGCCTCCAGGTTACCAATTTGGGATGGTATTGTTTGAATCTCATTGCAGCTCACATCCTATTTCAAAAGGATAAAAGTAAAGAATTGTTCTAATACTACAAACTTGCCTGCTTAAACTATCTGTAAAATGAAGTTGGACAAGATAATCCCTAAGGTCCTTTCCAGTTACAAAAAAAAAAAAATTATGATTCTGTGTGCAAGAATAATTCTATAGTTTGTAGTTGCATTTGATTTTAAAACCTTGTAGGCCTTTGAGTGAGTCTGTACATTTTATATAGATATACATGAATTTCACCACTCATCTATCAGTTTGTAATACTGGGGTGGCTTGCGTATTGCTGTGATGCTGGAAGCTATGCCAACGGTATTTTAAATACCAACAGGGTCACCCATGATAGATAGGGTTCAGCGGAGCTTCCAGACTAAGACAGATTAGAAAGAAGGACCTGACTTCTAAAAACACTGGCCAGTGAAAACCTTATGAATAGCAGTGGAACATTCAAAATATGACTAGGATAAGAGCTGTCTCTTCAAAGTAGAGTTGATCTTCACGAACTGGATGGAGTAAAGCTTTTGTGACCTTCATTTGTTGACATGGCATGACTCAAAATGAGAACAAACAGCTGCAAACATCCATTAATAATCAGAACATGGAATGTGCAAAATATGAATCTAGGAAAGTTGGAAGTTGTCAAAAATGACAGAACATTTGAAGACAGCTATCCTAGGCATTAGTGAGCTGAAGCAGACTAGTATTGGTCATTTTGAATCAGACTATCGTATGGTCTACAATGCCGAAAATAACAAATTGAAGACGAACAGCATCGCATTCAGTGTCAAAAAGAACATTTCAAGATCTATTCTAAAATACAATACTGTCAGTGATAGGATAATATCCATACGCCTATAAAGAGACCAGTTAATATGACTATTATTCAAATTTATGCACCAACCACTAATGCCAAAGATGAAGAAACTGAAGATTTTTACCAACTTCTGCAGTCTGAAATTGATCAAGCATGCAATCGAGATGATGCCTTGATAATAACTGGTGATTAGAATGTGAAAGTCAGAAACAAAGAAGGATCAGTAGTTGGAAAATATGGCCTTGGTGATAGAAACAATGCCAGAGATCAAATGATAGAATTTTGCAAGACCAATGACTTCTTCACTGCAAATACTTTTTTTCAAAACATAAACAGTGACTGAACATGTAGACCTCACCAGATGGAATACACAGAAATTAAATCGACTACATCTGTGGAAAAAGACAAGGTAGAAGCTCAAAATCATGTCAGAACAAAGCCAGGGGCCGACTGCAGAAGAGGCTATCAATTGCTCACATGCAAGTTCAAGTTGAAGCTGAAGAAAATTTTAAAAAGTCCACAAGAGCCAAAGTACAACCTTTAGTATATTCCACCTGAATTTAGAGACCATCTCAAGAACAGATATGATGCACTGAACACTAATGACCAAACACTAGATGAGTTGTGGGATGACATCGTGGACATCACACATGAAGAAAGCAAAAGGTCATTAAAAAGACAGGAAAGAAAGAAAAGACCAAAATGGATGTCAGAAGAGACTCTGAAACTTGCTCTTAAATGCAGAGTACAGCTAAAGCAAGTGGAAGAAATGATGAAGTAAAAGCAATGAACAGATTTCAAAGGGTAGTTCAAGAAGTCAAAGTATTATAATGAAATACGCAAAAACCTGGAATTAGAAAACCAAAAGGGAAGAACACACTCAGCATTTCTTAAGCTGAAAGAACTGAAGGAAAAATTCGAGCCTTGAATTGCAATACTGAAGGATTCTATGGGCAAAATACTGAATGACACAGCAAGCATCAAAAGAAGATGAAAGGAATACACAGTCACTGTACCAAAAATAACTGGTCAATGCTCAATCATTTCAGGAGGCAGCATATGATCAAGAACGGATGGTACTGAAGGAAGAAGTCCAAGCTGCACTGACGGCATTAGCAAAAAACAAGACTCTAGGAATTGACGGAACACCAATTGAGATGTTTCAACAAACGGATGCAACACTGGAAGCGCTCACTTGTTTATGCCAAGAAATTTGGAAGACAGCTACCTGGCCAACTGACTGGAAAAGATCCATATGTGTGCCAATTCCAAAGAAAGGTGATCCAACAGAATGCAGGAATTATCGAACAATATCATTAGTATCACACACAAGTAAAATTTTGCTGAAGATAATTAAAAAACGGTTGCAGCAGCACATTGACAGGGAACTGCCAGAAATTCAAGCCAGATTCAGAAGAAGACATTGAATGAGGGACATCATTGCTGATGTCGGATGGATCTTGGCTGAAAGCAGAGAATACCAGAAAGATGTTTACCTGTGTTTTATTGACTATGCAAAGACATTCGACTGTGTGGATCATAACCAGTTATGGATAACATTGCAAAGAAGGGGAATTCCAGAACACTTAATTGTGCTCATATGGAACCAAGTGGCAGTCGTTCAAACAGAACAAGGGGATACTATGTGGTTTAAAATCAGGAAAGGTATGCGTCAGGGTTGTATCCTTTCACCATACTTATTCAGTCTGTATGCTGAGCAAACAATGCGAGAAGTTGGACTATATAAAGAACACGGCAACAGGACTGGAGGAAGACTTACTAACAACCTGCGATATGCAGACAACACAACCTTGCTTGCTGAAAGTGAAGAGGACCTGAAGCACTTACTGAGGAAGGTCAGAGACTAAGCCTTCAGTATGGATTACACCTCAACATAAAGAAAACAAAAATCTTCACAACTGGACCAATAAGCAACATCATGATAAACAGAAAATACTGAAGTTGTCAAGGATTTCATATTACTTGGATCCACAATCAACATCCATGGAAGCAGCAGTCAAGAAATCAAGTGACTACTGCATTTGGCAAATCAAATCTGCTTCAAAAGACATCTTTAAAGTGTTAACAAGCAAAGATGTCACCTTGAGGGCTAAGGTGCGCCTGACCCAAGCCATGGTGTTTTCAATTGCCTCATATGCATGTGAAAGCCGGACGATAAATAAGGAAGACTGGAAAAGAACTAATGCCTTTGAACTACAGTGTTGGCGAAGAATACTGCATATACCATCCACTGCCAGAAGAATGACCAAATCTGTCTTGGAAGAAGGACAGTCAGAATGCTCCTCAGGATGCCTCTGTAGAAGCGAGGATGGCAAGACTTTGTCTCACATACTCTGGACATACTATCAGGTGGGACCAGTCCTGGGAGGAGGATATCATGCTTGGTAAAGCAGGGGGTCAGCAAAAAAGAGAAAGACCCTCAACAAGATGGACTGACACAGTGGCTGCAACAATGCGCTCAAACATGGCAACAATTGTGAGGGCGGTGCAGGACGGGGCAGTGTTTCATTCTGTCATACACAGGGTTGCTATAAATTGGAAGTGACTCGACAGCACCTAGCAACAACAACATACGTGAATTTTATGAGCAGAACTAGAATGACTTAAGATGTAGACAGCAAGTCTAGAAAATCAGATGGAATAAAAATGGGGAAAAAGTGCAAAACAGGTCTAGGACAATATTTTTACTTATATTGTTCTAATGAAACTAGATGAAAAAACAAAATAAAGACAAAAATTATAATGATAAAATTATTTGAAAAGAAACCTCATTTTTAAAATACCAATTCAACTGTTCAAGATATAAAATAAAAATGTCTTGAAGATGACTCAAATTATTCTTTATCAAACTGAATGTGAGGGAAAAAATAATGAAGTACATATAACTCAAAGGCTATGAAAAAAACAGATACTGCTAGATCAGCATCTGATCAACTCGACTCCAGTACATATACTAGATAGGACTTCTGGTATCTTGGAGCCCTGGTGGCACAGTGTTTAAGAGCTACGGTTGCTAACCAAAAGGTAAGTAGTTCAAATCCAAAAGCAGCTCCTGGGAAACCCTATGGGGCGGTTCTACTCTGTCCTATAGGGTCGCTATGAGTCAGAATTGACTTGACAGCAACGGGTTTGGTTTTTGGTTATATCTGATATCTTGGTTAACAGCTAGATTCCAATGGTTCTAACGAGAGACTTTGGCTATCTGGAGGTTCTAAGACTGATACATTCAGAAGTTTATAATTCTGAGATCAGCCAGAATAATCTGTAAAGCCATAATCATGTGTAGCACAGGGAAGATGACCAGGCAGTTCCCCACTCCACAGTAAGAGTCACGTTAATACTTAAAACTCCTTCCCTATATAAGTAAAAAGAAAATATTAACAGTCAGTTTTCAGAAGAGACAACTTACCAAAAACATCAACAGGCTTTAGACATTATTTTAAAATATTTATACAATATTCTTAAAGAAAATAGTACTAGTTTTATTTTTCCTACCAATTAATGGCTGAAGTAAAATTGGTAGCTAGACTTCTTAGTCCAATGCTCTAGCCATCAAAGTCAAAAGTGTTGTAAAAGAAGTTGAAAGGATAGGAAAATTGAGTGTAAGACAAAAGGTAATAACAATTTATAATACTTACTTGAGAAAATATATATGTTGCAAGACAGCAGTTTACTTTCACTTAAAAACAAAAGAGATAAAAGGAAAGAGGCAATAAGGATGTTGCAGAAAGACCATAAGGTAGGAGTCAGGAGTTTCTGTTGCTGCTGTTGTTAGGTGCTATCAAGTTGGTTCCAACTCATAGCGACCCCATATACAACAGAAGAAAACACTGCCCAGTCCTATGCCATCCTCACAATTGTTGCTATGTTTGAGCCCACTGTTGCAGCCACTGTGTCAATCCATCTCAAGTGTCTTCCTCTTTTTCGCCGACCCTCTACCTTACCAAGCATGATGTCCTTCTCCAGGGACTGGTCCCTGGTAATATGTCCAAAGTACATGAGGTGAAGTCCCGCCATCCACGCTTCCGAAGAGCACTCTGGCTGTACTTCTTCCAAGACAGACTTGTTCATTCTTCTGCAGAGAGTTTTAGAGTTCCTGATTCTTACTCTGCCACAAGTTCCTTATATGACTTCTTCTTGTTAGTTGCCGTTCAGTCGATTTTGGCTCATAGAATTGCCCCATAGGGTTTTCTAAGCTGTAATCTTTTTTCCGAGAGCAGATTGCCAGGTCTTTTTCCCGCGGAACCGCTGAGTGGGTTCAAATCACCAACCTTTAACCTTTCAGTTAGTAGTGTACAGCTTAACTGTTGTACCTTTTGTATGACTAAGGGCATCAATTAACCTCTTTTGTGAAAGTTAAAAGTCGCTTCTGTAAGACATATCTGTCTTTCAAGTATTTAGAATTTAATAAGCAGAAAGAGAATGATTAAATAGTTAGAAAATAAGAACTTGAATTGGGAGTAAAATTTACCACCAGTTCATGTTATTAAGCCAAATTCTGAAGAATGCCGACAAAAATACATTTGGGCTTCATTTCCTATGTCTAACTCGTTCTAAAAACAGTGGTTAGAATCTAGACCAGATTTAGTGTATCTGTGAAGTTTTACACGTGACCTCTTTTATATTAAGAATCCATCAGAAAAAAAAGTGAACTAATTTGTGGTCCTACTAGATTATATGTATATTTATTCTTTCTGTTTATTATATCCATTTTTGTTAATAAACCTAAGTGGAACTATATTCTAAATCTCAATGGACATAATTATACTTGACCATTTCAGAAACACAAGCAACACAGTTAACTGTATTAAAAACACAGGTTTTGGAGTTAAGGTAGACTGGTTTTAAATTCTAGTTCAGTTATATAATGTCGGGCAAATTACTTATCTTAGCACTAACGTTCTCAGCTGTAAAACGAAGATGTACTCAACTCATGTCATCATGAGGATTAAATGAGAAAAGTCTTATTCCCATGCCCAGAACATAAGTAACAAGAGGTGGTTTCTTATAATTTACAAGGAGTGGTAAGTAAAGGAGTTCAATTAAGCTTCTTAGAAAATACATGTCAATAAAGTATAGCTTACTTTAAAGTGGCATATAGGTTCTAAAGACAGCGCATAAGATAAAAACATAAACCCGACCTTTGAAGTGCCCACTGCTCCTACAGGGGCTAAAAACATTGATGATATTAATGATCACATTAACAGAATTTAACTTGAAAAATTCAAACACATTATTAACTTATATCTCAAAAGTTTAAGAATGTAGAAGTGCTTAACATTGTTTAGAACACAATTCTAATGCCTTTTTCCATTCCATGTTGGCCTATTAGACTTTTATTTTCAGTTCTTTCTTAATTCTGTGTTGAAGCAGTTGGGTTCTGAGAAGTCAATAACAATGCATTACCAATACTGAAAAATAACTAAAAATTATCTTATTAATGGATATTTACCATAGAAAAGAGTATGGTATGACTGTGGACACACAGATGTGTGTTAGACAATTAAAAAATAAAATATTAACTTACAAGTTCTGTCAAATGTCTAAGATGTCCAATTTCTTCTGGAAGTGAGACCAATTTGTTATTACTAGCAATTAAGACTTTCAGTGGTAAACTGCACAAATGTACTGGCAATGTTGACAGCTGGTTCCGACTACATTGACAAAAAGAAAAAGAGAAAAGAGTCAGAGCCCAGTACTGAAGAAAAATTCTCCAACTTTCCCATTCTGAACTCAATAAAATAACAAATATCAGTCCTGAGAGGAATAAACAGTATATAAAATTTGAGTTCTAGTCTTCATTTCATTGCTTGTCAGCTTTGTGGGTTTAGGTACAGCATTTAACTTTATCTGCATCTTACAGAGATTCTTCATCTGTAAAATGAGGATCTTAATACCTCCCCTGCCTATCTTGCAGGGTTGTTACACCAAAAAAACTGTTCTGTAAATAATGAAGTGTTATATAAACACAATATATTATTATTTTATTAAAGTAAAATTTATATAAAAAGAAACTATGAAAAGGGTAGACAATTATCATCTTTTCTTCTTCATTCCAATTAACAGTTAAAAAATAGTTTGTAATCTATATATGATATATATACCAAACCCACCACCGTTGAGTTGATTCCGACTCATAGAGACCCTCTAAGACAGTGCAGAATTGCCCAATAGAGTTTCCAAGGAGCGCCTGGTGGATTCGAACTGCCACCTTTTTTGGTTAGCAGACGAGGCTATTAACCACTACACCACCAGGGTTTCCTGATATATATCATTTATGTATACAACCAAATATATATAAATGATCCAAATAGAGTTCTATGGAAAACAAGTGACAGGTTGTGATTTCAAATATACTATACCAACTGAGTTATAGGTAAGGAATCTTTTTTATTTATACAAAAACATTATGCAAATTAGAACCAAAAGTAAAAAACATATTATGATAAAAATAAATTAAAATTTTGCTTACGTATATTTAACCTCTTATTTTTTCCCCCTATTTCAAGATCTTTTGCTTATTCAACTTATATAAACCATAAGCATTTAAAACTTTTTAATCCAGTAATTCTACTCCTAAAAAGTTATCTAAGAAAACAAAACTAGAGTACTGATACATTGTGGGGATTGCAATCAATGTCACAAAATGATTTGTGTATAAATTTTTAAATGAGAAACTAATTTGTGCTGTAAACTTTCTCCTAAAACACAATAAAATTTTAAAAACAAGCGTAAAGTAGATAAAGGATCATTCTTAGAAAAGAAGCTGAAGGAAAAAAAGGCTCCAATTAAATAAATAAATAAACATTTACAAGAAAAGATGCTTACTAGTACTTTTATGATGGTGAAAAACTGGGAGAAAGTGAATAGTCAATGATAGAAAAATGGGGCTTTAAAAGTATATCAGCTTACAATAAAATAATTACATATAAAAGTATTTCCAAAGAATATTTCATGACAAGGGGAAAAACTCATTTAAAAATCTGACTAAAACCTGGAAAATCAGAAGGAAAAGATCACTGATAATTACATGACTCAGACATAACATTTTGATGAATTTCCTTTATACTTTTTTCTACTATTTGTGCAATTCCTCCAACAGAACATTTATAATTTTTATAATGACAGAAAACAACAAGAGTTCTTTTAAGATGTGAAAAATGGAGTAGATGAGTTGAATAATGCATTTATACATCTAGAACTTAATACACAAAAATTCATGGTCATGAGAACCAAACGAAGTTTTCATTAATGTATGTAAATAAGAGACATGTAATTCCAGATCTACCATTCTCATTTGGTGAAACTGTTTTGAAAATGTAATTGGAGAACCACTGCCACAAGACTGCTGCCAGCCCATTAGGCTAATGGCTAGCAGGGTTTGTTAATTATTGCAAAGGCAAGACAAAGGGAGAAGCTAGAAGGACAGAGGAAACACTGTTAATATAGCCTAGGAACTTGTATACATATAGACATGGCTGATATGAACAGATAATGTATATTTTAATGAAGGAGATGAAAGAATTGAAAAGACCATATAAAACTAGAAATTTTTAAGAAAAAACATCCTTACCTGATATTTAAGAATGTTAGAGCCTGTAGGTTTAGAATTGCCTCTGGGATATATCGAATACAATTTTGGTACAAATTGAGATTCTCAAGAGAAACAAAGTGACAGGCTTCTATAGGAATTTCTGAGAGACGATTCCGTGACAGGTCTGAAAGAAAAACTTAAGTTAAAAATCAGTCCTTGAACTTATTTTATTGAGATGTTAAACAAACAAGCAGGTCTCATGATTCTTTAAATTCCCCAGAGTTCCTACTGTGGAGACTGGTTGAGTAAGCATTCAAATGTTTATTAATTGACCGAGTAAACCATTTTACAATATGTCTCCAACCTGTTGCTAGGAAATGCTGATTCCTTATGACTCTCCACACATACTATAGAATAAAACCACTATTCTTTGCAAGAAACACAAGTTCTAAGGCATACCTGCCTATATATTACCTCTAAGATCATATTACTAACGAAACAAATACATCCGTAAAATTCACCCTGCTAATTCAGAACTGAAGCCACTCCCAAAGTCCACCTTTCAGCCAATAACACACGTGAGTTCAATCAAGTATACGAGACCAAATGTGCAACACTTGCCCACGCAAAAGCAAAGACAAGAAGGCAGGAAGGTACAGGAAAACCGGACAAATGGACACAGAGCACCCACGGTGGGCAGGGAAATGGCGAGAGTACTGACACAATGCAGGGATTACAACCAATGTCCCAAAACAATTTGGGTATAAATTTTTGAATGGGAAACTAATTTGTGCTGGTAACTTTCACCTAAAGCACAATAAAAAATTTTTAAAAATTGTGATAAAAGAGGGAAAAAACAACCCATATTCTTCAGCTCAAAAAAAAAAAAAATGGATATGTGTTATTCTTAAAACTCTGTTCTTGGTTATAAAAGCAATGCATGTTAACATCATACACATACACACAGAAGACTGCATATGACATACATGCATTCAAAGAAATAAAGCACCGTCAGTACCCCAGAAGCCCCAGTGTGGCTCTTCCTAACCATAACCCTCTTCCCTCGCCAAGATGTAACCAATGCACTGATTTTTGCGATAATCATTTATTTGAGAGTTTCATAGTTTTAACATTTTATAATTTGTAGTTTTGCCTCCTGTATTAGTTTCCTATTGCTGCTTAACAAGTTACCACAAACTCAGGGCTTAAAATGACACAAACTTCTATTTTACAGTTCCGGAGGTCAGAAGTAGGAAATGGGTCTCAAGGTATCCATAGGGCTGTGTTCCTTCTGGAGGTTGCAGGGGAAGAATCTGTTTCTTTGCCTTTCCCAGCTTCTAGAGGCCGCCCACGTTCCTTGACTCACAGATTCATTCCTCCATCTTTAGGCCAGCAATGTCAGGTTGGAGTTTTTCGTGCTGCCACCTCTTTGGTTCACCCTCTTCTACTTTCTCTTGCAATATTAACGATCCTTAGAATTACAACTCTCCGCCTTGCCCCCCACCCCAATAATCCAGGATAATCTTTCTATCTTAAAGTCAACTGATTAACCAAACCAAACCAAACCCATTGCCACTGAGTCGATTCTGACTCATAGTGACCCTACAGGACAGAGTAGAACTGCCCCATAGGGTTTCCAAGAAGTGCCTGGTGGATTCAAACTGCTGACCTTTTGGTTACCAGCCATAGCTCTTAACCACTATACCACCAGGGTTTCCGTTAGCAACGTCAATTTCCCTTCACCATATAACCTAACATCTTCACAAATTACAGGGATTAGAATGTAGACATCTTTAGGGGGGAACCATTATTCTGCCTACCATAACTCTGAACTTCCTAAAGTAGAAACATACTGTTTATGTGCTCTTTTGTGACTTTCACTCAACATTTGAGATTCACTCATGCAGCTGCATACTGCAGTAGTTCCTTCATTTTCATTGTTTTTATAGTATTCTACTGTATGATTATGGCACAATTTATTTACCCATTCTACTACCAATGAATACTTGGATTATACATTGATCTAGATATGTATCTATTAGTGAAAATGGTGGGTGATATTATGTATCTTCAACTTTACAAGGGAATGCTAAATTGTTTTCCAAAGTAGTTATAACAATTTACACAACCACCAGCAGTGTACAAAGAATTCATGTGGCTTCACATTCTTGCCAACACTTAATATGAGATGTTTTAATTTTTGTACAATGGCATCTCACTGTGGTTTTAAATTTCATTTCCCTGATTATTAATGAGGTAGGATAGCTTTTCATATGTTTACTGGCCACCTAGATTTACTTTCTTGTGAAGTGCCTGCTCAAGTCTTTTGGTTTGTAGGAAGTCTTTACTAATTCTGAATGTGAGTCCTTTGTAAGGTTTATGTATTGCAAATATGTTCTCCCACTCTGTGGTCTGAATTTTCACTTTGTTTATGGTGTCTTCTGATAAACAGAAGTTTTTAATTTTAATAGAGTAAAATTTTTATTAGTCTTTTCTTTCACGGTTAGTGATTTTTTGAAATTAAAAGAAATCCTTCCCCATCTCAAGGTCATAAATATATTTTCTTCTAAAAGTTTTTGTTTACCCATCACATTTAATCCACCCAGAATTGATTTTTTAGTACAATGTGAGGTAGGAGGCTGATTTCTTTTTTTCCATAGGGATACCCAATTGTCCCAGTGACAGTTACTGAAAAGACCATCATGTTCTTTCAGAGAGGAAAAAATTTCTTAGCTATGGAGGACTAACTTTACATAATAATGACATTAAAATGCTATATATTTGCAAATATGTTCCTTTTCCAATATTTCCTATCTCAGGATAGGATGCTTTTGTCTACCCAGTTACTTAAATCAGAACTCTGTAATCATCCCTGACACCTTTCTCATTTCCCCAATCTAATCCTTCAGCAAACACTATCAGGTGGATATGCATTAGAATGATTACTCTAGATTTACACAGCAAATATTTATATGTCTCTACTATGTTATAGGAGCCTTGGTGGCGCTACCGCTGCTAACCAAAAGGTCAGCAGTTCAAATCCCCCAGCCGCAACCTGGAAACCCTATGAGGCAATTCTACTCTGACCTACATATTTTGAATCCATTCATTTTTCTTCACCTCCCCTTGTCATTGTCATCAGCTGCCATCGAGTCGGTCACCGACTCATGGTGACCCCATGCACAAAAGAATCAGACTCATTACTTCTTAGGATTATGCTAAGAATCATATCAAAAATGCATGGGAAACTACTTTGTTTACTGTAAAATGCAAACACTAAACAATTCTATCACTTATTTTTCTTATTCAGAGGCAATCATAACGCCAGCTATAAAAGGTTAACAGCAAGAGAACAAAACCAAACATATAGCAACATCCCCCAAATTACAGGGTACTGTACTATGCAATAAAATACAGCAGTACAATACAATAATTTATAATCATGATCTTTGGTCACCAAAAGGAAGTGATATTATGTTCAGTATGCTCTGCTTTGAAAAGGCAAGAAAATGTAAAAAAACATTTACTTAAAATCATCTAAAATAGTTTTCTTATCCTTCAGTGATGTTAAATAAATTGAGAAGTTACTATATCTTTGTGTCACTAGAGTAACCCCCTTTTGGTTTCACACAGACAGATAATACTAGTATTGTCACACAAGCCTCCTAGGTTCTCATATCTATTTCAGTGTAATCAATCTTATCTTGTTTTCCAGACTGTAAACTCAATTTCGATTTGCCAAGTACTGTAAAAAGCTACAAACCGGATCATAAACAATTTTGCAAATTAAGCTATTAAGTTACTTTTATGTATCACATCATTAATGAGACCTTGGTCTTTCATCAGCCATTATCTTTTTCTTCTAATTCTAGCGATATAAACCAAGGACTATACCAACTGTTGGCATAGCCCTTGGAGGTATTATTTAGTTGACCAAAGCAGAAAAATCCTATCAGCCTTGGCCTGATAAAAACATGAGAGAAAATTTTTTGGCAAAAGGAAATACCATGGAAGTTTCAATTAACTAAGAGAAATATTTCAAAGGAAAAGTTTTAAGACATCTTTTTGCAATCAAACTCCCGATTACTTTCCTTATTTATAAAAATCTTACCCTCAAAGTTACACTAATCTCAGAATGTAAAAAAGGTCCAAGTAAGTTTTTAAATAATACGTTAAAGAAAAGAGACTAAAAGTAGTAAAAATTCTTCAACACTAGTGGGGGGGTGGCTATGCATTAGAATGATTACTCTAGATTTACACAGCAAATATTTATATGTCTCTACTATGTTATAGGAGCCTTGGTGGCGCTACCGCTGCTAACCAAAAGGTCAGCAGTTCAAATCCACCAGCCGCAACCTGGAAACACTATGAGGCAATTCTACTCTGACCTACAGGGTCTCTATGAATCGGAATCGACTTGATGGCAATGGGTTTGGTTTTGGTTTGGACTATGTTATATGAGTAGGAGCTATGTCTGTTTTGTTCCTGGCACTTAAAACAGAGAACATAGTAAGTGCTCATAAAATTGTTAAGTGCCATCGAGTCAACTCCCACTCATAGTGACTCTACTTAAGTACAACAGAACGAAACATTGCCCAATCCTGCACCATGATCATAACATAGTTGTTCAAAAACTGAGGAAATGAATGGATGAAACAAAAACTGTGGACTCAGAAGTAAGTAAGACACTGTGTGCTCCATCTATATAGAGCTCTATGTATAGTAGACAACTACATAGTTAACATACTAAAAAAAAAAAGTCAAGATAATTTTACCTTTACGATTTTGTTTGAAGAAATACTCTATAACCTGGATTGAAAATAATTTATTTCCAAACAAGTAAGTGTTTAGATAAAATAAATCAAATCCAAGTACTGAGGAAGAAAACATATATTATGTGTATCAAACGATAAATATTTTATGATTTTTTTTTTTTTTAAAAAGGCTGAGATGGGTTACAACCATTAATTTTTTTTAATTGTACTTCAGGTGAAGGCTTACAAAAAAAAGTGTTTGAGAAATATATATAAAATAATGACCTTGGACCTTTTTTACTTTCTGAAGTATAAAATGCTTTTTAATATATGACATACTCCTCCCTATTTAAAAAAATACACACATACACATTTACTTATTTATCTATTATCTACATAACTAACGGATTTTCATGTCAATCAATGGGTTATATTCCATTACTGTCCTTGTTTTATTTTGATGCTCAAATTGTTCCAGCGTTGATTATGGGAACCTCCCTTCAGACTAGCTCCTGTGTCTTTTTGATATGCCACCTTAATTTTTAAAGCATTTCCTTTTATTTTGGCACAACACGATGTTCCAGATTTATCTTGCAACCTCCTTGCCCCAGTTCTGAAATCTGTTATTTCCTAGTCTTGTGAATAGAAACTTCTGAGGAAAGTTTGATTTGGTGGGGGGTGGTGCGGAACACTGGTAGTGAAGTGGTTAAGAGTTCAGGCTGCTAATCAAACGTCGGCAGTTCAAATCCACCAGCTGCTCCTTGGAAAGCTATGGGGCAGTTCCACTCTGTCCTACAGGGTCACTCTGAGTCAGAATCGACTCAACAGCAACAGGTTTGGTTTGGTTTTGGCGGGGGGGAAGGAGGGGAAAGCCACCAATCCTAAGGCAAGTTGCAGAATAAATGACTAGGTTTTTTAAGCCACTAAGCTTTGGAGTGGTCTGCTATATAACAACAGATAGTTAAAACAGAAGTTGGTACCTGGAGCAGAATGCTGCTGTAACAAAAACCTAAAACATCTGGCATTGGCTTTAGAACTGAGCAGCAGGCAGGTGGTAAGGGGCCTAAGAGCCTGTTAGTGGAGGCTGGAAGGGCAGTGAAGAAATTGCTATTGAAAGCTGGTAAAAAGGGCAATCTAGTTGCACAACAAGGAGCTCTGGTGGCACAGTGGTTAAACCGCTTGGCTGCTAATCAAAAGGCTGGTGGTTCAAACCCACAGAGGCTCCACGGGAGAAAGACCTGGCCATCTGCTTCCATAAAGATTACAGCCTTTACCTAAAGAAAACGCTACGGGGCAGTTCTACTCTGTCACATGGGGTCTCTATGAGTCGGAACTGACTCGATGGTACCCAACAACAACAGTCATGCTCTGGCAAAACAATTAGAGAAACTATTACCTGCAGTAACATGAAAGATAGAAAAGGTTTCTAATGAACTTGTGGATTTAAATTACCATAAAACATGTGGCTATCTGTAGTCAGACTCTTCTGTTACTTGAAGAAATATATGACAACAAAGATCATTAAGTATTAATCTTAATGATGAGAAAGGGTATGCATTTACATCTACTTGGATCAACAATCAACTTCCATGAAAGCAGCAGTAAAGAAATCAAATGAAGTATTGCATTAGCCAAATCTGCTGTAAAAGATCTCTTTAAAGTTTTAAAAAGCAAAGATGACTTTGATGATTTAAGGTGTGCCGATGCCAGCCATGGTCAAGTGCAGACGGGTAAGAGCTCAACTACTAGCTGAAAGGCTGCAGTCTGAACCTACCCAGAGGCACCTTGGAAGACAGGCCTGGCAATCTGCTTCAAAAAGGTCACAGCCTTGAAAGCCCCATGGAGCAGTTCTACTCTGCACACATGGGGTTGCCATGAGTCAGAATTGATTCAAGGGCAACTAACAACAATTTATTACACAGGACCTGTTGCCGTCGAGTAGATTTTGGCTTATAGCGTCCCCACAGGACAGAGCAGAACTACCCTCATAGGGTTTCCATGGAGTGGCTCATGGATTCAAACTGTCAACCTTTTGGTTAGCAACCGAGCTCTTAACCACTGCATCACCAGGGTTCCTAGTACACCATAGCTTGTCAATACTTATATAATTTAATAACTTAAATCTTCTAAAGGAAAATAATTATAAATATCTAAGTATTGTTTCAATGTTTAGCTCAATAAATTCCTTCTTTCCTCTCAGAGAGCCAAGTTATGAGTGTCTGCTCAATTCTGCCTTTCTTTCTGACACAGTCATACTGTTACAATCACCATTCTTAATGCTTCCTAGAGTTGCCTGAAGCAGCTTTCTTTTTTCTCAGACCAGTGTCTGAGATCACTTCCTCTGACCCAACCAGATCTAATTCATACTCTCTGCTGTCCCTAAAACTACCCTCTTCCCATTCTTATGCACGCTATTAGAAAAAATAACATAGTGACATATCTGTTAAACCATCCATTTGAGTCACAACCGAAGTAACTTAAATCCAATTGAATCATGTAACACGAATACTTTTGAGTTTAAACTTAAGTTCTTCATACCTACAACAGGTCAGCTTAGATTTGTTGAACTCTAGAGTTCTTTAGAGTTTTAGCAGCTCTTACAAACGAGCAGGTTGCATAAGGCACACAGGAAAAAGGAGCAAGGGACACTCTTCTCCAACATCTCATTTAGAAAAACAGACTTTGGGGGCATTGTGGATTGCTTATTATCATAGACGTATATATAGTAAGACACTTTTTAAGGTGTTTGTTCAGCTCACAATGATCTTAATTTCTCTCTCTCACTCACAGGGGTGACCTCTGCACCATCCCTAACCTCAGTCTCTTCAGTCATATATACCAGTGATTCCTAACCCTAGGGACCTGCTCAAAGGAAGTAACACTGAACTTCAGGCTCCCCTCCCCCCAGTCTTGATAAACTTGCAAATCCTGCCCCTCCTTTAAGAGCCATCTCAAGCACAATCTCATCATATTTTCCCTGACTTGTCTAAGTAATCCAAGGATTCTCCCGCTGTTTCTATTACTCCACTACAACAATTGTCACATAGTACTGTAACTCTTCACTAGACTGTAAATCCCTTGAAACCAAGAGCTTTGTGTCTTTAGCAGCTAACACAATACCTGATTCCCAGGCTTATTAAAAGATCAGATTTATTTGCTAGAATTAAGTGAACACAATGTGCTACCACTGGTTATTTAATGTTGATCATATTTCTAAATAGCTATTTTATATTAAAAATTAGAAAATTAATTCTTTCTAAATAAACTTTATTTGGTAGGGAATTGACTAATTAATAGAGATTTCTTTAAATCTCTATAACTAAGCCAGAGAATCCTAGGTTCATTCCAGTGCAAACACAATAAATGTCTCAACATTAAGGCATTTATTAAGAAATGCTGGCAGTCAACAGTCTTATGTTCTTCTAATAACTCCTTCAGGCCATCCCACACACTGACATCATCCTTACCAAATAAAGCCCATTATGCAATATCCACATACACAGTACTATCACTTTCTATGAGAACAGTCACTTCTATGAAAGTGACTGTTAACGGGGCCTGGGATTATGACAAATATTCTGTATATGAGATTTTAATACTGAGCAGTGTAAAATTTTTATAAACATTAAAGGACTAATACTCTTTCACACATAAAGAAACGGTAAATGCAAACTATAAAGTTTCTCAAATACACATTCAATATGAAATAAACTAAAAAGTAAAAACTTTAATGTCAAGTTGCTATTATTATATTTTTTATTAAATATAATTTGATAACTATTTAACAAACCACAATGATATTATTGTTCATGGTCCTTCTCACAGGCTAAAGAATATCAAAGAGAAAAAAATACAAAGAGTTGTCCATTAAATGAAGGTGCACCATGATGACTGACAAAAGTCTGTACATTTTTTAGACCTTCTCTTTAAATCTACAACATTTCAAAAACACTCTACACTTAAACCAAAACACCAAACCTGTTGCCGTCGAGTTGATTCCGACTCATAGTAACCCTACAGGACAGAGTTGAACTGCCCCACGGGGTTTCCAAGGAGCAGCTGGTGGTTTCACAAGCCTGAGCTCTTAACCACTGCAACACTAGGGCTCCCACTCTATATTTAGGTATCTCCTTTTTGTTTTCAATCACTGATGCCATTCCCATGGAAATGTTGTTGACAGAAAATGCAATACAAATCATTTTATCTTAGCTATAAATACAAATTATGTCACTTAAGGAGGTCAGAAGTGAGAATATGTTCTAATGCTTTTTATTCTAAAGTCATTTTTATATGACTCAGGTGTTTTCTTTTTAAAATTGTTTTTCATTTTTATTTTCATCAAAGTAATAAATTCATATAATTTAAAATGCCAATTAGTAACTTCTGCTTCCAGGAAGATTGAGATATACTTTTCCCTATTCCTCCTGCGAAGTACAACTAAAAATCGTACACATTTTATAAAATGAAGAAGACGGGAAGATTGAGAAGGTGGCTAGGGACCTCAGGACCCAAAGACTAACACAGTGATGAGTATCTCATGTATCTCACACTTGGAACTGAAGTCTCCAAGCTGACAACATGGAAATACCAATGAGCAGGGGAAAGAAAAAAGAGCCTTGACAAAAGCCTGTTCTCTCTAGCCAAAGGACCAGGAAAGGGGCAGCTTAGCAAGACAGAAAACTTTTAGACAATAACTGCTCTACTTGAGCCAAGCACCAAAGAATAAAGGGTGGATTCACCCTACCCATGCCAGCAAAGGCTCAGTGAGAAGCCCAAACCAGACTGTAATGAGGCACTTTGACATCCTCCCTCCCCTCGCTGGGGTAGTGTCAGAGGCTGCTAAGCAGGGAGGTTCAACTTGCATCTGTACCAGGCAGAAATGACCACTCCCCCACCCCCATCACTCCCTCCTTGGTGTCAGTGGAGACCACCTGTGGAGCCTGGGCTTCCACCTCTACTCCAGCAGTAATGAAACACGTTCCTCCTCTCCATATCCAACGAGGTGGTATCAGAGGCGGCCGAGGAAAGAATCAGGACTTTTGCCAATGCCCAGCAGTAACACCCCTTACCCCTTGTTGTCAGTGGAGGCCACATGGGAAGCAGTACTGAGGCACTTCTACCCCTCTCAGTCAGGGAGGTATCAGTGGAGGCCTAGTGAGGGGCCACAACTCCTATCCCTGCTCAGCAGAAGCAAGGAGCCCCTCCCCCACCTTGGGAGTCAATGATGGCCAAGTAGGGAACCCGGACCTCTACTTCCACCTGGTAGCAATGAGGCAACACCCTACCCCCTGCCAGAATAGTGTCAGACAAAACCAGCTAAAACAGAAGGTTTAAATAAGATCCAGAGTCTTACAACACCCAAAATACCCACGTTTCAATCAAAAATCACTTGTCATACTAAGAACCAAAAAAATCTCAAACTTAATGAAAAAGACAGTCAACACCAACACTGAGAGACAGAGATGTTACACCATCAAAAAATGCTTCACATATACAAAAAAAAAGAATTATGAGAAAAATGGAAAAGCCATACAGAAAAAAAAAGGTTCAGTGAGCAATGACAAACATTTGAAACAAATGAAGAAAAAAGTCTCAGTAAAATACAAGATATAAAAAAGAACCAAATGGAAATTTTTAAAACTAAAAAATGTAATAAAAAACTACACTGATATGCTTAACAGCAGAGCGGAGGGGATGGAGGAAAGAATCAGTGAACCGAGAGAGAGACAATAGAAATTACCCAATCTGAACAACAGAGAAAAACCAGACTGAAAAAAATGAATAGAGCATCAGGGACCTGTGGGGACTATAACAAAAGATCTAACATTCATGTCATTAGAGTCCTAGAAAAAGAGATTGAGGGTATGTCTGAAAAGAACTCAAAAAAATAATGGCTGAAAATTTCCTAAATTTGGCAAAAGTCACAAACCTACAAATTCAAGAAGTTGAGCAAAATTTAAACAGGATAAACTCAAGGAAATCAACATCAAGACACATTACAGT
Source organism: Trichechus manatus latirostris (assembly GCF_000243295.1). NCBI lineage: Eukaryota > Metazoa > Chordata > Mammalia > Sirenia > Trichechidae > Trichechus > Trichechus manatus. The sequence goes on along the minus strand of NW_004443962.1, from coordinate 6,452,143 downwards.
CAAACTTCTGAAAATTAAAGACGAAGACAAATATCTCCAAGGCAGTGAGAGAGAAACAACACACTGCCTTCGAGGAAAAAACAATTCAAATGAGCAGATTTCACAAAAGAAACCATGGAGGCCAGAAGGAAGTGGCACAACATCTTTAAGGTGCTGAAAGAAAAGAACTGGGCAAATATCCTTCAGGAATGAAGGGGAAATCAAGACATTCTCAGATGAAGGAAAACTAAGAGAATTTGTTGCCAACGGACCGAGACTAAAAAGAACAGCTAAAGGAAGTTCTCTAAGCAGAAAGGAAACTGTCAGTCAATTGTTAGGCACCAAAGGTTTACTCCATTGTCTTCAAGCTTCCAGCATTGCTGTAGAGAAATCTGATACCATTTGAGGCCTGTATTTAGTTTATTTTTTTCTGGAAGTTTCTGGGATCTTCTCTTTTATTCCTGGTTGAGGTAAGCCAGACCACAGAGTCTGGTCTGGGTTTTAAGATTAACAAGAACAAAGCTATGTAGGCTAAGGACTGCTTTCACTTTGGTACCTATACAAGGACACACAAATCAAAGGTACAAGTAAGTAAATGTAGCTCCTGGGTGCCTTCCGTGTCTAACACAGAGGCATACTTGAAATTCAGTGTTTTATACACCTGATAAAAAGTGAGAAATAAGCCTGGGCTTGATGCCTTTTATTTATTAAGCTGAAGGAGGGCTATGTCACCATTCAAGGGTCTACTGAGCACTTTATAGGACAATTCTTGCTGCACGACACCCACACACTTTCATGGTCTCAATCTTACTGCATCCCTAACCTTACAGCAGTCTTGTCAACTTATGGCCTACTATACTGGTGTTCTGAAATTTTACAACAAGGTGCTCTGGTATGGATTTTTTTTTTCCATTATGTAGAACAGCTGGTGAACTCTTTCAATCTAGAGACTTGTGTCCTTCACTTTTGAAAAACTGAAATTATTTCTTTCTTTGATAACTTCCTCCCCTGTCTTTGTATTCTCTGTTCTCTTTCTGAAACTCTAATCGTCAGATGTTGACCCTCCTGGACTATGAAATCTTTTTTCCTCTCCCAGTTTTCTTTTCTTTTTTTTTCACTTTCTTAGAGATTTCCTCAATTTTATTTCTTGTTGTTGTTGTTTGCTGTTGTCTGCAGTTTGTTTTTTTCTGGGTTCTTTTTTCTCTGTCTTTGATGTCGGAGATATTCTTCAAATATCTAGTTTTCCTTTCATATTTAAACACATAACACTAAGATACTGATTGGAAGCTCTCTATATACAGTGAGACTTGTTAATGGAGTGGATGTCCCTGCAGGGTATAATGTAGGGACCTGGCTGTTTCATTTGGGTTCTATAAATATCAGCATCCAGAAGTCTTTTCTCTTAGACTAGTGCATGTGTTTCTCCTGAGAGGAAAACTTCAGAGGGATACATCAGCCAAGTGGGGAGGAAGGTTGTAGGTTTTGCCATTCTGAACATCATTAATACCTGTTTTCAACTTTAGCTGTGCTTATTTCCAAATCAGAAACCCTGGTGGCATAGTGGTTAAGAGCTACAGCTGCTAACCAAAGGTCAGCAGTTTGAATCCACCAGGCACTACTTGGAAACCCTACAGGGGCAGTTCTACTCTGTCCTGTAGGGTTGCTATGAGTCAGAATCGACTCAGCGGCAACGGGTGTGGTTTGGTTTTTTGGTATTCCCAAATCCAGGGGTCACTGGGTAATGCAAACGGTTAACGTGCTTAGTAGCTAACCGAAAGTTTGGAAGTTTGACTCCATCCAGAGGTACCTCAGAAGAAAGGCCTGGTACTCGACTTCTGAAAAACCAGCCATTGAAAACCCTATGCAGCACAGCTGTACTCTGACACACATGAGGTTGTCAAAAGTCAGAGATAACTCAATGGCAACTGATCTTTTTTAACTGGTTTTATCCCAGATCAAGACCCCAGTTCTAGTCCAAGCCTTCCAGAGACTAAGCCTCATGATTTTTCAATTATAGATTCTTATTAAAAATATGACAAAGATAAAAACCTACATTAAAAAAAAAGTCACACTGGAAATGCAATCAAGGATTCTAGAGTCTAAGAAGGCCCACATATCATGCTTTATTAGTTTGCGTGTATTTGCTCAAGAAAAACAATCATGTACACTAAGTGACTTGGGGAAATGGCTATTTTTTTCAGTCATATTTTCTACATATCCTATGAGAGTGGGATGCTGAAAAATGTATGTAGGCTGGTAAAATTTTGGTACATATTTCCAAAGCTGGGCCACAAGAAAAATTATAAAGAAATTTAACAAGAAAAATGAAAAATTAAATCAAACTTAGAACTCTAATGAAAACTATCCTTGTAGTCGGCAGACCTGGGTTCTAGTCTTATTTTGTTAGTACCATTTATGCCGGGATGATGGGAAAGTCACTGAATTATGAAATGTGGAAATTAATAAAAAAGGATGAGAACTCTTTTCTTTGGAAAAAAATGTTTTATAAACACAAGGCAAACATAAAATTATTGTTTGATAACTTCTCACTTTAAATAATAAAAGACAAATCTAGAGATAAAAGTTTTAGAACAAATCCTTAAAATGATAACCAAAAATTTCATAGTAAAACAAAACTCTAAAGTGTAATACAGGAGGAAACTAAATCATGTATTATACAACATGATTTCAACAAAAATTCCAGGAAAATATGACCTCAGATCAGTAGTGATCAGTCAACCATTTTTTACCTTGTATACCGAAAAAACTCATTGCCATCAAATCAATTCCAACTCGTGCCAATCTCATGTTACAGAATAGACCTGCTCCATAGGGTTTTCTTGGCTGTAATCTTTACGGAAGAAAATCACCAGGCCTTTCTTCTGTGGTACTGCTGGGTGGGTTCAAACAGCCAATCTTTAGGTTAGCAGCCAAGAGCAGGCCACTTCTGCCACCCAGGGTCATTCTGCCTTGTATAAAAAAATCCACTGCCGTCAAGTCGATTCTGACTTATAGCGACCCTATAGGAGAAAGTAGAACTGCTCCACAGGGTTTCATGGGCTGTAAATCTTGACAGAAGCAGACTGCCACGTCTTTCTCTGTCAGAGCAGCTAGTGGGTTTGAACCGCCGACCTTTCAGTTAGCAGTCAAACGCTTAACCACTGTGCCACAAGGGCTCCTTCTGCCTTGTATATTAGGGGGAAAACGTCCGTTTAGAACCATGTCAGAACAACACATCAAATTAATCCGGTTATATATATTTGATGAATCTACAATGAAATGTAAAATAAGACTGACAAAGAAACTGGAATCAGTATAGTTTAGATCCAAAATGCATACTTCAAAAAGCTACATCCATAAGGAAACCAAAGTCTTCGAGAAGAAACTAGACTACAGGGTTAACAGCCTACATAAGCCTTGGCCTCATCTACCCTGAGACCAGAAGAACTAGATGGTGCCCAGGTACAACTACTGATGGTTCTGAACAGGGCCACAATAGACAGACCCTGACAGAATGGGAGAAAAATATGGAACAGAACTCAAAATTCTTAAAAAGCCCAGACTTATTGGACAGTTAAGACTTGAGGACTCCCTGAAACTACTGCCCTGAGATACTCTTTAAACCTTGAACTGAAACTATCCCCTAAAGTCATCTTTTAGTGACATAACAGACTGGCACGCAAAATAAAGGATATTACCCATGACTAGAGTGCTCCATTTAAAAACTACCCACATGAGACCAAAAGGTAAACAATTACTCTAAAGCAAAGATGAGAAGGGGGCAGGGAAACTAGAGTACTGGAAACGGAACAACCTGAAAACAAAGGGTATGCTGACACATTGTAAAAAATGTAACTACTGTCACTGAACAATATGCGTAGAAACTGTCAAATGAGAACCTAATCTGCTGTGTAAACTTTCACAGAAAACACAATATTATTTAAAAAATTTTTAAAAAGCTATATCCATGCTTCGAATATGTGGCACTGAAGTAACATGGGAAGGGAAAAGGAGGAGTAAATGAAGCTGAGCACAGGAACCTCTGTTAATTGCTTCATATGGCTATAATTTCATTTAATCCACAAAACTTCTTTATGAGGTAGACACTGCACAGATGAGGAAACTGCTGTGTAAAAGGTTAGAAAACTTGACTATAGTCACACAAAACTACCCGTACACCCACTGCCATCGAGTCGATTCTGACTCATAGTGACCATAAAGGACAGAGTAGAACTGCCCCGTGGGACTTCTAGTCCAAGACAATAACTGGAATGATTACAACTAGGAGCAATCGTTCAGCTTTCTTTTTTTTTTTACCTGGAAGAAGCTAAATGACTAGGTATTCTGTACTTATTTCTGCATGCTGCTAGGTGGGTTCGAACCACTAACTTTAGTAGTTGATCACAAACCGTTTATGCCATCCAGGGACCTTCAAAAGGAATTACGGTGCCTTAAAAATAACAAACGCTATATTTGGGGACAGGAGTGGGGGAAACCAGATGGACCCAGAAAATCTTTTTGTTCTTGGAATACAGTTCCAAGTTGTCAGTAGCAATGCTGGGATGGGAAAAGACACTGACCCAAGAAGAGGGCTCTCACACACGAAGGGTTTAGGCAGTGACATGCAAGTGACAAACACCCTGAATCTCTAAGAGGTACTTAAGTCCCTAAGGATCCTACAGAAAAAAGGGAACATGAAGGATGCTGTGAAGAAATAATACCTATTGTGAAAAATTCCCCTTCTATTATGAAAAAGACGAATGGGTAACTGAGAGATAAATTCTGTGGATAACGTCTGTAAGTTCCATTTGTCATTAACTTATGTTGGAAAATAAAGGAGTGTTTACATATGGCAAGTACTATAAGACAGCAAAATGAACAAACCTAGGATGGTTACTGTTGATCTAACCACAAGAATGTTTAGTTCCTAGTGTGACTAAACAATATCTTCATAAGCAAAATAAGCAAGGGAGCCAGTGATAATCAGGCTTCTAAAAGCAGGTATTAGAAACAAATACAACAATGAGAAATAAAGTCTTGATTTTGGGGGTAGAAAACAGCAATCCTCATGACAGGAGAGGGGGCTAAATACCACAAGAAGACTGAGGCCCAGACCCAGGCTGACATTACTGTACAGTGGATCCTTACTGCCCTTATTAGGATGACACACTAAGACTTTTTACTTTTTCAGCAGCATAACTTTGGCAGGGGCCCAGCTGAGCCAAGGCACAGTCCAAAAGGACTAGATACGTCACATTTGACACACACACACACACACACACACACACACACACACACCCACACCCACACACCCACACCCCTACCCCTGTGATATGCCCAGACTGCGAACATATCCTATCCCAAGAACAAGAGAACTGGTGTCATAATAATTTCTTCTTTGCCTACTGTACCCCCAAAATGGATCCTTTTCCTCTTTTTAACAGACTAGTGTTGAGAATGATCAATTTGGTCAGCCCACGGTGAACTGAGTTAGATCGATTGGGGTCAACTAGCCATACTGATTTATATAATTTACTTAACTTTGAGAGCCTATAGAAAAAAGAGTAACCTCAGTTAACTGACTAACTTTAGAGCATTGCTTCTCAAACTGTAATATTTCCAAAATCACCTGGGGATATTATTAAAACGCAGATTCTGATTCAGCAGGTCTGGGGTGGGGTCTAAAACTCTGCATTATTCACAAGATCCCAGGTAGTAGCTGCTGGTCTATAGACTATACTTTGAGTAGTAAGACTTTAGAGGACCACATACCATTCTTGAAATTTTCAAAAGAAAATGCTATGTAACAGTACTATGTTAGGAAAAGTACAGCATAACAATTTAAAAGATTAAGACTTCAGATAGTCTTTATCAACCAAGAAAATAGGAAAAAAATGTGTTATTGAAACAACAGCACAACTCCATTGACTTTTTGTCCAGAAGTGTCTCCCAGATGTTTCATGATTTTTCATAGGAACTGAACATGTGTATTTAACGATATGTCTCTCGTTTTCTGCTGTTCTATCCTCCCCTTTGAACTGTGGCTTTATTGGTAATGTCACTTGAGATCACCAGCTGTACCGCTGTCACTGCAGGAACATAAAACAGAAATAACAGCTCTTTTGCACATTCAGGTAGGAGTTTAAAGTAGTGTATCCTCTTCTGGAGAACAATTTTCCATCTAAAATAAAAATTCTAAATGCACGTATCTTTTGACTAACAAATCAACTAAAATTATGCTTGTACATGCTTGGAAAAATACATACACATATATCAAGATGTTTACTGTAGCACTGTTTATATCAGACAAAAACTGGTAAAAAGCCTAAATATCCATCAACAAGCAAATCCATACAACAGAATCCCATAAAAGAGTTAAAAAGAATGAAGTAGATGTATATGTATTGATATAAAACGAAGTCCAAAACAGAAATTCAATCAAAGAAGCAAGTTGTAGATGAGTAAAAACCTATTATGTCTAAAAAAAAAGAAATATACTAAACTATTCCTGCAAGACTACACAAGAACCGACAAACCACTGGCCAAACTGACAAAGAAAAACAGGAAAGGACGCAAATAATCCAAATAAGAAATGAAATGGGGAACATTACAATAGAACCAACTGAAAATAAAAAGGATCATAACAGAGTACTATAAAAAACTATACTCCAACAAATTTGAAAACCTAGAAGAAATGGAAAAATTTCTAGAAACACACTACCTACCCAAACTAACACAAAATGATGTTGAAAATATGAACAGACCCATAACAAGAGAAGAGACTGAAAAGGTAATAAGAAAAAAGAAAGAACCCGGACCAAAAAAAGCCCTGGCTCAGATGGCTTCACTGGAGAATTCTACCAAACATTCAGAGAAGGGCTTATACCAGTACTACTCAAACTATTTCAGAACATAGGAAAAAAAAGGAAGGGATACTTCTAAAATCATTCTATGAAACCAGCATAACCCTGATACCAAAATCAGGCAAAGACACCACAAAAAAAGAAAATTACAGAGCCATATTTCTCATGAACATCCATGCAAAAATTCTTAACAAAATTCTAGCCAACAGAATTCAGCATCATATCAAAAAAATACACCACAACCAAGTGGGATTCATAACAGGTATGCAAGGATGGTTCAACCTTAGAAAATCAATCAACATAATCCACAACCTAAATAAAATAATATAATCACATGATCATCTCAATCGATGCAGAAAAAGTATT
>NW_004443962.1:6442756-6444323 GCF_000243295.1 Trichechus manatus latirostris | reverse complement strand
GATAGGTAGACTCAACATTGTGAAAATGACAATTCTACCCAAAGCAATTTACAAATACAATGCAATCCCGATCCAAATACCAACAACATTCTTTAAAGAGAATGAAAAGCTAATCATTAACTTTATACGGAAAGGGAAGACGCCTCGGAATAAGTACAGCACTATTGAAGAAGAAGAATAAAGTAGGAGGGCTCACACTACCTGACCTCAGAACCTACTATACGGCTACGGTAGTCAAAACAGCCTGGTACTGGTACAACAACAGATACATTGACCAATGGAACCCACTGAGAACCCAGATGTAAATCCATCCATTTATGATCTTCAACAAGGGCCCAAAGTCCATCAAATGGGGAATAGACAGTCTTTTTAACAAATGGTGCTGGCAAAACTGGATGTCCATCTGCAAAAAAATGAAACAGGACCCATTCCTCATACCATATACAAAAACTAATTCAAAATGGATCAAAGACCTAAATATAAAACCAAAAACTCTGAAGATCATAGAACAAAAAATAGGATCAATGTTAGAGACCCTAATACAAGGCATTAACAGGATACAAACCATAACTAACAACACACAAACTCCAGAAGATAAGCTAGATAACTGGGATCTTCTAAAAATTAAACGCTTATGCTCATCAAAAGACTTTAGCAAGAGTAAAAAGAGAACCTACAGACTGGGAAAAAATTTTTGGCTATGACAAATTCAACAAAGGTCTAATCTCTAAAATCTACTGGAAAATCCAACACCTCTACAACAAATAGACAAATAATCCAATTAAAAAATGGGCAAAGGAAATGAACAGACACTTCACCAAAGAAGACATTCAAGTGGCTAACAGACACAAGAGAAAATGCTAATGATCACTAGCCATTACAGAAATGCAAATCAAAACTACAATGAGATACCTTCTCACTCCGGCATTACTGGCTCAAATCAAAAAACAGAAAATAACAAATGCTGGAGACGTTGCATGGAGACTGGAACTCTTACGCACTGCTGGTGGGAATGCAAAACGGTACAACCATTTTGGAAAACAATATGGCACTTCCTTAGAAAGCTAGAAATAGAAATACCATATGATTCAGCAATCCCACTCCTAGGAATATATCCTAGACAAAAGCCATCACACGAATAGACATATGTACACCTATGTTCACTGCAGCATTGTTCACAATAGCAAAAAGATGGAAACAACCTAGATGCCCATCAAGAGATGAATGGATAAACAAATTATGGTACATACACACAATGGAGTATTATGCAACAATAAAGAACAATGATGAATCTGCGAAGCATTTCACAACATGGATGAATCTGGAGGGCATTATGCTGAGTGAAATAAGTCAATCACAAAACAACAAATATTGTATGAGACCACTACTATAAAAACTCGCAAAAAGGTTTACACACAAAAAGAAACAATCTTTGATGGTTAAGAGGGAGGAGAGGGGTGGGGATGGAAAAACACTAAATAGACAATAGATAAGTGGTAACTCTGGTGAAGGGTAAGACAGTACACATTACTGGGGAAGCCAGCACAACTTGTACCTTGCAAGGTCA
>NW_004443962.1:6424237-6442307 GCF_000243295.1 Trichechus manatus latirostris | reverse complement strand
AGACTGGAGAAACCCTGAGAGTATGGCCCCCGGAAACCCTTTTAGCTCAGTAATGAAGTCACTCCTGAGGTTCACCCTTCAGCCAAAGATTAGACGGGTCCATAAAACAGAATGTGACTAAAGGGGCACAACAGTGCAGGGAGAAGGACTAGAAGGCAGGAGGGGACAGGAAAGCTGGTAATAGGAACCCAAGGTCGAGAAGGTAGTGTTGACATGTCATGGGGTTGTTAACCAATGTCATAAAACAATATGTGTACTATTTAATGAGAAGCTAGTTTGTTCTGTAAACCTTCATCTAAAGTACGATAATAATTTTTTTTTATTGTTGTAGTTAAATGAAGTTTACATTTCAAGTTAGTCTCCCATATAAACTTTTACACATACATTGTCATGTGACCCTAATTGCTCCCCCTATTCTGCGACAGCACACTCCTCCTTTCCGCCCCTGATTCCCCATGTCCACTCAACCAGCTCCTAACCCTCTCTGCCTTCCCATCACACCTCTGGACAGAAGATGCCCCTTTGGTCTCTTGTATCTACTTGAGAGTACAATAATGATTTTTTTTTTAATTTTAAAAAAAGAATGAAAGTTTTCTTTACGAAAAAAGCACTCAGCCTCTATAAGCACTACTGTGAGTGGGTGGAGGAGAGTGAGAAGAAGGAGTTTAAGACTAGTAAGGGATGGTTGGCTAGCTCTGTAAAGCGCTACAGCCACAAGAACTTTACAAGATCACCGATGAACTGGCATTGGCTGAGGTCCAGGCAGCATCAGCTTTCCCAGAAGAGCTCCAGAAACTCAGAGATGAGAAAGGCTACCCTCCAGAGCAAGTCTTCAACTGTGATGAAACAACCATTTACATGGCATTTACATTGTATTAGGTATTATAAGTAATCTAAGGATGCTTTAAAGTATACAAGAGGATATGCTAGGTTACATGCAAATACTATGTCATTTTATATAAGGGAGTTGAGCATCTTTGGATTCTGGTACCCGGGGAGGGGTCCTGGAACCAATCCCCCAAGCATACCGAGGGATGACTATATTTCCAAAGCTAAGAAAGTGAATAGGTTCGTTACCATTTCCTCTTTTCACGTTCTCATTCATTCAATAAACACTCAAAAGTCCTTTGGTCTTGTACTAGGTGTCGTACAATAAAAGACAGAACTCTCTATGGTAGAGTCCTAAAATGGCCCCCTAATATTTCCCACCCTAATTCCTGGGACTGCAAAAGAGATATTATACCTTGATTATATTCCTTATATGGCAGAAGAAATTTTGCAGATGTAATTAAGGCTACTAATTGACTCTGAATTAATCCAAAGAGATCTAATTCAGGTGGGCCCTCTGGTAGTAGCAGAATAAGTCAGAGAGATTGGAAGCATAAGTAGGATTTGCCACACCATTGCTTGTTTGAAGATACAGTGACCATGTGGTAAGAAATGCCAGTGTCCTCCAGAATCTGAGAGCAGCCCACGGCAGACAACCAGCAAGGAAATGGGGGACTTCAGTACTGAATTAAGGAAGTGAATTCTGCCAAAACCTGAATGAGCTTGGAAGCAAACTCTTCCCCAAAGCCTCCAGATGAGGGCCCAGACCAGATGACGCCTTGAATTTGGCCTTGTGAGATCCTGAGCACAGAAGCAGCTGAGTACGGACTTCTGACCTATAGAGCTGTAAGATAACAAAAAGCACGTTGTTTTTTAACATCTAGGTTTATGGTTATTTGTTACACAGCAATAAAAAAACTAATAAACCTTCTTCAAGGAGTTCCCTAGTAGGAGAAAAGACAGCACTGAGCCTTGGTGGCACAGTGGTTAAGAGCTCAGGCTGCTAACCAAAATGCTGGCAGTTCGAATCCACCAGCAGCTCCCTGGAAACCCTATGGGGCAGTTCTACTCTGTCCTATAAGGTCACTATGAGTTGGAACTGACTGGATGGCAATGGGTTTGGTTCAGTGTAAGAACAGAAAGGTGTGCACAGGGTAACAAGGAAGCACAGAAAAAGGGGAATGGTAGGGAGATAGAGGAGAGGGAAAAGAGAGGATCAAAAAGTAGAGGTGCTATGAGTAACACATGCGTTAAGAATGGAGGCGTTAGCCTAAACAAATAAGTAGAACATACATGAGGAAAAGTGAATAAATCATAAATGAACCATTCAATTTAAAAATTATAAAGTGAACAACCATATAATCACCACCTAGGATAACAGAACGAGCTCTGGTAGTGCAACAGTTAAATGCTCGGCTGCTAACAGAAAGGTTGGAAGTTCAAATCCACCAAGTGGGTCCACAGAAGAAAGGCCTGGTGATCTGCTCCCATAAAGATTACAGCCTAGAAAACCCTATGGGGCAGTTCTACTCTGTCACTTGGGGTAGCTATGAGTCAGAATCAACTTGACAGCAACTACAGGATAACAGAACATTTCAAGTACTTCAGAAATACACACCTCCCAACCTACTGCCTCCTTTTTTTTTTTTAATTTTATTGTTGTACTTTAAGTGAAAGTTTACAATTCAAGTTAGCCTCGCATACAAAAACTTATACATACATTGTAGTGTGACCCTAATTGCTCTCCCTATACTGTGATAGCACATTCATCCTTTCCACCCAATTTCCTGTGTCCATTCAAATAGCTCCTGACCCCCCCTGCCTTCTCATCTCACCTCCAGACAGGAGCTGCCCATTTAGTCTCATGTATCTACTTGAGCTAAGAAGCACACTCTTCATAAGTATCATTTTATATCCCATAGTCCAGTCTAATCTTTGTCTGAAGAGTTGGCCTCAGGAATTGTTTTAGTGCTGGGCTGACAGAGAGTCCGGGGGATGTGCTTTCTGGGGTTCCTCCAGTCTCAGTCAGACCATTAAGTCTGGTCTTTTTACTAAAATTTGAGTTCTGCACCCTACTTTCCTCCTGTTCCAACAGGGACTCTCTGTTTTGTTCCCTGTCAGGGTGGTTACTGGTGGTAGCCGGGCACCATCTAGTTCTTCTGGTCTCAGGCTGTTGCAGTCTCCGGTTTATGTGGCCCTTTCTGTCTCTTGTACTGCCCCCTATCTTAATTACAACTTTTTCCCTCTCCCCTAGAGATAACCATTATCTTGACTTTTATGGTAATTGTTTCCTTGCTTTTCTTTATACTTTAGCTCTTATGTATGGTTTTGGTCACGGTGAGTCCGAACTGACTCAATGGCAATGGGCTTAGTTTTCATTTTGTATGGTTTTGACTGTTGACTTTATTAAATGCATTTGTGTTGCATATATTAAGTCATACTGCATTTGGTCAGCATTATGTTTCCAAGGCTCATCCATCTCCTTGCACGTAGATAAAGCCTGTTCATTTTCACTTCTGTGAAATCATTAAGTATAGCACCACTGATTTATCTATTCTACTGATGATCATCATCTGAGTTTCTATTTTGTTAAGTATGAATATGCTATGAACATTCTTGTACCTGTATCCTGGTACACATATACACAAGTTTCTCTGGGACACAGATCTCTCAGTGGAATTTCTAGGTCAGAGAGTATGTATATTTTCAACGTTATTATTTTCCTAAGTTGTTATTGTTGTTAAGAGCTGTCAAGCTGGTTCCGACTCAAAGCGACCCTATGTACAAAAGAACAAAACACTGCCCCATCCTCATGATCGTTGTTATGCCTGAGCCCGTTGTTGCAGCCACTGTGTGAATCCATCTCACTGAGGATCTTCCTCTTTTTCGCTGACCCTCTACTTTACCAAGCATGATGTCTTTCTCCAGGGACTGATCCCTCCTGGTAACATGTCCAAAGTATGTGAGACAATGTCTTGCCACCCTTGCTTCTAAGGAGCATTCTGGCTGTCCTTCTTCCAAGACAGATTTGTTTGTTCTTTTGGCAGTCCATGATATACTCAATATGCTTCACCAACACCATAATTCAAAGGCATCAGTTCTTCTCCAGTCTTCCTTATTCACTGCCCAGCTTTCACATTCATATGAGATGACTGAAAATACCATGGGTTGGGTCAGGTACACCCTAGTCGTTAAAGGGACATCTCTGCCTTTTAACATTTTAAAGAGGTCTTTTGCAGCAGATTTGCTCCCCACACGTCTGTCAGTTTGTTGTACTGTGGGGGCTTGCGTGTTGCTGTGATGCTGGAACCTATGCCACCGGTATTCAAATACCCATAGGGTTACCCATGGTGGACAGGTTTCAGCTGAGCTTCCAGACTAAGACAGACTAGGAAGAAGAACCTAGCGGTCTACTTCTGAAAAAATTAGCCAGTGAAAACCTTATAAATAGCAGCAGAACATTGCCTGATATAGTGCTGTAAGATGAGCCCCTCAGGTTGGAAGGTACTAAAAAGACGACTGAGTAAGAGCTGCCTCCTCAAAGTAGAGTTGGCCTTAATGACATGGATGGAGTAAAGCTTTCAGGACCTTCCTTTGCTGAGGTGGCATGACTCTAAATGATAACAGCTGCAACATCCATTAATAATTGGAACATGGAATTTATGAAGTATAAATCTAGGAAAATTGGAAATCGTCAAAAATGAAATGGAATGCATAAACATCAATATCCTAGGCTTTAGTGAGCTGAAATGGACTGGTATTGGCCATTTTGAATGGGACAGTCATAATGGTCTACTATTTTCCTAAGTAGATTTACCAGTTTATACTCCCATAATGATTGGATTCATGCCCCCACTGCTCCACATTCTTTCCAGTACTTGGTATTGTCAGCTTTTTAAGTAGTAACTCAATGTGACTTTATTTTCCACTTCCTTTATTACTATAAGGGTGAGCACTTTTTCACACATTTACTGACCATTTGGAATTCCTCTTTAGTAAAGTACCACTCAAGTATTTTTCTAGTTTTCTATTGGGATCACCTTTTCTTACTGATTTATAGAAATTCTATACATATCTAGATATCATTCGTTGGTTATATTTATTGGAAATCTTATTCTGTCACTTATCTTTTTACTTTTTACAATGTACAGATTTTTTTAAATCTGTTTTTACTGGAAAATCTATTACGTAGATTTTGTAAGAAATGAATTCAAAGATACCATTCCTTGTTAACACTTCCTTCAAACAATAAAAATCTAGAAATTTAGAATGGCAAGAATAAAGTTAAAAGTAAGGAAATACCTTAAATTTTTAGGACTAGTTGATGATTCTAAAATTAGTAGCATTGCATTTGATACTGCTGGCTACTTCAGAAACCCAAAATAACATTCCTTTGTGTGAATTACCAAATTTCCTATACGTTTTTTTCCAAGCCTGGCCGGAATAAGTGTTTCATAAATGAACTGAAAAGAACAACGAACATGTGTGTTGCTACCTTAATAAAGTTAGATTTCATGTTGTAATATATGATATGTAACACTGACCATCCAGCCCCCAAGCCATTGTAAAAGGAAATGGACTCTAAATCACTAGCCCCAACACTTGTACCACTATCCTAGTCTCAACATTGAGTCTGTGGTAATCTATAACTCATCTTCTCACCTCTCCTAAGGCATCATCCAATTTTCACTTTCTGTTTAATAAACAATGCTAGTATAGCTGAGTTTGGATTTTCCCCGAAACAAAATTTAAATCTTATTTCAGATTTCTTTATACTCAACTCATGATCTACCCTGTGGTCTCTGCCTCTCTCTAAATGGTACTGGCAGAGGGGGGCAGTATGTGCTTGGAAGGGGAATGACGTAAGTAACAGAAGTCTTTTTTACCTCCCAACTCTCTTTCCCATTATATTAGTACAACGTAAGATCTGTGCTTGTTGAAGAGAAAGAATACGTCTGTAGATGAGAATACACTGGAGCTATAGAATTCCACATTTCAAACTGGAGGTAAGAGACCCGTTGCCATAGAGTCGATTCTGACTCATAGCAACCCTGAAGGAAAGAGGAGAACCGCCCCATAGGATTTCCAAGGCTGTAAATCTTTATGGAAGCAGATTGCCACATCTGTCTCCCATGGATTGGCTGGTGGGTTGGAACCACTGAAATTTCAGTTAGCAGCTGAGCACTTAACCACTGACCCATCAGTGTATCTTTCGGTTATAAGAGTGGGAGTTATAAATGTTATTGCTTCCTGAGATGTGTTCTTAGAATCCCACATTTGAATTCCGAATGCACATTTACACAGAAATTGTATTACAAAGAGCACTATTATGTACAGTATTATATCGACATTTCTTAAACTGGGGTATATATAGGGGGTGGATTACAGAAAAACCACCGAATAAACATTACAGGAACTTGGTTTGTTTCTCCCTAATGGTTGGTAATTTAAAACCACAGATTTATATTTAAACGAGCATAAAAATACAGAGTAGAATTTTTAAGAAAACTCCAAGTTTACACAGGCAACTTCAAGCTCTGCACCCCAGATCTTCTCTGCTGGTAGGGGTATTTCAGTAAAAGTTTATGTCAAATACCCTTCCCTCCAACACAAACACACGCTCTGTAGAGAGAGACAAAGGTCATGAAGGAGATCGTAGATGTCAGGTATAAAGAGGAATG
Organism: Trichechus manatus latirostris; assembly: GCF_000243295.1. NCBI lineage: Eukaryota > Metazoa > Chordata > Mammalia > Sirenia > Trichechidae > Trichechus > Trichechus manatus. The sequence continues at coordinate 6,435,798 of NW_004443962.1, read as the reverse complement.
AAATACGAGTTAAACTGACTTTCATGTTTTAGAAAAAAAGTAGGCTTTTGTGGGCAGCCTGAAAAACCCAGCCATGTTATAATACATGTAACGTTGTTTCTATGAGGAAACACTTTTGGAAGTTTGCTTATAAATTATGTTTGTCTAGGTTTTTAAAACTGCCTATCATTTGTTAGAACAATTCCACATCTAGAAATTTACCCAAAAGAAATAATAAGAGATGTGAGCAAAGAGTTATGTAAACGGATGCTCACAGTGTTATGTATAAAACTGAAAAATTAGAAACCGCCTAAATGCCCAATAAAAGGGATCTGGTTAAGTATAAAGATATGATAAATACCATGCAGCCATTAAAATTGTTTTAAGAAAATTTTTACTGACATGGGAAAATACTTCTAATATACAGCAAGATGGAAAAAAGCAGACTATAAGAAGCTGATATCATATTTTTTCAGTATATATATACATGCACTAAAAAAACTCTGGAAAAATGTCAAAATACTGTAAGTTGTTTATCTCTGCAGTAGTGTTTTTCTTCCCCCCCTTCTCTCCTCATATATCTGTTTTCTCCAAATTTTCTATAGTACATATGTACTACTCTTACAATTACAAAAAAATTAATAAATCAAAATCAATATATAGAAGTCTGTATGCGTGCAAAAAGAGCATCCCATTCTCTTATCAAATGAAAAAAGGTAGAAATAGAAAAACTAAATGCCTTCTTCTGAATTTATATCCTTTTTCTCATTGTGAAAAGAATTATATTCTTAAGACATACTAAATACAGAACAAGGATATATCATCTCTCTGACTGACACAAACCAGAAAGAATGCGAAGATTAAATGGTTACAAAGTAAAGCCAACTCAGACACTGTTGGTATAAACTGAACAGTAAAGCCAACTCAGACACTGTTGGTATAAACTGAACAATCTCTTTGGAAGGACAATTTTATAATCTGTATCAAAAAAACTAAAATTGTACGTACCTTTTAACCAATCAATTATATTTCTAGGAATTTTTCTTAAAGAAATACTTGGGGCAAAGATGTAATACTAGACTACTCTCAGCAACAGCCCTGGTGACACAGTGGTTAAGAGCTCAGCTGTTAACCAAAAGGTCAGTAGTTCGAATCTACCAGCCTCTCCTATAAAACAGATTAAAACTGCCCCATAGGGTTTCCAAGCAGTGGCTGGTGGATTTGAGCTGCCTACCTTTTGGTTAGCAGCTGTCGCTCCTAACCACCACGTCACCAGGGCTCCATGTACACCAACAGGGACTGATAAATGACAGTATGTGCACCCATGAAAAATTATGCTATAGATCTCTATTTTCTGATGTTGTATCTCATATGTAGTGAAAAACAAATTAGGTGACAGAACAGCCTTTATGTGATTCCATTTTTATAATAAGAAAAAGTGAGACTGTATATATCCATGAAGAAAATGTTGAGAAGACTGCAAAACAAACGTTCACTCATAGTTCTCTGGTAAATGGAATTATGAATGATTTTTACTGCCTTCTTTTGTACTATTACTGTCTTAACCTTCTGTACTATAATGAACACGCACAACTTTTTTTTTCGTTCTTACATGGAATCATCCAATTATTTAATTATTTATGTAACAAATGCTTTTTAGTAGTTTTATTGAAATACAATTCATGCACCATACAACTCACCCATTTAAGGTTTACCATTCAATGGTCTTTAGTGTATTCAGTTGTGTAACCATAACCACAACCAATTTTAGGACACTTTCATCACTCCAAAAAGAAACCCTGTACCCATTAACAGTCATTCCGCATTTCTCCTTAATCCTCCCAGCCCTAGACAACCAATAATCTACTTTCTCTCTCTACTGATTTGCCTATTCTGGACATTTCATAATAGTGGAATCATACAATACATCGTCCTTTGTGACTGGCCTCTTTTACCCAGCAAAATTTTTTCAAGGTTCATCCATATTCTAGCAGGGACTGGTGCAGTAAATAATTTTTAAATATCTGAATACTGTGGATAAACAGAGAACTTGTCGTAAAAAACGTATAGTCTAGAAAACAATGAACATGCACAACTCAGTATCAGGAGAAATTATTTTTTAAGTCCACTAACCTGAACCAATCTGATTAATCCAATAAAATTAGTTTTGTTTTCTACTCTGTCCTCATTGGTAAGGCCCTTAGAAGATTCTTCCTAATTTGAGCACATAATACTCAGTGCATGGTAAATATGCCAAATACATAGTTAATACTTCTATTAACCAGGAAGACATGCTTCAATGGTACTCTTTGTTCAACAAGATTTCAAAACAAAAAAATTAAATATCCCCCCGGGCCCTAAGATGCTAGCAAGGATCCTGTAATCATGATTGAGCCTCCATCTGATGCCACCCCCTGCTCCTCCCTTTGCCTCTGCCTTCTCAACCATTATTTATCAGTGTTGTCAGATCTAGTCACCATAGTGGCTTACTGTCTTCGTGCATGTAGAAACACTGCTAAAGGGAGTATGATTGATTAAATAAGAGATACAGAATAAAATTTCAACTGTGTTTTAATACAGTTGAGCTCCAATATCACTGTCCAATATAACTTTCTGTGATGGTGGAAAGGGTCTACATCTCATCTGTCCAATATAACAGACAATAGCCACATATGACTACTGAGCACTGGAAATACGGCTAGTTCAACTGAGGAACCAAATTTTTAATTTTACTAACCACATATGGCTTATGGCTACCATACCGGACAGCACAACTCCAGGAAAAATTCATAGTACATATACTGTGGTTGATACAAAATATACATGAATAAGGATCCAAGTATAAGAAAAAACATGATTTCCACTTAAGACCCGGCATTCCAGTGTATATTTCCAAGACTAACAAAACCATAATTTTTATAGGTTACAGGTTTCTTCCTTGAAAAATTAAATGGCATTTTAGCAATCCTCATTCCTCTTTACCTAGCAGATAAGTATTATCCACTTCTTGAAAGTTTCAATTCCCATGGCTTCAGTAACACTACATTACCTTGTCTCACCCATGTGCATCTGAATTTTTCTTTTTCTGTGGACTCTTAGTCCCCCTCCTGCCCCCAACTGTAGGTTTTCCTCTAATCCTTGTTTCCTGTATTCTGTCTTCCATTCAGAAGATTTCTTACAGCTTCAACTATGACCTGTTTGCCTTCCGTGAAACGGTACCACGTCACTAAACACATCATTTAACCTCTCTAAGACTTCTCATCTGCAAAGTAACTTCAATGGTTACTATGCATCCTTCCAACTTTAGGATTCTATGAATTCCAGCACACGCCTAGTTCTCCAACTTTGATTTTTTTTCTCAGGCTGGTTCCTCTTCCTGCCTTTTAAAATGTTGGTGTGCCCCATAGTTGTCAGTGACCAGCTTTTCCACTCTCCATGCTCTTTCTCAAGAACCTCATAAACTCTCATTATGACTCTCTTAAATTTATGCTTAAATTTATGCTAACTTCCCTCTAAAACTTTAGATTTACATTTCTATTTGCTGCACATGATTAACTAGATGTTCTACCAGCCCCTTAAAGGAATCAGGCAGACCAAAGAAATTATATAAGCCAAACTTCTTTGTCAGTATAGCTTAGCGATCAAAAACACAAGTTTTAGGATCAGATGTCTCTCAATTTGAATCCCAGTTCTGTCACTTATTAGTCATGTGACCTTGACCAATTACTTAATCTCTTGAGTCTCAATTCTCTCATCTGCAAAACGGGGTCAAAAATAGTTACTTACAACTCATATGGGTGTTACATGTGTATGTTTCGTATACATTCACAACTTAGCACAATACCTGGAATATGCTAAGAGCTCAATACATGTTGGCTACTATTATTATCAGTAGCATTACCAGTTTCCCAGTCTTGCAAGTTTAACTGCTCAGTCATCTTTTACTCATCCTGTGTTTTCTGAATGAATTCAATCAGCAGCTGTACATTATCTTCACTTTCTAGTATGATCTGTTTTCCAGGTTTTCATTCCCTCATGGATTATTACCACAGCCATCCAACCAGATTGCTAGATTTTAAATACTTACATGGTACGGTCTCTTATTTTTGTTTCCCCTACATTACAAAAAAATTTTTGCTATTATGACAATTAAACTAATCTTTACCCCTATCTATTTATTGCACCACTAGACTCCTTGAGTTCTTTGAGGGCAGGAAGTATCTTCACCCTCTTTGCCAAAGTCCCTTAGTCAATAAATGTTTGTTGAATGAGCAAATGTTGACCAGTCTCCATGTCTCTAAACCAATCATCAATCTAGCTTCCTTTTATGTTAAAGGCAGCTCGTATATTCTCTAAACCAATCACTTATTCTGACCAAACTGGCCCACCACAACATCAAGAGCAGTCTCACTGTATTAGACAGGACTCTTATTTTTGTATCAAAAAATTCTATTCAAACAAAGCAGAAAAAGGAATTTATTGGCTCACATAATTTGACAAGTCCAGGAATAGCATTAACTATAGGAACGAATGGTAACATACTGGCTTCTAACAAAACAGTTGGTGGTTCAAATCCACCCAGAGGTGCCTCAGAACAAAGGCCTGGCAATCTAGTTCCAAAAGATCACAGCCATTGAAAACCCTATGGAGCACAGCTCTACTCTGACACAACTAGGGCTGAGCAGAGTCAACTCGACAGCAACTGGTTTGGGGCTCAAACACTGTCATCAGAATTGGCCGCATTCTTTCCATGTTTTCGCTCTGCTTTCCATTTACCAGCAAGCTATCTACCAGCAGCTCCAGGCTCTCATTCTATTCTCTCAGCAACTCTAGTGTTCACAGTTCGCCCCTTCTCGGTAGTTCCAACAAAAATGCAGAATTAACACTCAGGTACGCTGATTAGAAAATGTGACTATCTCTGAAACAATCACTATAGTCAGAGGGAGGGACTACACTGATTGGCCATTAGCTAGGACTGTGTCTTGGGCAGAGAGCCCTGGTGGCGCAGTGGTTAAAGCGCCCATCCACAAACCAAAAGGTCAGCAGTTTGAACTCACAAGCTGCTCCACTGAAGAAAGATGTAGCAGTCTGCTTCCGTGAAGATTTACAGCCTTGGAAACCCTATGGGGCAGTTGTACTATGTCCTCTAGGGTCACTATGAGCAGGAACTGACTCGACAGCAGTGGGTTCGGTTTTGGTCTGGAATCATACGTATGCATCCGTGTGTCAGGATAGGATCCATGTAACTGATTGAGAGGGACAGTTCCCTAGGAAAATTCAGGTTCCCTAGAAAATTCAAGGTACTGTTATCAGAAGAAAGGGGAATGGATGATGGACTGGCAAAATTAACTGATGTCCCCTATACTATAAGACGTTTTCAATGCTGTCCACCACATCCTAGCATCCCTTTACTTCTGGTTTTGGCTTACCTAAATCCAAGTTACATCCTTTTTCCTCCAAGAAGTCTTCTGTAATTTCTTCTAAGATTTTCACTGTCCTCTCAATCAAGTTCAAAACTAGTTGTCATCAAGTCAACTCCAACCATGGTAACCCAATGCGTGTCAGCATAAAATTGTGCTCCATAAGGTTTTCAATGGCTTACTGTTTAGAAATAGATCAACCAAGCCTTCCTTCCAAGGTGCCTCTGGGTAGACCAGAACCTCCAACCTTTCAGTTAGCAGCCTAGTGAATTAACCTGGATCAAGTCACCCATTTCTCTACATAATTATTTTACTTTTCCTAGCTACCTTTTTAAACAAATAAGGAGCTCTGGTGGAGCAGTGGCTGAAGTGCTCAGCTGCTAACAGAAAGATCGGTGGTTCAAACCCACCAGCCACTCTGTAGGAGAAAGATCTGGTGATCTGCTCCCATGAAGATTACAGCCTTGGAAACCCTATGGGGCAGTTTTACTCTGTCCTAAAGGGTCACTATGAGTCAGAATCAACTGGACAGCAATGGGTTTTTTAAACAATTAGGAGGACAAAGCCTCAAGAAAATGTTCCTGATGAACTCTAATCATGTCCAATTACAAACTGTATGGGTGATATGTGGTTTCCTAGAGTGTAAACTCTTGAAGGAGAAACTCTACCATATACATTCAATATTTTTACTAACATAAATTGGGTCTGAACTCATAAAAGCACGCGGTATAAAAAGACGACTATAGATTTTGGAGTTAGCGCCAATCTTGGCTAATACCCCATCCCTTGCCCTTTGGCGACAGATCTTTAAGCAAATTACTTAATCTCTCTAAACCTTGGTTTTGCTATCCATAAAAACAGGAATAGTGATACATATCTGTACAAAGGGAGACTGCATAGTATAGCGGAGAAAACAGAGTTAGATGGACCTGGGCTGAAATTCTACCATTAATACTAGCTACGTGACTTTCTTTCAGTGATTCCTAATCTGTAAAGTGGGGGTAGTAATAGTAATATTTAATCCATAGGTTGCTATGATCATTAAACAAAACAATGTATTTTAAACCACCTAACAAAATAAACAGTAGTCAACACTCAATAAATGATGTTATCAGCACTACACTATCTGTTTAAAATAATTCAGACTTCTTTTTGTACTAATTACCAAGGTCTGCCAAAGATTTCTTATACTTAATAAATGATATTTCTACATGTTAAAAATTCATCTAACAGGTCACAAAATATCTTGTAATCTTTTTTATACTTCTTAACCTGACAAAGTGTCAATTAACAAAAAAATTGGTTTATACAGAAACTATTAAAGTAATAAAATCAGCATGGATAATAATATACTTAAAAATTCAAAGTACAGTTAGGGAAAACTTCACTGAGATTATTTATTCTTCATAAATGCCCTTGGGTTTTCTTCATTAGTTAATAAAATATTTCTTAAAGGCTCAATATACTGCTGCTAAAAAAGCAGGTAAAGATAATGAGCTAGATAAACTCCTGTAATCAACTTGTTCTTTTTAGCTTCAGGCTTAATGTAATAATACTGAAATGACTCACACCAATATGAAATCACTATGCCATATAGCCCTTCTCCTGAACAGAATCAGGAAATTGTGGGTATGAATGGCAATTTTAGGTGTTATCTGTGAGAACACATGTAAAAGACAAGTGGCTGTTCATATTTACCTAAGTAACAAAATATAACTTTAGTATCATTCACTAAAAAAATACAAATTATGTTTAGGACAACTGCTTCCAAAAAGAGATGAAATAAGGAGGCATTTAATTTTTTCCATTTTACACCAGACCAAAAGTTTCTGGAATTAGTTGAACAGTTCTGTTTATTTTTCTAATGTGAGTGAACCATATGTAATACTTATCAATCTTTAATGAGTACACAAACAGGAAAGGTGTGAAATTTAAGCTTTTAAAATAAATAAATAAAAATGAATACACATAAGACAAAATACTGCACATTCTTTGGTTGTAAGAACATCATATGAAAGTAAAATATTTAACGATATGAGACTATAAAACCTGTATAGGGGATTTTTTGTTTGTTTCCTCCTTGTATTTCTGTAAATCTTGAACAGTTTTTAATCTATTCTCTGAGGAAGCTATATTTTAAACATGAGAGAAAAATATTATGCTGAATACCTTAGTCAACAGATATTATTCCCTACAAGTAAGAAAATCAAATAATACCTAATTCCTTAGTCTCCTTGTGTTCCAAAAAAAAAGTATAAAGCCAACAAGTAAGGGCTTAAAAGGGAAAAGCGAATATAGATATGGTAGGCAATCCATGTAGAGTGGAGGAGGTTATTATTTACTAAATGGAAAGTAATGGGTGTCTGAAGGTAGGCTCTAGTTATTTTTACAAGTACATTTAGTAAAGTCAACTAGATGAAGGCGGAGAAACAAAAGTTTACAACATTCGGAGTTCGCATTTAAAAAAAAAAAAAAAAAAAAACTCTTTCGAAAAAACTCCAGTGCTGAGATCGATGTTTTCCTGACAATGCAGTGATCAGAGATCTCTGCTACTCGACCTATTAACAGTGCGCTATATTCCCAAATCTTAGAAAATCAACTTGGCACCCCAAATTCTAAAGGGCCTGCAGAAATCTGGGCGGGGCAAGGGTTTACCTCTGAAGTGGCAGAAACTAACGTTCCAGGAGACAGTAAAAAAACCACCCATCAATCCCTGCCAGTTCCCTTCCCCAAGAGATGCACCCTCGCCTCGCCCAGACTCGGGTTTTGGCCCGCAGGCCCGGAGAGCTGGGTGGGTTGGGGCAATTGGCTTCTCCCCGCTACCCTGGTCTGGCCCGGGAGCCTATAGGATCAGCTGCTGTACTATCCCCGATTCCTCCACCATCGGCAGGGGCGGCCTCCCGCGGCGCCATGGTCTCCCGCCGGCTGGGATGCCCCGGTCCCGCTCACCCGCTCGGGTGGTGTCCGTCAGGTCGTGGTTGGCCGCTCCTCGGGGAAACTCCCTCAGTTTCCGGCCGTTCAGGCTCAACACCCCGGTTACTGCCGCCTCTTCCAGGGCTCGATCGAGGGAACGGCTCCATGAGCCTGGGCCAGGACCAGGGCCCGCCCCGGAGCTTGGGCCGCAATTAACGCCAGACAAGTTACCTCCGGACGCTTCTTGGCCAGGGTACTCGGCAGCCGTGGCCACAGCGGCCAAGCCCGCGGCAGCCATTTCCCAGCCGACAACTCTCCGGGCCAGCGGCTCCGCGCATGCGTGGTCAGAACTGATGGGTAGGCGGGGATAGGGGCACACAGACCCCGGACGGTTCCCGTGATGGGCAGGGCTGGGTGCCCCTCCTCACGCCAAGGCGGTTGCCCCCTCCGACATCAAGATTTTCAAGAGAAATTAAAACGGAACTCACAAATGTGGAGAAGTCTCTTACTTTAGATTCCCGGTAATATCTCTACATTGCTCCTACAAAAATACTTTTCAGATAACGCTCCTCATCAAAACAACTCTGCCTGCATTAAGGCTTCTGTTCCTGCCAGAAACTTGGCCGGGCTGAAGATGAGAGGAGAGTACCCTGGAATACGAATTTAAACGTTTCCCTACTTTTGTCATTTTATAGCCAGATGATCTAAATCGAGATCTGTAGACTTATTAACTGTTATTGCCTGAGGGAAAAATAAGTGCTAACTTGGCTCCCAAATTCCATAATTCTAAGACGGTTATATACATTAATATTTTACACCTTCTTCTCTTTTGTAAAATAGTTCTTCTTAACGAAAATAAATCCAACACCTTAAGTAGTACTTGTCTTTTAGGCGAGAGTTTATTGTTGAAAAAAGCAGGATGAACATTAAAGTCTAAAATTCTGATTTGGAACTAAAATTGAGGAAAATGATCTCAGCATAATCTAAATGTGGGAATTAAAGGAATTAAACAAAGAAATGATCAGAATTGAAACCAAGTGCTGAAAAAGTGGAACATACCACCTCATTTTAAACTAACTAGACCTCACCAGTCTCCAGCCCATTCTTCAGTTTGTTTTACACATTTAAGCCATTCCTGCTAAATGACGTAAATTTCACCTACAATCAACCAACTAGTATTTACTGTGGGAAATAGATGTGGAATCCAGACAAATATACCAAATACAGAATCAGACAATAAAAAGGGGCTGACTATGGGTGGTAGGGATTATCTGTTATCAGAATTCAGAGAAAAGATTCTATATCATGGAAGAATGAGGTTTTGGATCCAACCTGAAGGATTATGAAATGGGATAGCCTGGAAGGTGAAGGCAGTATTCCAGATTGGGAGGAGGATCAGCATAAACACAACGAGGTATGATAATGATATATGTGGAGGGCATTAAGGTCCCAAGCCACGAGGTTCATGTCAGAGAGCAAAAGAAAATAAGGTTAGAGAGATTCTACCCATTATTCAAGGCCCAACTTTTCAATGAAACTTTGATTAGCACTTCCCTGAACTAAATAGTCTTGTTGTTAGTTGGCATGGAGCCAGCTTCAACTCACGGTGACCTGACATATAACACAACACATTGCCTGATCCTGCACCATCTTCATGATTGTTGTTATGTTTGAGTCCATTGTGGTGGCTGTTGTGTTAATCCATCTCATTGATGCTTTCCCTCGTTTTCACCGACTTTACCAGCCATGATGTCCTTTTCTAGTGACTTGTCTTTCCTGATAACACTTCCAATGTAAGCAAGCTGAAGTCTCACCATCCTCACTTCTAATGAGCATTCTGGTTGTATTTCTTCTAAAACTGATGTATTCCTTCTTTTGGCAGTCCACGGTGTATTCAATATTCTTTGCCAACTCTACAATTCAAATAAGTCAATTCTTCTGTCTTCCTTTTTCATTGTCCTGCTTTCACATGCATATGAGGTAACTGAAAGACCATGGCTTGGGTCAGACACACCTTAGTCATCAAAGTGATACCTTTGCTTTTTAAAACTTTAAAGAGGTCTTTTGCAGTAGAACTGACCTATGTTCATTGCTTCCATGGACATTGACTGTTGTAAATCCTACCTCTATGATGTTAATAAGGTGGGATTAGCGGCAGTTAATGAGGCAGGACTCAGTCTACAAATGGCAGTAACGGCTGCCCAGAGAGTTGTTTTATTAACTCATACTACATATTCAGTACTACATTCTAGGTTCTTTAAGCAAAGACTTCCATGATCAATTATGAATGTCTGTTATGAGCATGGGTCACTGCACTGGTAAGTGGTGTATTTGTCATACCTGGCAAATAACATTTATCCAAAGCATGAATTGTTCTGAATTGTTTTTGTTATTCTGGTCTTCCTAAAATTGTTTTTTATGTTATTCTTAGATTTTAAGCTATTCAAGAGTAGGGCCTCATTTTACATTTTTATTCTTTACAGTGACTAAAAGCCTATTTATATATCCCATATGGAGACTACAATGCTACAGAATGTTGTCAGAGTAATCTTTCTAAAATGCACCATTATGTCATCTATATTTGATTACCTATTACTTCTCACATTTACACTAAATTTTTCTGATGGGTTCTCCATAATATGGCCTCATTCTGTTTACACATATATCCCATAATAATTGCAACATACAATGCTAATCCTGGCCTCTGAACCTCTGACCAGATTCACGGATTGATGATTGATGTCAGTTTGTCTTTTCAAGTAGGTTCTAAGGTCCTTGATATGCTACAATTCCGTATGTCAGAGCTTGAGTAGTAAGTGGGGCAGAAAAAGTCTAATAAATGGTGCTGGCAAAACTGGATATCCGCCTGCAGAAAAATGAAACAGGACTTATACCTCACACCATACACAAAAACTAACTCAAAATGGTTGAGAACCATAAAATTCCTGGGAGAAAACTATGGGACCTAATCTTTTATAAAAACGGTGAGATAGGGAAGGGAAAAAGGGACTGAGCCCCTAGGCAAAGGACCCTGAACTAAAAACATGTGCTTTAATGACACAAAACCCATTATCTTGGAACATGCAATAATGAAAGAACCCACCCAGCTCTCAACGTACTTCCTTGATGTTTTCCGAAGAACTGGCCCGATCTTGTCCCTGGAGCATGCGCAGACATCCACAAGGTGACCAACAGACCCGCGACAGGAATCGAGCCGGCACCACGGGGGTGGGGGTGGGGCTGCACAGG
>NW_004443962.1:6400827-6424137 GCF_000243295.1 Trichechus manatus latirostris | reverse complement strand
ATATAGATGATGCCTTTTCCTGTCCAAAAATCTTTATAAGCCCTAGCCAATCCTTTGTTCGGGGAGACAAAGGCTAGCGTTGTTTTGTCCCTTTTTGTCTCCACTCGTGAGCTACTTTTGCTCAATAAAGCTTTGTTCGTGCGGAAGACTTGAGCCTCTCCTGGTCATTCTTGGTCAGTAGAAGGCAAGAACCTCATAGGGGCTGCCCAGGTTGGGCAGAAGACCCTGGCAACGATAGAATAATAAATATTACAACAACTGCATGAATAGAAAAAGACAAAATTGATAAATGGGACCTCATAAAAATGAAAAACTTACACTCATGTAAAGACTTTATAAAAAGAGTAAATAGACAACCTGCAAACTTGGAAAAAAATCTTCAGGAACAACTTATCTGATAAGGGTCTCATTTCTAATATCTATAGAAAACTGCAACAACTCAACAACAAAAAGACAAACAACCCAATCACAAATATGGGCAAAGGACATGAATAGAACCTTCACCAAAGAGGACATACAAGCAGCCAGCAAACATGAAAAGATGTTCATGATCATTAACCATTAGAGAGATGCAAATCAAGACAACGAGATATGATCTTACCCCAGTTAAAATGGCATTGATAAAAAACACAAATGATAAATGTTGGTGAGGATGTGGGGAGATTGGAACCCTCATCCATTGCTGCTGGGACTGTAAAATGGTGGGACTATAAAACTACTATGGAAAACAGTATGGCGCTTTCTCAAAAAACTAGAAATACAACTACCCTATGATCCAGCAATCCCACTTCTAGGGATATACCCCAGACACCTAAAAATAATGACATGAACAGACATATGCACACCAATGTTCATAGCTGCTTTATTCACAATAGCAAATAAACTGAAAACAACCAAAGTGCCCACCAATGGATGAATAGATAAGCAAATTGTGTTACATACACACAATGGAATACAGTCAGCCCTCCTGTATCCGGAGGTTCTGCATCCACGGATTCAACCAAGCTCACAGATTGAAAATATTTGGGGGGTGGGGGAGTTCTAAAAAGCAAAACTGGAATTTGCCAGGCGCCGAGCACTACACTGAATCCACGCAAATGAAACGATGTGCAGGCATACCCTGCTGTAGCCTCCCACCATTTCAGGGATCCTCAGTCTCTCTCCAGCACTCGTTCTTTGAGCTTTGTTCACCTCGTGTCTTGTCATTATTACCTAAACAATACAGTACTGTATAACAACTAGTTACATAGCTTTTACATTGTATTAGGCATTATAAGTAATCTAGAGATGTTTTAAAGTATACAGGAGGATGTGTGTAGGTTATATGTGAATACCACACCATTTTATATAAGGGATTTGAGTGGGGGTCCTGGTATCCAAGGGGACCTGGAACCAATCCCCCGTGGATACCAAGGGACAATTGTATTGCACAACCAAAAAGTACAATGATAAATTCGCAAAACATAACATGTATGGACCTGGAGGGCATAATGCTACGTGAAATAAGTCAAGCATGTAAGGACAAATATTGTATGATCCCTCTTTTATAAGAAGACAAGAATAGCTATAGAGAGCAATGTTCATTGGTGGTTGGGGGTTGGGGGACGTATGCTTTATACTGTGGAGACTTGTTATTTTTGGTGATGGGAAAAGTAGCACTGAATGTGGATGTAGTGAGCACAGTACAAAGTAAAAACATATGTTTGAGCACATATGGATGGGTACAGGCAAACTGGTATAGAGGTAGGTACAGGTGTGTACATAGGTGAGAACAGATAGAAGTATCTATACCCTACACCTACTGCTATCGTGTTGATTCCAACTCATAGCAACCCTATGGGACAGAGCAGAACTGCCTGATAGTGTTTCCAAGGCTGTAAATCTTTACGGAAGCAGACTGCCACATCCTTCTCCTGCAGAGCAGATGGTGGATTTGGACCGCCGATCTTTTGGTTAGCAGTCAAGAGCTTTGACCACTGTGCTACCAGGGCTCCCTGAAGTATCTATAGGTATGTGTAAATACAAATATGTGGGTGCAGGACCATATATTCATTGAAAACACAAATATGGCTACTCCTCAAACATAACCAAACACCTTCCAAGATTGGCTTTCTGGGTTTGAAGGCTTAGGACCATAGTCTCATGGGACAACTCAGTCAAGTGGCATAAAAGAGTTCACAAAAATCATGATTTTGCAACCTAGTGAAGTGAGTAGTGTCTGGGGTCTTAGAAGTTTGCAAGTGGTCATCTAAGACACAATTATGGGTCTCAACTCACCAGGAGCAAAATAGTAAGAAAGCACCAAAAGCTCAGAGAAGAAACAACTCTACACAAGCCACAAGCTCATCTAACCTGAGACCAGAAGAACTAGATGGTGCCTAGCTACCACCACTGACTGTTCTGACCGGGGTCACAACAGTTGGTCCCAAATGGGAGAAAAATATGGAGAACTCAAATTCTTTTATATGTATATATACACATACCTATGTATACACACACACACACACACATACACACACACATATATATATAATCCAGGCAAACTGGAACAGTAGAGAACGGAAGACTCCCTGAGACTATAGCCCTGAGACACTCTTTAAACCTAGAACCAAACCTATTCCCTGAGATCACCTTTTAGCGAAATAGCAGAGTGGCACACAAAATAAACGATGTTACCCGTTAAGATCAGTGCTCTACTTAAAAACCATCTGTATGAGACCAAAAGGTCAACAATTACCCAAAAACAAAGATGAGGAGATAAGGGGGCAGGAAAACTAGAGTACTGGAAATGGAAAAAACAGAACACAAATAGAATGCTGACACATTGTGGTAGATGTAACTAATGTCACTGAACAATTTGTGTAGAAATTGTCAAATGGGAACCTAACTTGCCCTATAAACGTTCACCAAAAACTCAGTAATAATTAAAAAAAAAAAAGTAGTAAGGATGAGTAGAAAGAAGCAGAGACAGAAGACAGGGTATGTACTAACACAGCAGAGAAGGTTGGGAGGAAAACAAGAGAAAAAAGTATTATAATTTTTAAGGAGAAAAGGGTGCGTAAGTCTGTAGATATTTGAAGGCCGAAAGAAGACCGTGGATAGGAGGAAAAATGAAGATGCTATACCACTTTGTGAGAACAAGTTCTAGATAAAGAAAGGATGGAAAGAAAGCTAGACTGAGGGGTTACTTTTACACTAGAGAAACTCTTCCTGAGACTTCTAATGATTTGAGGTTTATTTACAGAATATGAGGGAATTCTCACCCTAGTCCCTCCATCTTTTCCATAAAGTAGGTGACAACATCATCCTGTGAGACTGAAGTATAGGGAATGGAGACTTTGGGAGGAGCTCAGCCTCATATGCATGTGAAAGCTGGACAATAAGGAAGACTGAAGAATCGATGATTTTGAATTATTGTATTGGCGAAGAATATTGAATATACCACGGAATGCCAGAAGAACAGACAAATCTGTCTTGGAAGAAGTACAGCCAGAATGCCCCTTAGAAACGAAGATGGCGAGACTTTGTCTTCACATACTTTGGTCATGTTATCAGGAGGGACCAGTCCCTAAAGAAGGACATCATGCTTGGTAGAGGGTCAGCAAAAAGGAGGAAGACCCTCAACAAGATGATTGATACAGTGGCTGCAACAATGGGCTCAAGCGTAATGATTGTGAAGATAGAGCAGGACCAGGCAGTGTTTCGTTCCATTGTACATATGGTTGCTACGAGTCAGAACCAACTCAATGGCACCTAACAACAACAGCAGCAACGAGTTTAGTGATGAATAAAGGAAGTGATGAGAAAGTTTCAAAAAGGCTGTGAACAACAGGGCTCTAGGAACCTATAACTTATTCCACTACTGCTCTGTGGTCTGGAAGCAGGAGCTGAAAAAAACAGGCAGTGAGGGTTATTCAGTGTTAGAAATTTGTAACAGTGAGCTTCTCTGCTTCTGTTTATTTTACAGGCTGAAAGTTAACTCATTCAACACCAGAGGCAAAAGTTTGATACAGATTTCAATAGCTCTTTCACAAACATTGGTAAACCTCATCTGTATACATTCTGAACAAGTCTCGGAATGGTATCCCATTTGCTTGCTTTATCAAGCTTTTTTGCCGGATTGATTTCAGATAGAAAATAAACTGTTTAACGGCAGAAGAAAAAACCAAGACACTGGAATCTACACTTTAAAAGCTGTGATGTAAGGAATTACTTAATATGGTCCTTCTAGCCAGTCTTTGTGGCTCATACACATTGAGTGGGACTACGCAAATAAGGTATATGGAACCCTAACAAGTGGATTGCTCAGTTTTGCCATTCCCCTAGGCTTAAAATGAGCCATCTGAGGCGGGAAGGGAGGGTAACACCACCACCAAGAAGAGCCAGGAATGGAACATGTCCCAAAGGGCCAGGAATCCCTGCGCTGAGAAGCTCCTGGAACCAGGAGAGAGACAGCGCTGTAACACTGGACACGGCAGAGAAATAGCAGCAGCAGAACCAGGAGACCAACAGTAGACCTTAGACGGGCAGGAGATTGCTCAGTGGGCTTCCTGGCACGTGGAAAGCAAAAGCTGAGCACCTTTGGTCAGGAGGCTTGTTGCCTCTGGGCATATCGGCAGAGCTAAAAGAGCTTTGTAAACACTTAGCTGAGCAGGGCAGAGGCCAAGGGTCCAAAGAGAGACCAGCCTGTGGCACAAGTGAGAAGAGGTTGTCCTAATGGAAGAACTGTATCCTGAGCGTTCCTGAACCTGAATTGTAACCTGTTACTTTCCTAATAAACCCCATGATTGTGAGTAGTCTGTAAGTTCTGTGACCACTGCAATTAATTATCAAACTCAAAAGTAGAGAGTGACGGTGTCAGAACTAGTGAAAAGGTTGGAGGGTGGAAGCATGTCTGACCTCCGCCTCATAGGAATCAGCCTTGGGCTGCTGATCTTCATTCTCCTTCCACTCATCAAGTTAGAGAAGGTCAGATGCCACCCCATGTCATTTTTATACAAGCAAATCTTTAAATCCCTATTAAGGGTCCACAATAGTCCAACATTCTTGTTGTAAACTGGGGTTTATTGAAGTATCATTTTAAAAAGGAGAGAAGACTAATTCCAAACTGATATATCCCAAAGGAACTCTCTTTAAGGGAAGCTTAAATCATGTTTTTTTTTTTGTTTTTTTACAGTGGCAAAAACCAAATAATCATGTAATTCTGATGAAAGTCCAAGTATCCTGATCAGAAACGAAGTCATTTTCTGCCCTAATCTGCCTGCATTCAAAATGTATGGTATTTATTCTCTGTAGTACCAAGTCTGCTAGTTTTTTCTCACTCTTATCTCCTCATAGTAAAAATAAATCAGAACAAGTTACCCTGAAACTGTGTATGTTGTGTGAATTATGAGCCTACTGACACAAAATGATATACATACCTATTCTAAAAAAAAAAGAAAAAAAAAACCATTGAGCAATGAAGTATGTTCCTTCACACTTAGTAGTAGTTTATGATTTGCTTATAATTAAAATTGTGGTGGTTTATTATGCATACTAGGAAAAAATGCATAATGTCTGATTAAGAACATTGGCCTTTTCAATTCACTCTACCTAACTTGAATACCAAAATAATGAAGTCTCATAATTATCACTTGAAGAGTAGATTTACTTACCATGCTAAAAATACTAAAGCATGGCTATTAGTAATTCTTAGATATCTGCCAAGCCACATACCATTGCAGCTTTAATTTGAATAGTAAGAAATTTTCATGCAACATCGGACACATGCTAGTATTATTCCTCCTTGCCTTTGGGAACTTCCCAACACAAGAGCTCATACTGAACCTAAATAAAGAATATTGTAACCTTGAATAGAGGGGAAATTTTACTGGTTCTTTTAGTTTGTAGGATTAAAATAAAAATCAGAAAATAAAGTTATTATTTCTACTTCAGTGGAATCTAACACTATTTTCTGTGGGTGTTCAATTCACAGGAGTGTACAAGGAACTGAGAATCAGAAGATCTAGGCTCAAAAAGTGACTCTGCACACACAAGTCTTGAAAACACTGAGCGCCTCACTTTACTAAGATGTAAAATGCGTGGTTGAGCTCAATAATCTCTAAAGCACATTATCTCTAATATCGGGCACTGTAAGTAAATTAATTCTTTTTCAACTCCTGACTACTTCATGGTAGAGCTATAAATGAAATAGTCAAAAGGTACTCTGAGAGATGCCAATACGAAACTCTAGACTGATCTGCCAATTCAATTGGTAGGTAACTTTTTAAACCCTTAAAAATTATAAATATAAACTTAATAATCACTACCAAGTTCCTTACAACATACAACAATCTAAAAACCACAATCTGTATAGCTAAGAATAAATCATGTAAAAACCTGTAACATTTTATTTTTTAAAAGTGAACAGCTTCAGAACAGATCTAAATGTAACTTCTCCAAAAAGTACAGTGTAAAGCACCTCCTCGTTAAATACAAACTTTCATTTTGTGATGCACTGCATCAACGTTTTGCATACACCTTGATGCAAAGGAAATTTTAAGTTGCATCCTATTTAAAACAAAACAAAAGAACAACACAAAACATTAAGAACTGAAAAAGGATGACTACAAGCACATTAGCTGCTAAAATTCCAACAATGGAAATTTTCCCTCCAACCAAACATACTCTTTTGTATATATACAACATATTAGCACTCAAGAGTTTTAATTTAGTTTACCAAAGGTAAAATTTTATATTTAAAAAGAAAATTAAATTACAGATGCACAAAGAGCAAAAGTTTAATATACCAAAGACATGTTGTTTGATGCACTCAATGTCAATATTTGGGGCAATTTTTAAAGTTTAAAAAAAATGGCATTAATAATAGCTCTATATAATAATATTTAAAATAACTCAAAATGAAAACCACCTTTACAACATATTTTCACAAATTGTTCTAAAGACAGTAAACTCATTCTCAGTTGTTTTTCCTTTGCTTTAAAATAAGCTACCTCTAAACCAGTCTAAAATATAGTGTTTATGGATCAAATATAAGCATTCATACTTGCAAAAATGTTTTGCAATGGGTCCTTGACCTCAATGAAAAGCATAAAACAGCTAAGGAGAGACTAGAGTTTATTTTCAAATTTTGTGACTGGCTTCCCATAATTCCGTATCAGTAGAAGTACTGGTAAAATATCAATATTTAGGATCAGATTTAATTCTTTGGTATAAGCAAACTGTTACTGATAGCTTTCCAGGTTACCTTCTTAATAACCCAACAAGTAACCCAAGGAGCATGAGAGACCACAATGAAGTCTAGTACATAGTGCAGGGCAGGCAAGAGCGGTAACTTAATGTTTTGTTAACAGGAAAAGTCAACAATAACAATGTACTGTAAAGAAACTAATGCCTACTTAGAAGTTTTGACATTATAGTAAACCAAAAGGTCAAGCTTCAAAATGACCACACTTGTAACTTGTAGCTGGAATATGTTACTGCATTTTGGCATTTTACTGTAACTTATAGTATACAACTATCTGAGGACTCAGCACTATCTTGGCACAATAGACTAACTGCTCACACTCCTCCCAGGAGGGTGCCTTTCTCCCCATAAATGCAACTTTATACCATAAAATAAATCAGAGAGGTATAAAACAAGCTTACAATGTAACTTATTATCACTTTTGCATTTTTCTTCTTTCTGACGTAAACTAGTTCTGTTTTTGAAGTTGTGTAGTGTTTAATTTGGCAAGCTTAAAAGATTATTAAAATTTAACTATTTGAAGAAGAAGAAAGCATAGTATGTTATGGCTATTAATTTTACTATGAAAATATCTAAGGGATTCAATCTAATAATTGTAATTCTTTTAAATATCATTTGAAGAATTTTTTGTGGGTACTAGACTCAAGGCTACACTATATCCAAAGAGTGTACCTATAACCTGGGTTTTGAAGTTTTCCACCTCAGTTACCTCTTCTTCAACCTGCTACTCCCACTCATGTTTTCCTCATTTACTAAACAAACTGTCAGGTTTTTACACTGGACATTCTCCTCCAAAGATCTATCTGGTAACTTTGTAAACATACATTTACAGACACCAAATACCAACAGTTTAAACTGAGACTACTGCCTAGAGTCACATTTCTTGTTAAAAGTTCATCACTAAGACTTAACAGATCTAGGGGATTAACCTAACATTATCTGAAAAATTAGTTCCGGATACGCCATAAATCTTAAAATCCAAAACAGGAATCCTAATGAATTTTTTTTTTAATATCTCCACTGAAGAAAAGGCAACTGTACTTATTAAGTCAACCCTATTAAAGGGTAAGTGACAGCAACAAAACAGATTTACTCATATTTCTGAAGGCCAAGATTTACCATGGCAAAGTCTAAAAAATGGGCAAAGGAGATGAGATACTAAATACCACTATCGTAAAAATAATCAATTTCTATCTTTCTGCCTTCCTTTTGCTGCATGAGGAACCAAAGAAGTCAAATAAAGAAGTGCTCTGTCTGGGCAGCCATGAAATCTTTAGAACAAATAGCTATATTCCCTGTTACTCTTTCAGGGCATTATTTTATACATGTTTTAAAAAAAAAACTTCAAAAATAAAAATAATGAGTTATTTATCCTTGTGAATATTTTCAAATAAAGTTTCTTAAATTTCTGTGACAAGCTCTTCAAGCAATTCAACTTTTCAAACAGAGTTGTCACTCAAAAGTCCCCTCGACATGGGATCTATCCCACGGTTACAAAGCGGCTTCCTCCTTTGTTGAATGTGAGAGTGGCTCTTTGTTCCTTCAGAATCCCAAACCGCTCATTCAAAGTCATCCCTGTCTAGAAAAAAGAAAAAAAAAAAAAACCAATTAACAACTTGATTGTAAGCCATATTTGCTTTGGAACAATAATGTGATCATAATAGTAATTAACAGTAACAATAGTTAACATTTCCTGAATATTTATGTGTATGATCTTATTTAATCTTAGTAAAAACCTTATGAAACAGGTGAAGTTAGAGAAGTTTAGAAAAGTTAACTTGTCTAATAGCACCTCCAGAATTTAAGCCAAGCAGTCTGACTCAGAATCCACATCCTCTAACCAACATAATGCCTATATTATACACTATATACTTTACACACATACACTATAATGCTTATAAGTCATACACCAAAGATGCCTCCGCTATCTGAATCATTTCAGGCTGTGAAAACACTGCAACCAACTCTTGGTGATAACTCTATCAAGGTTTTTGATTATGAACAAACAAGAACACCCAAATGATATTTCATTTCTGAAAGGAAAGTTAACAACAGTGACAAAATAAAAATAAGCAAAATAAATCTGGTCAAATTTCTGTCAACACTTCCTATCTTCAATTCTATAGGTTCTTATTTCAATGGATGCAAAAAAAAAAAGGAGCATGTGACAAAATCCAACACCCATTCATGATAAAAATTCTCAGCAAATTAGGAGTAGAAAGGAACTCCCTCAAAATGTTAGCAGTAGGTGTTTGGAGGTCCCTTTCACCATAAACAATAAATGGTGAAACATTTAATGGTTTTTTCTTAAGCTCGGGAACAAGGTAAGGATACATGCTCTTATCACTCCTACTCAAGACTGGTACTGGAGGCCCTAGTCATTACCGTAAGGCAAGAAAGAAACAAAAGGCTTAAAGATTGGAAAAAGGAGTCTGGAGAATGACACGGCTGCTTCCAAGGTCACAAGATACAAGGTTAACACAAAAATCAATTGTCAAAACCCATGTAAGATACCACTTCACACCCACTTGGATGGCTATAATCACACAACAGATAATAACCAGTGTTGGCGAGGATATAGGGAAATTTGGAACACTCATACACTGCTGGTGGGAATGTAAAATTGTGCAGCCACTTAGGAAAACCCTCTGGCAGTTCCTCAAAAATTAACATAGAGTTACCAGACGGCCTAGCAACTCTACTCCTTTTCAGCAAATGGTACTGGAACAAGTGAAGAGCTATATACAAAATAATGAACCTTAATCCTTACCCCCATACCTTAGCCAAAAATTAATGTGAAATGGATCATAAACCTAAATGCAAGAGCTAAAAGTATAAAACTTCTAGAACAAAACAAAGGAGAAAGTCTTTATGACTATGAGTTTAGCAAAAATTTCTTAAAAGGAACACAAAACCAAAAAACCAAACATGTTGCTATCAAGTCGATTCCGATTCCTAAGGACCCTAAGGACCCTACGGGGGCGAGTAGAACCGCCCTGTAGGGTTTCCAAAGAGTGGCTAGTGGATTCGAAATGCTGACCTTTTGGTTAGCAGCTGTAGCTCTTAACCACTGCGCCACCAAGGCTCCAAAAGGAACACAAAAGGCACCAGTAAAAATAAATAAAATAAATTGGAATTCAAAATTAAATACTTTTCAAGAGAAAAAGAAATTTTTAAAAGAATGAAAAGAAAACTGGGCAGTGTAAATTTTAAAAGAATTCCTACTGTATTTTTATCTTGCTTAAGTGCAACTGAAAACAAGATTTTTAAAGCTGGAAAGAACCTTAAAGGTTATTTACCTACATCTATCCCTTTCATTTTATAGATGAAGGAACTAAAAATCTAGAAAGGAAACAGATTTCATCATGGTCACAGAGTTAAAGAAAGGCAAAGTCAGAACTAGAATTCAGGTAGTTCTTGTTCCCACACCAGAGTTCTTTCCTCTTTACCAGCTCATTCAAAACTTTATCCTATTTACAAAGTCATCCCAAACCACCTGAGGTATGATGTGGTGAATATAGCATCAAATTGTTGTTGTTGTTAGGTGCCGCTGAGTTGGTTCTGACACACAGGGACCCTATGTACAACAGAACGAAACACTGCCCAGTCCTGCGCCATCCTCAGGATCGTTGTTATCCTTGAGCCCATTGTTGCATCAAATTAAGGGCTATAAATCCTGGGCAGATCTCTCCCATGTCAAGATATATTTCAAATTTAAAATGTTTACCAGAAAGTAAAAGGAGAACCTACAAGTAAGATTTTCCTTCCTCTCTCAGCTACCAAATGTACTGGGGCAATGCTTTGAATCCTTCCAACAAGAATGAGTCAATCTAGTATATTTCAAATACAGAAACAGGTAGTCAGTGCTAAAACATGCATGCTTTAGTAGCAAATAGCAGGTTAGCAATTTTTTTGTGCAAATATGACAGACAAAGCTGTTAAGTGGTATTTTTCCCTTTCTTTCTATTACTCAACAGGCCAAAAAAACCTATTCAGAAAGGAAAAGTCTGTTATTTAGGGAACAACAAACATACCGTGGAACAAAGCAAGATCCACCCTCCCCCCATCCCACATATCAAGGTTCTCCACTACCCTTTAAACCCCAGCTTCCAGGGCTATTCCTTGAATAAACCATGATTGAAAAAGTTTAGAGAAAAAAGGTAGCGAGCTCAGCTCCACGGAGAAATGGGACCCAAACAATCAGAAAAGGATGAGAAACTGCCTTCTCTTCCCCTTTCCCTAACTGCCAAATGTTATTAGGCATGTTGCCTAGTATACCCTATTCAATTCATTCTAAAATAATTGTTTTATTAATTAAAATACTCTCAGTGAATGGCCCAAAAAATACAAAGAAAAAAACTTACCTGTTTTCCAACACTATTTATGTCAAATTGCAGGGGGACACCTTTAGGAACTTTCTTTACATCAGATGGCTCCCGTTTTGCCAAGAATGAGGGTACAGAGGTACGAGTTAATCGTGGTTTCTGAGTTCTATTAAAACAAAATTAAAATTAAAACAGACCAGCATAACAATTAAAGTAAGAAAAACAGATCATTTGGTACTTATGACATCTTGACTTGTACACCTGTTCAAATAAATTTGTGTTCTCAAAAAGAAAAAAAAAGGACCTGGCTGTTGATTGAGGACTTTAGAGACTAACATTTATAACTGCTTACAGAATACCTCTTTAAGAACTTTTCAACAATTTGGAATGATTATGATTTCCAAGCCCTGATCATCCACTAAAATAAAGCAACCTCTGAAGTTGTAAGACACCCATCCTATACTCTTTTTATTTCAATCATTGAGATGGTTGGATAGGTAAAAAAAAAAAAATCTATAAACTCAGAACGTTTATATGCAATAAATATAATAAAATGGGTAATTAAATTAAGCTCATCTAGATACAAAGAATACACTATGAAGTATACTCATAAAAGGTGTATCTGTATGTTCTGAAACGTAAAGTTGTCCAAAATATACTGGGGGAGCAAAGGAGAAGGAAGCAAGTATGTATAGTATTATTCTATTTATTGCTTTATATACATATATCGTTGTCAAAAAAAAAAAAAAAAACCCACTGCCATCGAGTCAACTCCAGCTTACAGTGACCCTATAGGACAGGGTAGAACGGTCCCATAGGGTTTCCAAGGCTGTAAATCTTTACGGAAGCAGGCTGTCACATCTTTCTCCCACAGAGCAACTGGCAGGTTTGAACCGCTAACCTTTCGGTTGGCAGCTGAGCACTTAACCACTGTGCCACCGGGACTCCATATATTATTATACATACAAAGAAACTTTTTTTTTCTAAATATGGAAGAAATTCTTAAAAGTGGTTACTTTGGGGCTGCAGAACCAGGAACAAAGGGAACTTTTAGCTTTATACTATTCTATACTATTTCTTTTGTACCATGAGTATTACTTTTTAAAATTTTTTTTTACAAGTATTGCTTTTATCCTTGCATCTCAGTGTACCTAACTTGGACATCATACTCTGAGCAGAAACCCAATACTCTTCTATTATCTTATATACTGAGAGATTATAATTTTTGTAAAAACAAAGAAAAGACTTACACTGGGCATTGAACTGCTCCAGGATTGTCAATGGATACCGTCAAAATCCCTCCATTTGTGGTGGAAGTCCGCCATCTAGTTTCAAAAAAAACCCCAAAATTTCATTAAAATGGAAGTTTATAACTCCTCTAATATATTCCATATAAAAACATGCATTTTCAAAGTAGTCATTAACTTTTTCTTGGCTTTTAAGAAATATAAATACCTGGACCCCAACATGATATAATAAATCAGAATCCTGGGTGTGAAAAGAAAGGATTTATTTCATGGTCACTGGTTAATTTACTTTGGGTCCCATTTAATTTCTTTTAGAACGTGGCACATGATAATTTGGGCAGTTAATACTTGGGATTTTTGAAATGACATTTTTTAAAACAAATTGAAACTTACTGACGAGTTCTCTTTGCTACTACGTCGTCTAGCAGTTGTTCTGTGTTCAACTGGGCCTGAACCTAAAGAGGAAAAAAAAAAAAGGAGAAGGATCCCAGAGAAAGCAAAAGCTTTGAATCCAAAGAGCTATATCCTGCTCTACAACTTTATAACCCAGTGTGGTGTGTGCATGAACGCAGGAAAGGGAGTGTGCCTATTTTGACAACATCTCTCTATCAGGGTTCCTGTATTAGAATAAGTGGCAAATACAAGTTTATTCCTAAATAACAATTAAATGCTTATAAAATGCTGCTATTGAGACAAACAAAGTAAGACAGAAAATAGGAAAAATTAACAAAAGAGCTAATCTAAGATGTTTTCACCGCAAACCCAACCCCTACCACAACCATGGGCCATGCCTATGACTGAGTGTTGCTAAAGGTTCACGATTCTTTGAGTAAAATGAAAACACCACCAATGTGTTTTTATACCTTCAGGCCTCTTCTGAAAAGAAAAGTTGCCTGACGAATGTCTTTCTGATGGCTTAATTTATTTCCACTCCTGGTAAAATTGGCTGGAATGTTACTTCTGCAACAAAATCACATATACCATGAATAATCTGAGATACATACTTCATAGACAACTTAAAAACATCTTGAGAAAAAAATAAGCAAAAACTGTTAAATTCATAGGCTGAAAATTTAAGGTGCACTAAATTTAAGATGACTCTGAATTATTTCTTTATTTACATGAAGCTATTGAGATTTGATTTAGAAGTGCCTCTCTCTGTAGCTTTTTACACAACAACCTGGTTAATTTTGAACTAATTTATCTCCCAAATACTCACCTCTCTAATACTTGAACATATAGAGTGAAGACATTAAAAATAACATTATTAATGCTATTTTCTAAATTTGGTGAAAGACATCAACTTATAGGATTGTTGTTGTTAGCTGCCATCAAGTCAGCCCCCAACTCATGGCGACCCCACACACAATGGAATGTTCCTACGCCATCCCCATGATTGACTGCAGATCAGACTGTTGTGATCTATAGAGTTTTCATTGGCTGATTTTCTGGAAGTAGACAGCCAGACCCTTCTTCCTAGTCCATCTTTGTCTGGAAGCTCTGCGGAAACCTGTTCAGCATCACAGCGACACGCAAGTCTGCACTGACAGACAGGCGGTGGCTGTGCATGAGGTGCACTGGCTGGGAATCAAACCCAGGTCTCCTGCACAGAAGGCGAAAAAGCTACCATTGAACTACCAAGAGAAAATCACATCTAGGCACATCATTGTCACTACTGAAAACCAAAAACCAAAGAGAAAATCTTAAAAAGAAAAATCTTCTCCAGCTTTCTCATCCTTCTTCACTTACAAAACCTTTATATATTAACATAAATCACAGTGAAACTTATACTTTTCCACTTCGTGTTCTTTCATGCACAGAACAATGCACTCTTCATAAATTATGTTTGACTTGACTTTTACCAACTCCTATCTGGTTTTTATAGGAAGTTGGTAAAATGCAAGAAAACAGAATTCCATATTTATCTACTATGTAAGTAAGTGCTTAACAGGTTACCTAATCTTACTTCCAGCCTTACAGAGGTTCAAATGCAAAATTTCCCTAGGTGACCCAATTAACATGTAGTCTCATGTAAATAACAGGTTCTTATTTAAGAAGTTTCCCTTTTCCAAAAGGTATTACACCAAATGATTCCTAAAAGAAAAAGATATAATGGTTAAGTAAAACTTTAATTCTAGTCATTCTATTTATAAAAAGACCTCATTCCAGGTTTTATTCTGAATTATCTTCTTTAAGAGATGAATAAATGGTACTTGAAAATGAAATAAAGAAACTCAGCAGCTCAGCAGCTTCTTTTCAGCCTGCTTTATCCTTATAGAGGACTATAACCCCAATAGGTAGTAATTTTTAAACGTTCATTATGCCTTCCAATTTAATATAAAAAAATTTCAGCTTAACAAGCATCCATGTAGAATTCTTCCTAGTTTGTTTTTTCCATAAATAACATGCATTGTGATTAAGTGTTCTATTAAGAATTATCAAGATTAAATAATAAATTCAGCTTTCAGAATTCCCAATTTTGAGTAATTCTGGCTGAGGTGTTAGGATTTTTACCAGAACAATCAGCTTCTGCTATTTTACTCTATATAGCAAGAGAGCCAAAGCAGCAGACTGATGCTTTAGAAAGTTTCATAATTAGTTAAAGCTATCAATAACTCTGGGACTAAGAAAAAAAGAAGCTATTACTTAAGTGCTTTCATGCTGGATTTCATACAGTCATCCCAAATAGCTGTCTTGAAAATGACCAGATAACTAGGAGAAATCAGTGTAAACTCATTTCTCTCAACACTTACTGCAAGAAGTGTATCTTTATGCAGGATAACATATTATTGTCTTGTACTTTGAGTACTCACTTTCTGTTTAACTGGTTAGGTCTCTTGAGAACTCCAACTGGTTTCCTCTGCACTTCATTCTGTCTCAGAAGGTTTGCCTTCCTTTTCAACACCGGAAAATATCGCTCTATATTCTTTCAGAAGGCAAAAAACTATGTTAATCAGACTGCTTTTTGCTACATACCTTACCCTACGATATACATTTCTGAGGCAGAAAGGACAGGGCTGGATGTGTGGGTGAGGGAGACGGAGAAACTAGAATGACTTGAAAATTTCCAGTTTAAGTGACTGAAAAAATGACAACCACATTATAATTAAAGTACTTGAGAAAAAAAGAGGTGGTCTGGGACAGGAAAACGAATTATTCCCACTTTGCATATGTTCACTTTGAGGGGCTCTGGGGGATATACAGGTGATGGCAAATGTGGCTCTGAAGCTCAAGAGAAGAATCAGAGTCAGACATAAATCTGGGGACATTTATATACACATGATTATTTTTAAACGTAAATTATTTTATTTTTGTTGTTGTTGAGAATATACACAGAACATATACTAATTCAACAATTTCTACGTGTACAATGCAGTGACATTGATTACATCCTTCCAGTTATGCAATCAGTCTCACTCTCCTTTACTGAGTTGCTTCTCCCTCATTAACGTAAACTCACTGCCCCCTAAGCTTCATATCTAATTTTTTTAGCTGCTGTTGTCAATCTGATCGCATATAGATCTTAAAAGAGCACAATGCTCAAGGCAGACCTTTCTTACTAATTGAGCTAAACTAGTGTTTAGTTTTAAGATAACTTCGGGGGTTTTTTTGGTTTAAGGATAAACAAGATTCTTGATACTAAGTGAAAAGATAAGACAAGAGGGCCAAGTTCCAAAACACATTCATGAAAAAGAAAAAAGAAAGTTCTGACAGCAAAGAAGCCTAGGAGAAATGGTTACAGAGAAAACAAGGAGTCGAGAAAATTCAGTATCATCGAAAGCACAAGCACATGAAGTGTCCACTTTTTCTCCCTCCACATATGTAAATTTAAGACATCATTCAAAGTCTAATTCAGGTTTCCATGTTTTCTATGAAGCCTTCACTCATTATTCCAGATGTTCAGTGATCTCCCTCTTCTCTTTCTACAATACATAATCTAAATATCACAACCTATCACTTAAATACTTAAGAATGGTCTGCAATTACAACCATTGGTCTCAACTTGTCTGGAACAAGAGAGAAAGAAGGAAACCAAAGACTCAGAGAAGTTGTCCACAGGACTAGTAGTCTACATGAACCATGGCCTCATCTACCCTGAGACCAAAAGAACTAGACAGTGCCTGCTACCACTACGATCGTTCTAATAAGGGCCACAATAGATAGATCCTGACAGAACGGAAAAAAGGTGGAACAGAAGTCAAATTCTTAGAAAGTCCAGACTTACTGGACTGGTTGAGATTAGAGAACCCCCCAGAGACTATCACCCTGAAATATCCCTG
This sequence comes from Trichechus manatus latirostris, assembly GCF_000243295.1. Classification (NCBI taxonomy): domain Eukaryota; kingdom Metazoa; phylum Chordata; class Mammalia; order Sirenia; family Trichechidae; genus Trichechus; species Trichechus manatus. Next base: position 6,407,039 of record NW_004443962.1, on the reverse strand, counting down.
GAGGTTGCCTTTTAGCTAAATAACAGATTAGCTCACAATATAAAGACTATCACCTGAGAGTAACGAGCACCTTAAAAAACATCGTCTAAAAGGTCAAAATTACTCTAAAGCAAAGATGAGCAGGCAAGGGGGTAGGGAAACAAACAAAAACCAAACCCGTTGCCATCGAGTCGATTCCGACTCATAGTGACCCTACAGGACAGAGCAGAACTGCCCCATAGAGTTTCCAAGGAGCAGCTGGTAGATCTGAACTGCCGATCTTCTGGTATGCAGCTGAACTCTTAACCACTAGGCCATCAGGGTTTCTGGTGGAAACTAGACCACTGGAAATGGTACAACCAGAACGGTTGTTAAGAGTAATGACACACTGTGAAAAATGTAACCAACATCAATATATCCTAGAGAAATAAGAGCTGTCACACAAATAAAGATTATGCACACCTATGTTCATTGCCAGCACTGCTCACAATAGCAAAAAGATGGAAACAACCTAGATGCCCATCAACGGACAAATGGATAAACAAATTATGGTATATCCACACAATGGAATACTATGCAATGATAAAGAACAACGATGAAGCCATGAAACATCTCATAACATGCAGGAAGCAGGAACTCATTATGTTAAGTGAATTTAGTCAGTCACATGTAAGTCACATATAAGACCACTATTATAAGAACTCTAGAAAAGGTTTAAGCACAGAAGAAAACATCCTTTGATGGTTACAAGGGAGGGGAGGGAGAGTAACGGTTATTTACTAACTAGATAGTAGATAAGAATTATCTTAGGTGAAGGGAAGGACAGCACACACTACAGGGGAAGTCAGCACAACCGGATAAAACCAAAGCTAAGAAGTTTCCTGAATACAACCAAACACTTTGAGGGATAGAACAGCAGGGGTGGGGGTCTGGGGACCATGCTTTCAGGGGACATCTAGGTCAACTGGCATAACAAAGCTTATTAAGAAAATGTTCTGCATCCTACTTTGGTAAGTGGCGTCTAGGGTCTTAAAAGCTTGCAAGCAGCCATCTAAGATGCATCAATTGGTCCCAACCCACCTGCAGTAAAGTAGAATGAAGAACACCAAAGAAACAAGGAAAGTATTAGCCCAAGAGACGGAAAGGGCCACATAAACCAGAAACTTCATCAGCCTGAGACCAGAAGAACTAGATGGTGCCTGCTACCACCAATGACCGCCCTGACAGGGAACACAACAGAAAGTCCCTGATGGAGCAGGAGAAAGGTGGAGTGCAGGACTCAAATTCTAGTACGACCAGACTTAATGGTCTGACTGTGACTGAAGGAACCCCGGAAAGCATGGCCCCTGGATTCTCTATCAGCCCAGAACTAAAACAATTTCCAAGGCCACCTCTTCAGACAGGGATTGGACTGGACTGTGGGACATAAAGTGATACTCGTGAGGAGTGTGCCTCTTAGCTCAAGTAGACACAAGAGACTAAATGGGCAGCTTCTGTCTGGAGGTGAGATGGGAAGGCAGAGAGGGTTAGGAGCTGGCTGAATGGACATGGGGAATCGGGTGGAAAGGAGGAGTGTGCTGTCACAGTATGGGGAGAGCAATCAGGGTCACATAACAATGTATGTATAAATTTTTGTATGGGAGAATAACTTAAAATGTAAACTTCATTTAAACTACAATAATAAAAAAAAAATGTAACCAGCATCACTGAATAATTTGAGTAGAGACTGTTAAACGAGAACCTAATTTACTGTATAAACTTTCATCTTAAACACAAGAAAATATTATTAAAAAAATAAAAACAAAAACATGGTCTGCAATATTCATTACTGTGTGACATCTATTGGTTTGGTCATTTGACTTAGATTTAAAAGTCCCTGACAATATGGACCATATTTTATACATTATCTGGATTCCCCTATATTCTAAGCATATGAGAAGTACTTGATAAATATTCACTGATCGAATTATACAAAAAATATAAAATTTTCATTTTCATGAAAACTTTGAAAAAGAAGTACATGCAAAAATAGCAATAAAGAATACCAAGAACTGAGGAGAAATGCTATGAAGTCAGACTAATGGCCCATTCCAAGCTTTGTATTCTGTCTTTAATAATAACCACAAGGTCCATTTCATAGATAAATGTGAAAGTTACTTCTGTGATGCTTGTCACAAGTAATTTTCCTTCAAAGTATCAGTAACATAATAATCATAGTTATTTGTGTGATAATTTATTTCATGTTTATCTTCCCTACTAGTCTGACTGTTCCATTAAGGGCAGTTTTCTATTGGGTTCATTGCATAATTCCTTGCACCTGGTATGTAGTGGGTGCTCAGTTAACATTTGCTAAGTGAATTAATACATGAAATAAAACTATTACAATCCATTAATGTATGGTGAATGTCTGTTTCATGGATCTAATGCTTATATATGTGCATGAATGTGTGTGTTAAAATAAAAGTGTATCAAGGGATAAGTTTTTTTTTATTGTACTTTAGATGGAGATTTACAGAACAAACTGGCTTCTTATTAAACAGTTAGTACCCATATTGTTTTGTGACATTGGTTACCAACCCCACAACATGTCAACACTCTGCCTTCAAGACCCTGGGTTCCCAATCACCAGCTTTCCTGTCCCCTCCTGCCTTCTAGTCCTTGCCCCTGGGCTGGTATGCCCCTTTAGTCTCATTTATGTTTTATGAGCCTGTCTAATCTTTGGCTGAAGGGTGAACCTCAGGAGTGACTTCATTACTGAGCTAAAAGGGTCCAGGGCCATACTCTCAGCATTTCTCCAGTCTCTGTCAGGCCAGTAAGTCTGGTCTTTTCTCGTTAAGTTAGAATTTTGTTCTACATTTTTCTCTAGCTGTCCAGGACCCTCGATTGTGATCCCTGTCAGAGCACTCAGTGGTGGTAGCTAGGCACCATATAGTTGTGCCTGACTAAGTTTGGTGGAAGCTGTGGTAGTTGTGCTCCATTAGTCCTTTGGACTAATCTTTCCCTTGTGTCTTTGGTTTTCTTCATTCTTCCTTGCACCAGACAGGGTGAGACGAATAGAGTATCTTAGATGGTGGCTCACAAGCTTTTAAGACCAGACGCTACTCACCAAACTAGAATGTAGAACATTTTCTTTACAAACTATGTTATGCCAATTGAGCTAATGTTCCCCAAGACCATAGTCCCTAGGAATAAGTTTCTGCTTAACTATAATTTTGATATAAAAAATTATTCCTTCAGGAAAAGAAATTAAATCACTTATTCATGTTATTCCTATAAAAGTAGTATTTACATACAATAAAATTTTAAATGTACAGTTTGATGAATTTAGTAATTATATACCCTTGCCCTCCAGTGTTTCATCTTGCCCCCTTGCAGTCAATTCCCTCCCTTCCCGACTTTTACCCCAGGCAATCACTGATCTGTCACTATAGTCTTTCTACAATTTCATATAAATGAAATCAAACAGTACATTAAGTCTTTTGTGTGGCTTTTTTAGTTTATCATAGTGTTTTCAAACTTATCCATGCTATCACATGTGTTAATGCTTTGTTCCTTTTACTGTTAAGAATAATATTTTCAGAATATCTGCATAAGGTATTTATTTTTAACTGTCAAAATCAGACAAATGATTGAAAACTATCTGCCGGTTAATAGAAAATAACTGCTATATATATGCAGCAAGAACAATTTTGAAGTTTACAGAAGTACTAAATGGCTTAGTATTATCAGAGTCAAGTTAAAAGTTCGATAGCACAAAACATTCTCCTAGATTGGGAAAATTCTGAATGTAAAAGGGAAAAGTTACAGACTTGACATTGAAAAAGTTATACATTCCAGTAGAAGAATCCCTTAGGAAAACTTAAACACAACTTGTAGTTGACAGATCATTTACTCCCCCAATAAACACTAGTAATGTAAATGAGTGCAGTATCTTTTCCTATTTAGGCATTTACTCCATAGGTCAGAAAATTGAAATAAAATCTCACGAATTCATATAAACTTGGAAAGAAAGAATAGAAAGTCTAATTACGCTCAGAATATTCAAGTACATACTGCGACTCAAACCCAATTAAGTTACTTAGGTCCCTTGCTTTAATGAATAGAAAACGATGGTATGAGTTATTTACATATAAGCGGAAGTTTTCTAGATTTCTGAAAAGTAATGTTTCACAAGCACCACATTCTATCCTACTCAGACTATCAAATCTGAATTCAAGTTGAAGAAAAGGTTTTTAAGAAATAGTAAATCTCAAACCATATCCTGTCAAAATCATCAAACTTATAGAATATGAATAAATGAGATCTCAATGTTCAGTACATTCTAAAAAGGAGCCCTGGTGGAAGAGGGTTAAGCACTTGGCTGCTAACCGAAAGGTTGGCAGTTCAAGCCCACCAGCTGCTCCTGGAGAGAAAGATGTGGCAGTTAATATTCAGAACATTCTTAACATTCTATGATTTAACATTTTTAACTATTTTCAAACAACTCAAAAGACTACCACATGTAGTAATTTACAGTTTTTATAGGAACAAGTCATTAGTCAGCAGGTAAGCCTAGTCTCCCTTCCAGCATCTAACATCTCATTAATGTTTTCTAATCTCTGAATAATAGTAACTTCTGTGAGGCAGCTATTGGTGGTGGCAGAAATGAAAAGTAAAGGTATCTGGCTAAGTTATGGCTCTTAGCCAGAATAAGTTTAAGACAATTTAAGGAATGAACGTCCCAATTATTTTATAACAAGCATGTGTTATTTTCATAATCAGAGAAATCAAGGAGATTAAAAAAATAGAAGAGTAGAACATTAAATGCAAAGGGATTAAAAAATAGAACACTGGTGGCTCAGACCTACTAAACTTAAAAAATAGAAGGCAAACCATTTGTGAAACTATTTCACAGAATGATTCAGCTAATTCAAAAATTACTCACTGAAATGTAAACAAAACCAATTAAAAGTTGAAAAGAGATTAACTTAGGGGGGCAGAATAATTATAACTCTAAAAATATCAACTAAGGGATAGGTAATCATCCAACAGAAATGAAAACCACACAGACTTGTAGGTGAATGTTCATAGCAATATTATTCATAATATTCAAAAAGTAGAAACAGCCCAAATATCCATCAACTGGTGGATGGATAAACAAAATATGGTATATCCATATAATGGTCTATTATTCAGCAATAAAAAGAACAAAGTACTGACACATGCTATAAGATAGACGAACCTCAAAAACATTATGCTGAATGCCAGACCACATAAAATTGTATGATTCCAGATAAAAAGCCGAATAGTGGTTGTATGGGACAGGAAATGGGATGTGACAGTGTATGGGCATGAGGTTTCTTTCTGGGATGACAGAATTATATTCTAAAATTAGATTGTGGTGATGACTGCACAACTCTGTACATTTATAAAAATTCATTGAATTGTACAATTCAAGACAAGTAAATTTTATGGTATGTAAATTACACCTCAGTAAAGCTGTTAATAAACACACACACGGAAAGCTAAACATCTATAGAAAAATTTTTATATTTGAGAATGTGGGGTTTTAGGTATTCCTCATAAATGACAACGATTTTTTTATTTATTAAAATTTTTATGTAAGCCATAAAAGTACTACATAAAATAAAATTAATCAATAAAATGCTCTTTCAAGCTCATTCGCAGAAACAGAAAAAAGGTCTGACCCAGGATTAAGCCATCATCCTACCTTGTCACTCAGAGGTGGTCGGTTCATAGGACTAATTCCTTTTCGAACTCCAGTTGATTTTCTAGCTGCAAGGCCAGTGATAACTCCATAAGGACGTCTCTTTCCAGGCATTACTCTTCCTCTACGGCTCAGACTATTTTTACCAAAACCTGCAGGAGAAAAAAGAAGAAAAAAACATAAATCTAGGAACACAGCTGAGGAGGGCGTACAGGACACAGAATATACTATTTTTTAAGCAGAGTGGAGGGTACAAGTGTTTTATTTATACATATTTTTGAATTATGTAGAACATTTCATTTTTAAGAAATGAATAAGCTGCATTGGAAAAGGGTTTTGTGACTGTTTTAGACTGCAAAGGATTAGCGAAGTTTCACATGCCCCTTCTAGTTATCCCCTCCCCTCTGTCATTACTTTCTCAACAAACAGGGCAATCTAGACTTTCCCTGTGCCACAGGGTAGCCGCTAGGCACATGTGTAATGAGTACTTGAAACATGATTATCTGAACTGAAATATTATAAATAA
>NW_004443962.1:6386320-6400727 GCF_000243295.1 Trichechus manatus latirostris | reverse complement strand
CCTAGAAAATTTAAAATTAATATGTGATTTTCATTTTATTTCCATCGGATAGCACTGATCTAGAGTGGAATCACTATCTTACCTCCCATTTACTTATTACCCTACCATCTGGCTTTTTTACTCTCAACCAAACTGCTTTTGCTGAAGTCCCCAAAAAGCTCCAAGGGACACATTTTAATCTCTATGGCATGTGACATTACTGACTTATTAGTAAACATACTCATGACATAGAAACATATAAAGTACAAATACCCAAAAACCACTGCTGTTGAGTCAATTCCAACTTATAAGCGACCCTACAGGACAGGACAGAACTGCCCCATAGGGTTTCCAAGGCTGTGAATCTTTACGGAAGCAGACTACCATGTCTTTCTCCCGCGGAGCAGCTGGTGGGTTCAAACTGCCAACCTTTCAGTTAGCAGCCGAGCGCTTTAACCAGTGCACCACCAGGGCTCCTGAAAGTAGAAATGAGAAAATAAAAATCATCCATCATCCCACCACTTAGTGATAAGCACTACTAACTGTCTTTCTAGTCTTTTCCTTTTACTTGTATATACACATTTAAAAGCTTAACATATTAGTTTCAACTATTCTTAAGCAACCCAAAAGATCTATTAATGGATATACAATTTTTTAGCAACAAGTACATTTCATACTCTCCATATATACTATTTTCTAGCCTACATTAACACTATATTGTGAACATCATCTTATGCCTTTAGTATTCTTCCATCATATTATTCTACAATGTACCATACTTGATACCAAATTCCTATTAATCATTTATTTTTAACATTACACTGTTATAAATAACACAGCAATAACACTATATTATGAGTAACTGAAAACATCATGAGTATGTTCTCTAGGTATCAATTCCTAGAAGTTGAAATATTAGGTCAGAGTAAAGCAAACTTTTTTTTAATTGTGCTTTAAGTGAAAGTTTACAATTCAACTTAGTTTCTCATACAAACATTTACATACACGTGGTTATATAATCCTAGTGGCTCGCCCCATACTGTGACAGCATACTTCTCCCTTCCACCTCAGATTTCCATGTCCATTCAACCAACTCCTGACCCTCTCTGCCTTCTCATCTCACCTCCGGACAGGAGCTGCCCATTTAGTCTCATGTATCTACTTTGGCTAAGAAGCACACTCTCCACGAGTATCATTTTATGTCCCATAATCCAGTCTAATCTTTGAAAAGTTGGCCTCAGGAATGGTTTTAGTTTTTGGCTAACAGAGAGTCCAGGGGCCATATCTTCCAGGGTCCCTCCAGTCTCAGTCAAACCATGAAGTCTGGTCTTTTTACCAGAATTTGAGTTCTGCACCCCACTTTTCTCCTGCTCCATCAGGGACTCTGTTGTGTACCCTGTCAGGGTAGTCACTGGTGGTAGCCAGGCACCATCCACTTCTTCCAGTCTCAGGCTGATGAAGTCTCTGGCTTAGGTGACCCTTTCTGTCTCTTGGGCTAATATTTTCCTTGTGTCTTTGGTGTTTGTCATTTTCCTTTGCTCCAGGTGAGCTGGGACCAATTGATGCGTATTAGATGGCCGCTCACTACCTTTTAAGACCCTAGACGCCACTCACCAAAGTGGGACGCAGAACATTTTAATAAACATTGTTATGCCAGTTGACCTACATGTCCCCTGAAACCATGGTCCCCAGACTCTTGCCCCTGCTACTCCGTCCCTCAAAGTATTTGGTTGTATTAAGGAAACCTTTTTAGCTTTGGTTTAGTCCACTATAATCCTGGCCTTGTTCATCCTCCAGTGAGTATCAGCTGTACCACCACATAGACACTTTCCCAACAAGCTCCCCCAGCAAGGCACTTAAGTGAACTTCTCCACCATTCAACAGGTCATGGACTTGTTCTCTCCAAAAAGGTCTGAAACTCAGTGGGGTGGGGAATTCTTCCCGATGTGTTTCTGCTTTGGTGTGCTCTGCCTCAGTCCAAAAGGTACTGATTGTTCCCTATGTCAACTATTCCTGTATTCTTTAGAGCTCTCTTCATCTCTTACTGGAGCCCTGATGCCACACTGGTTAAGTGTTTGGCTGCTAACCAAAAAGTCATTTGTTCGAATCCACCAGCTGCTCTGCAGGAGAAACATGTGGCAGTCTGCTTCCATAAAGACTGTGTTGGTACTGTTAGGTGCTGTCAGGTTGGTTCTAACTCACAGCGACCCAGTCCTGCTCCATCCTCACAATCGCTGCTATGTTTGAGCCCAATGTTGCAGCTAGTGTGTCAATCCAACTCGTTGAGGATCTTTCTCCTTCTCACTGACCCTCTACTTTACCAAGCATGATGTCCTTCTCCAGGGACTGGTTCTTCCTGATAATATGTCCAAAGTGAGACGAAGTCTTGCAAACCTTAAAAATCCTACAGGGCAGTTCTACTCTGTCCTATAGGGTCGCTATGAGTGAGAATCGACTCACTGGCAATATGTTTATTTGGGTTTTATCCCTTAACAGGTGATCACCTGAGTTAATAATTCTTTGTTAAATTTCCTGTTTAAATTACAGTGCGGTTTGTCTCCTGAATGGACTCTGACTAATGCACTGTCCTATAGACATCATATAACTGGAGTTTTCTTCCACATAATCTCTATTTATTTGGAAAAATGTATTATGTTTCACACATCTTCAATTACATTTTTCCTATATTTATATGAGTTTCCTATTAATTTTACTGATGTATCATTAAGAATTAAAATGTTAAAAAAAACAGAACTAAAATATATACAAAGTTAATAAAACCATTCCCGAGGCCAACTCTTTAGACAAAGATTAGACTATGGGACATAACATGATACTTGTGAAGAGTGTGCTTCTTAGCTGAAGTAGATACATGAGACTAATGTGCAGCTCCTGTCCAGAGGTGAGATGAGAAGGTGGAGAGGGTCAGGAGCTGGTTGAATGTACATGGGAACCCCGGGGTGGAAAGGAGAGTGTGCTGTCAGAGTATAGGGAGAACAACTAGGGTCACATAACAATATATACATAAAGTTTTATATGAAAGATTAACTTGAATTGTAAACTTCCACTTAAAGCACAACAATAAAACAAAGAAAAATTAAGATTTAGCAGAAAAAAAAATATGCAAAGTAAAAAAAAAAAAGAGACAGGAAGGTTTGATAATGTGATCCCTTTTTGTGGAAGTGTAGAATGTTTATTCCATGTACATGTATGGGGTAGGGTTACAAGGGAATGTTTCACCTGCTATGTTGCATTTTCTATATAATTTTTAATTGTCTTACAATAATATGTATTACTTTTATAATCAGAAAAAAAGAAATATATATAAATTTTTTTTTTATTGTGCTTCAGGTAAAAGTTTACCACTAAATTAATTTCTCATACAAAAGTTTATACACATATTGTTATGTGAGATGAGATGCAATCCCTGTAATGTGACAGCACACTCCCTCTTTCCACCCTGGGTTTTCCGTGTCCATTCAACCAGTTTCTGTCCCTTCCTGCCTTCTCATCCTGCCTCCGAACAGGAGACGTCCATTTGGTCTCGTGTATCTGCTTGAACTAAGAAGAACGCTCTTCACAAGTATTATGTTTTATAGTCCAGTCTAATCTTTGTCTGAACAGTGGGCTTTGGGAACAGTTTTAGTTCTGGGTTAACAGAGCCTCCAGGGGCCATGGCTTCAGGGGTTCCTCCAGTCTCAGTCAGACCATTAAGTATGGTCTTTTTATGTGAATTTGAGTTCTGCATCCCACTTTTCTCCTGCTCCACCAGGGACTCTCTATTGTGTTTCCTGTCAGGGCAGTCACTGTTGGTAGCCGGGCACCATCTAGTTCTTCTGGTTTCAGGCTGATGGGAGTTGGCTGATGTGGCCCTTTTGTCGTCCGGACTAATATTTTCCTTGTGTCTTTGGTGTTCTTCATTCTCCTTTGCTCCAGGTGGGTTGGAACCAATTGATGCATCTTAGATGGCTGCTCGCAAGCTTTTAAGACCCCAGACACCACTCACCAAAGTGGGATGCAGAACATTTTCTTATGTTTTCTTGTTATGCCAATTGACCTCAATGTCCCCTGAAACCATGGTCCCCAGCCCCCAACCCCAGCTACTCTGTCCCTCAAAGTGTTTGGTTGTGTTCAGGAAACTTCTTAGCTTTTGCTCTGGTCCAGTTGTACTGACTTTCCCTGTAGTGTGTATTATCCTTCTTTTCACCTATGATGATACAAATAGATAAAAATTTTAAAATTTTTTACATCAAATTTATTGTTGCCCTATGTGTGATTTCCTTCTAGAATGGCAGCCAAAATGAAGAGTCACCATGCTGAGGGAACACGTATATTCAAATTAACTCAAATCTAAAACCACTTGCTATTTTATTTGTATTAAATAACAGCTACCATTTGCTGTGCTAGGCACTGTACCGAGCACTTTAGTCTGCACGAGAACCTGATGAGGTTCTCAAACCTGCACCTCAATTTTGCTGGTGAGCAAAGTAAGGCAATATGACTATGCAGAGGTCACAGAACGGGGCAGAGCCATGATCTAAGTGCAGGTGTGGGTAGATTCAAAATCTGAGTATTTTTCTTAGACTGTTATATAAAAATTAGAGAATAATAAAAGGCAGAATATAATCTATGTTACATTTCCTAGGGGAAAACAATAACTATTACAGAAAAAGTAGGCTCTGTGTTGGGTATCGGGAGGCTCCTGTTGGTACAGTTAACACACCTGACTGCTAACATAAAGGCTGGAGGTTTAAGTCCACACAGAGGTACCTCGGAAGAAAGGCACAGTGATCTACTTTCAAAAAAATCAGCCATTGAAAACCCTATGGACTATATGAATCATGGCCTCATCTACCCAGAGACCAGAAGAATTAAGATGGTGCTCAGCTACCACTACCAACCATTCTAATCAGGGTCACAATAGATGGACCCTGATAGAATGGGAGAAAAATGTGGAACAGAACTTCATGTTCCTAAAACAAAAAAATCAGATTTACTGGACTGGTTGAGACTGGAGGTTTCCTCGAGACTATTACCCTGAGATACTCTTCAAACCTCCAACCGAAACTAACCTGAGGTCACCTTGTAACTACGTAACAGATTGGTTCATAAAATAAAGAATATCATCTGTATGTACTGTACTCCTTTAAAAAAATCACCTACATGAGACCAAACAGTCAACAATTGCTTTAACACAAAGATGAGATTTTAAGGGGGCAGAGAACTAGATTAATGAAAACAACCAGAAAAGAAATAGAGAATATTCACTCACTGTGAAGAATGTAACCAATGTCACTGAACAATTTGTACAGGAATTGCTGAATGGGAACCTAACCTGCTGTATACACCTTCACCAAAAACACAATGTATTATTAATCAAAAAAAAAAAGTAAGGAAGAAAGAAAATCCTATGAAGTACAGTTCTATTCTGACACATATGGGTTGCCATAAGTCAAAACTGACTTGACGGTAACTGGGTGGGTACGGGGTATTACAAAATGGGTAAGATTTAAATAATGAGTGTCATGGATTGAATTGTGTCCCCCAAGAGACCAGCGCCACAGAGCAAGAGAGCCGAGTGCCTTTTGGCCAAAGTTTACTGGCAGAGTAGGGTGCCCCCAGGAACTTATTGGTAGTGCTACAGAGCTTTGGACCACTTGCCCCAGTAGGATAGATGCTGGCGGAGAGGCCCGAGGGGCCAAGAGACAAGGAACCAGGAAGCAGAAGATGAAGAGACAAGGAACACAGGAAGCCGAGCTGCCTCAGTCTCAAAAAGGGTATGGCTACGACCTCTGGGGTTTCAAAGGGTGGAGCCATGGCCTCCGGTGTTTCTAAGGGTGGAGCTGACACTCAGATGGACTAGGAGAATGGTGCCCAAAAACCGAGGGAGCAGAGTTGCTGTCCCAGTAGACCTGGAAGGCAGAGCTGAAGCTCAGGGCCAAGGGGTCTCCACTCAGAATCTGGAGAGTGTGGCCAATCCCTAGAGCCTGGAGGCCCTGGCCATTGTGTAAATTGTCTCAGAGAACAGAGGATTATTTTCAAAGCCTTGAGGCCTAATGTAACGTGTTCTGCTGACTTGCTTGGTGCCTGTTATCCCTTCTTTTCCCTCCAGTTTCTCCCATTTGTAATGGAAATGTCTAGCTTGTGCCTGTTCTGCCATTGTACCTTTGGAAGCAGATAACTTGTATTCTAGATTTCACAGATGAAGACGAATTTTTGGATTTTGGACTTGGAGTTGATTTAAGACTTTTTCTATGATATGATGGGGTGAATATGTTTTACATGAAGCAAGGACATGAATTTTGGGGGGCCAAAGGATGGAATGTCATGGATTGAATTTTGTCCCCCCAAAATATGTGTTTCAATCTGGCCAGGCTGTAATTCTCTGTATTGTGTGACTGTGCACCATTTTGTAATCTGATGTGATTTTCCTATGTGTTGTAAATCCTACCTCTGTCATGTTAATGAGGCGGGATTAGAGGCAGTTATGTTAATGAGGCAGGGCTTAATCTACAAGATTGGATTCTGTTTTAAGCCTATCTCTTTTGAGACAGAAGAGAGAGAAGTAAGCAGAGAGACAAGAGGGCCTCAGTATCACCAAGAAAGCAAACACCAGGAGCACAGTGCGTCCTTTGGACCTGGGGTTCCTGTGCAGAGAAGCTCCTACTCCAGGGGAAGATTGATGAGAAGGACCTTCCTCCAGAGCCAACAGAGAAAGATAGCATTCCTCTGGAGCTAATGCCCTGAATTTGGACTTCTAGCCAACTTGACTGTGAGAAAATAAAACTTCTCTTTGTTAAAGCCATCCACTTGAGGTACTCCTGTTATAGCAGCACTAGATAACTAAGACAATGAGACACAAAGGATTCCAGGTTGGAGTGACAAGTACAAAGACATAGGTAACCACAGTATATTGAAGATATCTAGGGAAAAGGATAAGAAGTGAATGGATGTGGTGGAGGACTTTAAATGGGGATAAAGACTACATCTGACAAGAAATGAGAAATCAGGGAATTCACGATCAGACTGCATACGTCGATGTATTTTAGGCTGAATAGAAGAGGGAGAGAGAAGGCTGTAAAACCATTTCGGATGCTACTGCAACACTCAAACATGACATGATGAAGGACTGGAACAGGAATAAATAAACCTGAAATATTTCAAAAAATGAATGAATTATTAGGGCAAAGGAAAAGATTAAAGAGGAGGAATTTGTTATTATTATACCAAAGCTTCAAGCTTACATGAGAAAGACAATTATCTCATTAAGAGAAATAAAATTGATGAAAAAGAGAAAGTTTATGCGATAGAATTCTATCCCTGGGTACCCTCTATTTCTGACTGTTATCGTACAATGTTCCCATACTCATCACCCTTTCCATTATCTTTAGTTTCTCTCCTTGGTGGCTTCTTCCCCTGTACCTTCTAGAAGACTTAGATCATTCCTTCTACCTTTGAACAAACGTTTACTACCTGTAATCTCAGTTTTAGCAATAATTCTATTTTTCACCTTTTCATTGTCATGTTTCATAAAGTAAGAATGATTTACACATACTGCCCCAATTCTCTTCCCTCTTACCTTCTGTAACTGCCTTACATTCGAATAAGCACTATGAAGAAGAACTAAAACATCATCCAATATATTAGTCTTTTCTCAGTTTTCATTCCATTTAGTCTCTCTAGAGCATTCTCTTCTCTTTTTCCAACCAAAGTCCCTTCATTCTCATTACTTCAAATATCACTGCTTCTATAAAGATTCTTCCACATTTTCAGCTGAATCAGAGCACCAGTTTAACACTAGCCATGAATCAGGGCTTAAAAACAAAAACCCAGGTCCTGCCTCTGCAGATTCTGGTGCAGCAGAAATGGAACGCAACCAGAGCGTCTGTCTTATAAAGTTCCACGGGTACAACAAAAGTTGAGAACAACTAAAACTTTAGGCAGGAATTTTCATCTTATCTTTGAATCCTCTGCTAACACCCTCATGAGTTTCTTTCTCTCTCTCTCCCTCTCACACACATCCACTTGCCTTAATAATTTTAGGAGTCTGATCACTTAAAGAATTAAGAGATTTTCAGGGAAAGGTCACATCATAGAGAGAGAGTATGCGATCATTTGAAAAGGTCAAAACAACATACCAATCTTCCCGTCTCTTCCACCTATAAAAGGAACAACATTCTGAAACTTTGGTTTCAGGATCTTTTTATACTCTCAAAAATTATTGAGGACCCCAGAGGTTTTGTTTCTGTGAGTTATGTTTATTGATACTTACCATACTAGAATTGAAAACTAAGAAATCTGAAAACAATTCATTTTAAAACAATAATAAACCCATTTAAAAACAACAATAAACCCATCACATGTAATGTAAACAACATATTTTTAATGAAAGAAAAATTATTTCCCAAAACAAACAAAAAATGTAATAGGAAGAATGGCACTGTTCTACATTTTTTTCCAAATCTCTTTAATGTCTGGCTTAATAAAAGACAGCTAGATTCTCATATCTGCTTTTGCATTCAATCTGTTGTAATTATTGCACGTAATGTAGCATCTGGAAAAGTCCACTGTACACTCATAAAAGAATTAGACTGAAAACACAATGTCTTATTATTATTATGAAATAGTTTAACTTAAGTCTTAGGGATTCCTAGGGGTTCCCAGATAATATTTTGGGAACTGTTGCTATATAGTATTCCACCACTGAAGGACATTTAGGTTGTTTCTACAAGTATTTACTGAGTGCCTAAATTATATTGTGGGCACACAGTGAGGAAGACTTCATCAACTTATTTGTTCAGCCATCAAAAAAATCTGAGGTATATGCCAATGGCTCTGTCCTACTTGTTCTTTTAACTTAAATTAACATCCTTATTGACATTACAGTGTGGAAATCTGTACTTTTCCTAGCCAATCAGAGTTTAAAACAATCCCCTATCTCTCTGTACATTCAATAGCAGCAGCTGTTCTATTTTAGCCCATCATATGTAAGTGGAGTACAAGTGCAAGCTCAATCTTACGAGATCCTAAGCTATCCCTAGATATCATTTATCTCAAGGCTTAGATCATAACCCCTATAAAAGGAAAGGCTTTCTGATCCTTCATGGCCCAGATCATATTTCACCATATCCATTAAATCACCTCTGATCATCTTAGCACAAAATTCTTATTTAAAGTCCTATAGTACTATCTGAATTTCCCTTATGACATTTCTCACATCTTGTTTTTCTTGTAGTTATTTGCATGTCTATTATCTCTGCTACTAGAAGTTAATTCCTTGAAGTAAAAGACCTCATTTTTCCATAACCCCAGAACTTGGTCAGTTCAGAGCGTTTATCAGGTATTTAACATAAGGTTAGCATAAATGAATATATTTCTGGTTTATATGAACTGAAGAGTTATTTTAAAACAAATCAGATAAAATATGGTATGCTGAGTGACACTAACAAGAAATCTTGAAATTTACATCACTAGAATTAAACATTCATTTGTTACAGCTAAATATCTGGCACAAAATTTGCTTACTTAGATTTAAGTGTTCAAGAAATTAGGGAAGAATAAATTTTTTTTGTAGGGTTTAATCTTAGTTATAGACATACTGTGAAGATACGTTGGCATGTTAATTGTTAAGCATAGAATTGATAATGTTCAACCCACTGGAAATTATTTTTTATGTTTTTCAACATATAAGATCAACTTAGGAGCTAGTTTGTCAAACATCTTTTCATACATGTGAAAAGGATCTAAATAAGCCAAGGTTTATTCCAGGATACTGATATAACTGCTAAAAATGTTAATGAGTCATATATAATAGTATTCAGTTACTATCTTAAGTCCATTTTGGAACAAGGTGAGTATAAATAAATAAGCTTTCACAGTACCAAAAATAATAGCCTAACTGTATATGTAGAGTTGAAGATAGTCAGATCACATCTAAAGCAATCAATTCTGAGTGTCATCTTTGGAGGATCCAATAAATCTGGATAATAAGAGTCTGGAAGTCATTTTCTATGTGGAATGTAATAATAAAATTTAAAAAATTTTCACATAGAAAAGGGAGTTGCTTCCTATAACTTTGTAGAATAGGTCCAAAAATTCACTGCCATCGAGTCAATTCTGACTCATAGCAACCCTACAGGACAGAGCAGAACTGCCCCATAGGGTTTCCAAGGCTGTAAATCTTTAAGAAGTAACAGGTAAGCATGCTTTAATTCAAATAAAGAGAATTTTCTAGTAATACAGCTACCTCCAACAACAGAATATGTTGTCTTGTGAAGTGGTATGCTCTTTGACTGAATGTATTTAAGCTGGAGTTAGGTAGTCATCTATCAGACACACTGTTAAAGGGATATCTCACTGGGAAGGGGATAGGACCCTCAAGATACGTAAGATTGTTTGCAATTCCATACCCTCAGTATAATTTAGACTATTTATAAACTGAAGCTACTTTGAAATAATGTTTACAAGAAACAGTGCTATCACCTACTTAAGGTAATAAATTTTTACCAGGTTTTAAGATCTAAGCAAAAAAGAAGAAATCATAAATCACAAAAAATATACTTCTTCCATGCTTTAAGTATGTGTTAAAGACAGCATACAATAAACCCATAAATAACAGCTTTTTATTAAAGTTTACTTTTAAAACTTACCAGAATTCTGTTGGATTCCCCACCGCACTCTCATCCTGAATTGCCGGGCACCACTTTGCTGGAGCCTTCTGTTTAGTCTTGGAAAATTCTGCTTCTTTCCTTCTTTTCGATTCAATTTGATGATATCATCTATGTGATAGAAGATGCCACAATTATTTTCATTTTAGCTTAACGACTCAATTATTCAGTCTCATTTTCTAACTGATATGATTTCCTATGTCCCTAACTTCCTTCCGACTTTGGAACCACTTCCAGAAGCTAATAATGATAAGAAGAAAAGGTCAGATCAGCCACTGAAGCTCTGGAGGAAGGTTTTATAGGAAAAGTTCAAATCAATAGCCCAAAGCAAATCTACCGATTAATCAAGAGTTCTATTATCCATAGTATTTCTTTCCCTCATTAGTGTAAATAAGCAAAAACCTGTTTATAAAATTATTCATACTTTCAATAATCACAGATCTTTTTTTTTAAAGATGATTACCTTTCAAAAAAACCATAGGCAGTCAAATAATAAATAAATCCTTCAGTTAAAAGACTAAATGTCTTAATTTAATTCAACAAATATTTATTGACCACACACTATATACAATGAATCTATGTGCCAGGCTGTGCTGTAACTGGAAGAAACAAAAAAATATGGTCTCCATTCTCAATAAGTTTAAGATTATTGATGGAAATAGACATGTAAATAGCAAAAACAAAACAAAACCGTATGAGCGCCATAATAAAGGTACCATACAAAAAAATACTACTGGGTTTCCGCTCCTCTAGCAAAATAATTCAAGGTTACTTTATTTTTCTTTCTACACTGAACTCTTTTTAAGTCTCATCATTTCCAAAAGCACTTTCAAACTGCTGCCAAGGTAATTCACAAACATCACACTGCTCTAATAACAGAGACCAATGTGAAAATGAGGAAACTAAACGTGCTCCAGATTCCTGTTTTTTTCTGTCAAAGGAGGTTACTAGAAGCCAAAAATACTCATTTAAGAAACACTCAAACACTTCCTGCAGAGTCTCCAACTCCAACATTAATTTTGATGATTGATAATGCAAACAAACCAAAGAAGTCACATATGGTCAACAACTTAATAAAACTTCACAAAACTAATTAACCTCAGTATTTTTCTAAACTGTTCTAAGAACAAATAATCTAACAAGCACCTAGGTCAATATAATCAGTCTTTTCTGATCAGAGAAGAAAATAAAGATTTCAAACAAAGAATCTTTCTGATACATTACTACTGTACCTTTCCCATCTGTACTCTTGAAGACTATTAATCACGTTCAAATATTCGTATAGAATATTTCAAATATACTCAAAGTACTTTGTTATCTTCTTGAGATTAATGCTCCAACAATGAAGAATTCATCAAAGTTAGACACTCCAAAACAGTTTTTTTTTTTTTTTTTTTAAATAAAAAGGATTCACGAATAGCAGATATAAGCAAAAACCAAACCATTGCCATAGAGTTGATTTCAACTCAGCGACCCTATAGGACAGAGCAGAACTGCCCCACAGGGTTTCCAAGGCTGTATTCTTTACAGAAGCAGATTGCCACACCTTTTTCCCGCAGAGTGACTGGTGGGTTCAAACCACCAATCTTTTGGTTAACAGCTGAGCACTTAACCACTGTGACACTGGGGCTCTTTTATCAGATATAAGGACATGTTAATTTCTCAACAAGCAGAAAGGGAATAGTAAGAAAGACAATGCTTATGAAAAACTACTTTTCTTTAACAAGGTACTACTTACTCGTCACCAGAAGTCTGAAATCTCAGAGCCATGATAGAGTACGTACAGACACACAAATGTGCACGCACACACATGCGCGCGCACACACACACGAAGCAGTGTACAATTTAGACTAACCAGATAAATTTTAAAATAGAGCATATATCTAAACATAATTAAAAATAGTAAAGCATATCAAATATAAAATTGTTTTACATTTAAACATTTTATTACTTAAATCCTCAACCAAGTTACATGAGCTATTATAACAGAGAGTATTTGTCCAATCTAAATGGAGAAAATGGCTTTCTCCTCCCAAACAGTGGACAGGGCAAATATCAGACAAAAAAATGGTATGAGAAGGAAAAAAAAAATCCATCACAATAAGCTACTTTATAAAAAACTTTCTTCCATAGCACTAGGGGTAAACATGGTAAAAATAATAGTAGTAATAGTAACTGAGTACTAACATACATAATACTTTAGCATGTATTAATTTAATCCTCACAACAATCCTATGACATAAATTGTTATCGTAATACTCATTTTACAAATTAAGAAACTGATCCACAAGGAGACCAGCTATTGGTAACCTCTGTAGGTATTCCATATGAATATTTACATAATCCTAGTAGAGCCAGGATTAAAACAAAACCAGAAAACCATGTTCTAAAATCTCTGCAGATGTGATAAATGAAATATTCACAAAGTATAATAACTGTCAAAAGCGACACCATCTCGTTATCTCATCTCTGTAAAATTTTCATTAAAAGGAAAGCACCTGACAGAATGCTGTATGTTCTTGTGGGAGAGAAAGAGACTAAGCTCTATTTTAGCTCTTCACAGCACTTCATTTCTACCTTATCTGCCTTCAAAGAGAACTGTCCCCTTAGTTTTCTTCACTTGAACACCCTAACCACCAAACAAAACACAAAAACAAACAAACAAAAAAATGTAT
The DNA here is from genome assembly GCF_000243295.1 of Trichechus manatus latirostris. NCBI lineage: Eukaryota > Metazoa > Chordata > Mammalia > Sirenia > Trichechidae > Trichechus > Trichechus manatus. The sequence continues at coordinate 6,387,406 of NW_004443962.1, read as the reverse complement.
TGGTTATGAAACCTCTATAGTTTAGGGCTCTAGAGCCAGATAAAAATCTTGCCTCCACCACTTACTCCTTGTGTGACTTTGGGCAAGTTACTTAATTTCTCTATGCCTCAGGTTTCTGTAAAATCGGAATAACAACAATGGCTTATACAACATACATACATATTATTTAGTGCTTATTGTGTACCAGGTACCATTCTAAGCAGTTTACATATGCCTATTAACTCATTTAATACGTAACAGCAATTCCGTGAAGTACATAAGCACTATTACCATCAGGTTTTAAGACGAGGCACACAGAAGTTAATTTGCCCATGATCACATGGCTAGTAAGTAACAGAGGCAGGATTTGACTGAAGTAGTGTGGCTCCCTGGTGGCCAGTGGTTAAGAGCTCGGCTACTAACCAAAAGGTCAGCAGTTCCAATCTACCTGCCCTCCTTGGAAACCCTACGGGGCAGTACTACTCTATCCTATAGGGTCACTTTGAGTTGGAATCGACTCAACAGCAACGGGTTTAGTGTGGCTCCAGATTCCATGCTCTTTATCACTAGAGAGGTCCCTGGGTGGCACAAATGGTTTGCAGTTGGAATAGACTCACTGGCAACTAATAACACTACCAACTGAAAGGTTGGCAGTTTGAACCCACCCAGCAGCACTGGGGAACAAAGGTCTGGCAATCTACTTCCATAAAGATTACAGCCAAAAAAACCCTATGGAGCACAGTTCTATTCTAACACACATGGGGTTGCCATGAGTCAGAATCCACTTGATGGCAACAGGTTTGGCTGTGGTTTATCACTGGGAGTACATACCTCATAGGGTTATTATGAGGTTAAACACATATGAAATACTTAGTTCAGTGCCTGGCAGTAATAAGCACTCAGTACTCTTCACCGAAGGAGCCTTGGTGGCTCAGTGGTTAAGCATTTGCTGCTAATCAAAAGGTTAGCGGTTCGAACCTACCAGTTGCTCCTCAGGAGAAAGATGTTGCAGTTGACTTCCCTAAAGATTTACAGCCTTGGAAACCCTATGGGGCAGTTCTGCTCTGTCCTATGGGGTCACTATGAGTAGGAACTGACTTGATGGGC
>NW_004443962.1:6379541-6385294 GCF_000243295.1 Trichechus manatus latirostris | reverse complement strand
CGAGATTACTCATGTCTTTTAAAAGAGTTCACTACTAAGGTACAACTTCAAGCCAAACCTATTAGTTCTGATGATTTACTTAATTCACATTGGGTTCTGACTTGTGGCAATCACTGAAAGCAAGAGTTTTTGGCTTTGCTAAAAATTCTCAACATAAACCATAACAAAAGAAAAAAAAATAAAAACCACTCAAAAGGAAATGACAACCCTAGAATGTTTCCAAGATAGATATTATCCTAAATACCATCCCAGGAAAAGTAACCCCCCTGGATCCTAGTCGGGTACTTTTCAAATATCCGAAAATCTGTACGCCACACAAAGATCAGGTCGAGCTAACCACATCTACAACTTGAATCCCAACAAAAACTGAATTACTTTGAAACCAGCTAAGCCAAAAACAGAGGCTAGTGCCTCAGAAGTGTTAGGTCTGAATTTTTAATTGAATCACCAATCTTCCTGCTTTTCATCTAATGATAACCAAACTACCCCATTCTTCTTTTATGTGCTAGACCCCTTACTTTGCCTGGCTTCTTGCCAATCTACAAACATCTCTCCTTCACTTTCTGCTTCAGTTTTTTCTAATTAGCTAACTTTGAGGTCTAGATAAGGAAAAGGTGCTTTTCTAGGAACTGCCTAATAAAACATTTGACTTACTCCCTGCATAACGACATTTTCTTTCTGAGAAACGTTCCAGGGCCGGTGCTCCGTTGGTGGCCCCGAGGTCTAGCGCCCGTCAGAGCTCGCCAACTCTCGGGGCGTCTTTCTGTTGGCCCGGGCACATAACTGCTCAACGTGCCCTTCTCTGGAACCACTGATTTTAACGGAACGCAGACCCAGTGAGGCCCTCAAAGACCTTTCTTCAGAAAAGACGGCTTAGTCGAGCCATTACTCCTCGCTCCGCTGATAACGCCTACGGCGAACCTGCCTGCTGGAAACCCGCGGAGTTTTCCTCCTCACAAAGACCCGGGGTGACCCGCGAGTGGTAGCGCCCCTCTGGAGGGAAAGGTACGTACCCCTCTCCCCTTCAGCCTCCTAGCTCACAGCGTCACCCGCCCCGACAGCCCCTTCTCAGACACAGGCTCCGCCGAGCGGACGGCCGGGTCCCTCAGCCCCGACCCAGGAACTTAGTACCAAGCTTGTGCTCCATCTCTCTCCCCACGGCCCCCCACTTGGTTCAGCCCACCCGCAAGAAAACTCGATCAGCAACTGCGGCCAACCGCCCCTTCCCCCACAAACCGCGGATTTGGTTCCACCCACACCCTCCCCCCACCCCAACTTGGTTCAACTCGGCCCCTCACCCAAAGACATATCGATTTTGTCAAGGTTTTCATTGCTGCGGGGTTTCGAAGGTGGCGACGGGTTCGCCGTGGCGCCCACTAACCGGGTACCAAACCGGTTCATGGCTGGAGACGTCGCGCTGGAAAAGTCAGCGGAGAAGGCCAGAGATTGAGGCCTGCCACCTCCCACTCACGCACGCAAACTAGCTTCACCGAGGGACCGCGCACGCGTGCAGACGGCGCCCTCGCCCTCCCACCTGCTGCGGGGGAGGGGAGGAGAGTACCAGAGACAAGCGGTCGACAAGAGCGGCCCCACGCCCGGACTCGCTCCTAGCGGCCCTTGCTGGCCGGGAGGAAACATTGCAACCGCTGCTCTGGGCTCCTGCAAGGACCGCTGTTTCAGCAGTTCGCCTTTCTGCGCAAATTGGGGAGGTGCTACACGCTGGGCACCATAGAATCACGTTTTAAATGATATCATGTTTCTCCGTGTCCTTTGAGTCCCTCCTGCTGCAGAAAAGCCCCCTAAGCTTTGGTACACGTGAACCTTGCACACTCTACTGCATTGTAGCCTCGAAGGCAGGACAGACCCCTGCGAACGTAAATTACAGAACTACGTCCCAGCTCCCCTTCTCCCTGGCAAGCTCCTCCACTTGCAGCATGCGGAGTCGCCACGTCTGAACGCAAAGCAGAGGCTGCAGTGACAATTCTTGCGTCACCGTAACGATAAAAGTAAAAGCTTACGTCTCCTGTATCTATACCGCCTCTCAGTTGGCACTCTCAAAACATTTCGCACGGTACTTTGGCCTTAATAGGACCTCATCTTCTCTTGGGAGAGGGGTAAGTACTTCTGCTTTTTTTGGCTGCATTTTCCTCTAATTTGTTTGCGCTGGGACTTGATAGGAGGATTCGTTTTCTTTCTAATCACCCCTATAGGAAAACGTCTTAAAATATGATGAATTCTTACATAATAACCTTTTTTTTTCCTATTTACAAAACATGATATTCCCCTCTCCTCTTACTCTACTCCTCCCCCAAAAGTAACTGCCTTGTGTGGAAGCATTTAGGTTATATTATCATCATAACAGCTTCAAACAATCTCAGACATTTACATCTGAAGACAAAACCAGAGACAGGTATTCTGTGCATTTAGAAATCTCTGCCACCTTCCTCCTTGCCACTTCCTAAAATTTTTCTTGCATACACATGAGCCAGAGCTTTGCAGTGGCTCAAAGTATCTCAGAACCACACAGTAACCTACACTTAATGTAGGAGTCAAAATATCAACAGTGCTGTGGTTCCCAACTTCTTTAACACCAATGACACATTTACTATTTTTAGCTTAGGGACCTGTGTTTTTAAATACTTCTTATTAAGCACATTGCATTTATTAAGAACTTATTTTCCACTTTTCAATTAATAAAAAAAAAACCAAACTACATGCTAGCTCCCCTTTCATGTCTGAATGCAAAGCAAAGGCTGCAGTGACAATTCTTGGGTCACTTTAACAATAAAAGTAAATGTGAACGTTTTTGTATCTGTAACATAAATAAAGCCAAGCTTTGGTCATACTGAGTTATGTTTCCAGCTGAAAGCATAGAACCACGACTTTTTGTAAGTCTGGGTGCTCTTGTTACGGGGAAATGTATGGTTTTTATTAGGTTTTTGGAAATATTATAATAACTCCTTATTCTCAAAGGTCAAGGTTTTTTTTTTTAGTATGACAAAAATATAACCATATAAGAAAGTGAATCAGTCTAGGACACACCTATCGAAGGGTATAAGAAACTTTATGGTAGAGGAAGGTTTGGATTCAGCAAGACCCAACAACAATATTCAGCATACTGAATCAAGGAGAGTAGCATGTATGCTCTTAGCACAATGTGCTTGATTTTATTACTGCTCCACCCTACAACCTCCCGCCACCCATTCCTAACTGCTACGAACTAAGGAAAGTGGGTTGTGGAGATGAAACACTAGGTGGGAGACCTGGGTTTTATAGAATGGTACCTTTTTGTCACTCATTCAGTGATTTGCAAGGAAGGCCTGAGAATCTGCTTCTGTTAAGATAAAAAAAAAAAAAAATCCTGTTGCTACAGAGTTGATTCCAACTCATGGTGACCCCACGCGTTACAGAGTAGAACTACTCCGTAGGGTTTTCATGGACGTAATGTTTATGGAAGCAGTTTACCAGGCCTTTCTTCTCTGGTGTCACTGAGTGAGTTTGAACAGCCAACTTTTAGGCTAGTGGTGTTGTTGGGTGCCTTCAAGTTGATTCTGACTCATAGTGACCCCACGTGATAGAGTAGAACTGCCCTATAGGGTTTTCTTGGTTGTAATCTTTGTGGAAGTAGGTCTTCAGGTCTCAATCAGGTCTTTATCCCACAGAGCCACTGGGTAGGTTTGAAACGCCAACCTTTCGATCAGTAGCTGAGCTCTTAACCGTTGCCCCACCAGGGCTCCTTTTTGGATTCGTAGTTGAGCACAAACCAGTTGTGCCACCTAAAGACCCTTTCCCTTAAGCTTATGGCCAAGAAAATCCTATGGAACAGCTCTACTCTGTTACACGTGGGGTCATCATGAGTTGGAATGGACTTGATGGCAATGGGTTTGTTTGTTTCATTCATTCACTGTATGACCTTGGGAGAGTCTCTGGGCCTCATTCTCCTCATCTTCAAACAAGGAAATACAACTCTAAGATTTCTTACGGCTCTGAAGTCCTCTAAGCACAATACATTTTTCTCCACATTTTTCTTCTCTCAGTAGAAATGACTTACTATATAATCTCCACTCATTTGTGGGAATAAACTATAAGGAGGAATGTTGGATTAAGTTCTTAATTTTACAAAAGAAAATTAATACATTTAGAGTTTGAACACATTTTGTACTTCAGGTATTTCTAGGATGTATAACAAAAATCCCAAATGTACAAAATCCTTCCCACCACCAATATATAGAGATTCCCCCTTTGTCCTGGTTTTCTCCCAAAAACCGAAGCCTCATCCCAAATCTCCTTAGTCTAAAGGGAACATGCTCCAATATTTTATTAAGCAATCCTAGCTGTTGTGTTTAGGACTTCCAAGTTTGCTGAGGGTCTCAGAGCCTCAGAGCAATCATCCTGACTCCAAAGGAAAAACAAGAAAAAAAAGAATGAGGCATTGTGGGTAAGGAAAAGTCAGTCACACACAAAACAAAAAAGACAACCTGAGACACACAGCAAAATGAAGAGGGAAACAAGCCAAGAAATCAGAACTTTGGGGCCTGTCCAGGAAGTCTATCAGCCAGCTACAAGGGCTGGAGTTAAAAGGTCAACCCTGCAATTTTCTGGGGCATGAGAGGCAGCTATTCATTTAGTCATATATTCATAGAGCACCAGGCATTTATGTAACAGGCCCTGGGGATAAAATGGTGAGCAAGATGGATGCAGTCCCTACCTTCACGCAGCTTGCGGAACAAAAAATATTTTTTGAGCACTTACTTCGAATAAGGGACAGTGCTGGACACCAGGGATCCAGCCTTTGTCTGGAGTACAGCACTTTAACAGCTTCATCTAAGTCAAAATTAAGCATAGAATACAACTAGTTGCTCTTTTTAGAGGCTTGATTTCATATAATATAGATAAGACAACATTTAGGGTTGCCAGATGAAATACAAGACCAGTTAAATTTGAATTTCAGGTAAACAATGAACAACTTTTTAGTATAGGTGTATTCCAAATTTCAGATGGTGGATAATTTTTGGTACAGTATGTCCCATGGAATACTTATGATATACTTAGACTGAAAAAATTATTCATTGTTTATCTGAAATTCAAATTTAACTGGGAGTCCTATATTTCTATTCGCTAAATCTGACAACCCTAACAATATCATGCTTTTCTATGAACATTTTCTGACTTTCCACAACGTGCGTAAAAATCTATACTCTCTTCAAAGGAAGGCACAACTCTTACAGGCTTCACCCCTTAGCTTTTTTTTTTTTTTTTAATTAGTTTGATATATCTTTTAAGTCCCCTTTTTTCAGCCTTACTGAGGTATAATTGATTGTCTCAATTTTGACTCGGGAGTCCCTGGGTGGCACAAAGGGTTAAGTGCTTGACAACTAACTGAAAGGTTGGCGGTTCAAACCCACCCAGAGTTGCCTCATACTAAAAGCCTGGTGATCTGCTTCTGAAAGGTCACAGCCTTGATAAACCCTATGGAGTGCAGTTCTACTCTACACATGTGGGGTTGCCATGAGTCAGAATCGATTCGACAGCAATGGGACCCAAAGATGGAAATTTGAACCAAAGAGAGAAGTGAGACTCACACGAGAAGGCCAGAAAACAAATAGAATTTAGTACTCACAGGTCCCGGAAAGAAACTACAGCATGCTGTAAAGCTGGGTCATCCGGTCAGGTCACACAGGGGGCTTGCACCTGGGGACGAGGTAACAAACTGGAACTGTAGGTGAAGGCTTATGTATGGTAAGCAGGGTGGG
>NW_004443962.1:6369195-6370435 GCF_000243295.1 Trichechus manatus latirostris | reverse complement strand
TCATATGTTGATATAATTTTCATTACACTGATGTTTATAGGACAACATACCTAACTCCCTTAAGCTGCTTGTCTATGCAGTACAGTTTTTTTCTCTTTTCTGCTCAGTTCTTCTCATTTTATCCCATTGCTACTATTTTCTGCTGCTGCAGCTTTTTCTTTGTCATCTTGCTATAACTCCCTGTTCCTCTTTTCTGTTGCTCTTTTGCTTTTTTTAAACTTTTGCTGTTTTAGTCCTCTGCTGCCTTTTGATCTCAGGATTTGGTCATTTATTCAACAAAAAGTTTGAGTTCCTACTTTGTGCAAGGCACTGTGCTAGGTGCTGAGGATCATTGGCATCACTGGGGGTGTGGAGGGTGTGGACCACACCAGGTAACACTATCAGAGGGGGTGACACCAAAATGACTGTCTATAAAAATATCGATTGACACAGTGGCTGCAACAATGGGCTCAAGCATAATAACGATTGTGAGGATGGTGCAGGACCAGGCAGCGTTTCGTTCTGTTTTTCATAGGGTCGCTGTGAGTCATAAGTGACTTGACGGCACCTAACAACAATAATTTAGTTATAACAACAAAAACATTATTCATAAGCCTAGCTTACATGTGTCAATATACCTACAAGACTAAAACTCGATGCTGATTTACATTTTGAACCTTCTAATGTGCTCCCTGGTGGTGCAGTGGTTAAGAACTTGGCTGCTAACCAAAAGGTTGGCAGTTCAAATCCACCGGCCACTCCTTGGAAACCCTATGGGGCAGTTCTACTCTGTCCTGTAGGGTCACTAGGAGTTGGAATCAACTCCACGGTAAAGAGTTTGGTTTGGTTTTTAATGCACTCCGGTCAGAGCTGTCATTACTACCCAATTACGATGACACTTCGAATCACGTGGTTTCGTCTGCATCCGCTACAAGCACGAGCTGTAGTTTTCTTTGCTGCCGGTGTTTTTATAGTCACAGATTTTGTCAAATTTTCTGGTGTTTTAGCAAGAATATTGTGGTAATTAGTATTTGTGAACCTATAGCAATAATGTTTTTGAGAATGCAGTAGTAACTAAAGGGAAAGGAGTGATATACAGGAATTATGATTTACAAGTAACATTAGTACAAAAAACGTTACTGAGGATTCTGTGTGGTCTGGTAAGGCAGGAGGTCCCTGGGGGGGGAGGGTTGACATCGTGAGTTAGCAGCCAAGTGTTTCACCTGTTGCACCAGTAGCCAGCATTATTGAGCACTTAGCA
>NW_004443962.1:6366051-6367871 GCF_000243295.1 Trichechus manatus latirostris | reverse complement strand
ATTTAGAATTATGGTTACCTGGGTGAGTGAAAGCAGAGGAATGAGTTATTGTCATGTTTATTCATTGATTGCTTTGCATAAATGCAAACCCAGACTTGGACATATGAGGGAAATCCCATTTTCCAGAACTTTTACTACAATTTTATTTCTAGAATTCCCTGATGAAGCTGATTTTTATGTAAATGTATATTAAGATCATGTTGCATTAATTTGGGATTACACTGAATGCCAAAGAGTGAAGTTAATACATGTGTACAAACAGAAGATAGTGAAATCTCAATGACTACAACTTTTAGTAGGAACATATGAGAAAGTTTGAACAAAGAACAACTGTTTTTAATATATAAATGGAAGTCAGAAATCACAGTTTGCATTAAAAGATTCTTTCATTCCACTTTTAACTCACCAAAAAGTTTTTCAAGTTTGAAAACTCCTAAAAGCCATATATTATTTTTAGTAGAAACCAAAACTCATTGCCATCGAGTCGATTCCAACTCATAGTGACCCTATAGGATACAGTAGAACTGCCCCATATAGTTTCCAAGGAGCACCTGGTGGATTCGAACTGCAGACCTTTTGGTTAGCAGCCATAGCACTTAACCACTACGCCACCAGGGTTTCCCTTTTTTTTTTTTTAGTAGCGTCACTAATTTCTTACGGAGTTATCCTTGATCTTTCCCTCTCCCTTCTTTATTCTGTCCACTGCTACACAAATAGTGCTCATTCTATTTCCTTAACTTTGCTCTAATCCCGAACCTACAGCCAGTGCCCTAGTTTAGGCCTGGGTTTGCAAACCAGTAGCCCAAGGGTCAGTCTACAGACTATCTGTGTACGGCCTATGCAATGTTGAAATTTTTAAAACTTGTTGCCAACCTTTACAAATTTGGAAATTGTAGTTAAAAATGCAGATTCCAGGCTTCTTTTGGAAAATTGGAATATCTGGGAACTGTAGGCCCATATGCCCATTTGGCAACATTCAGTTACAGCTGAGGTGAGACTTCCCTTCTTGATGAGGCATGGGTTTTCCAGTTCAGAAAGTCCCTGCCGTTGGTTCTGTGTTTCCTACAACTGGCTCACTTCACTCACTTGTATTACCTGCTTGGCCTCTTTTAGCAACTTCCAATCTCCTTTCATACTCATTCTTCCATCCTTACCTCCAACATAACATGTACCCCATCTCCTCTCCACATTGTCAAAATTAATATTCTAAGCAGGTTTGATCATACAACTTCTTGATTTACACGTCCTTGTTTTGCTCCAATTGTTTTCGGGATAAAACCCAAACTCCTTAAAATGGCACACAAGGCACTTTCGTGATCTGGTCTGCCTGCTCACCCGCCATTCTCTTCCCTACCCCTTCCCTTCTTTGATTACTACTCAGAACCAGCAGTTCCCAAACCAGCATACTTGTCTCTTTGCCTGTGCTGCTCTCTCCATCTTCTCTTCCCTTCTCCTCGCTAACTCATACTTATCCTTAAAAACTCTGTCCTAGAAGCCTTTCCCTCCTGCTCTTTCTTTATTATCCCATAGCAATCTGTACTCTTCAGCTTGCGAGCTATTCATTAAAATGCTTGAAGTCGCCAAATTCAAAAACTTAAAACCAACAGATTTTAAACAAGGGCGGGCTGAAGCGTTTATTGTAGTTGGATTAAGACCAGCGTTATTTCCTAGTCAAGACCTGTGACCCACTCCGATCTCGAGGGTAAAGTGTGACAGGGGTGCGTAAAGATCCACACCCGTACGGATTCCTGCGACGTGGGTTAGCAGCACTTTCCTATCTTGGTCCGGGCAGAGGAGCGCGTGCCGCGCAAGCCGCCGGG
>NW_004443962.1:6364258-6365599 GCF_000243295.1 Trichechus manatus latirostris | reverse complement strand
AGGGAGGTTGGGAGGGCCCAAGGCAAGGGCGGGACAGATCTGAGGGTGACTTGCGGGTGATTTGTTCGGGAAGAATTCGTGAGGGGAAGCAGGGGCCGGGGCGTGGATAGGACGAGGGAGGGGGCTTAGTAAGGGTGAGGGTAGGTGGATAGGATTTGTTGAGGGCAGGGGGAGCAGAAGTGGGTGAAGCCTAGATCTGAGGCTGCTGGAGAGGAGGTGGGTATTGAAACTCAGGAAGAAGAGGACTGAGGTGCTGTAGGGAGATTTTACAGGCCAGGGTCTGTATGCATAGGAGTAGGATACGAGGTTGGTGCGGAGTGAAGCTTGTGGTGACAGGAGAGTTGGGTCAATATTAAGAGGGTTGATGTAAATTTCAGGGGGCAAAGGTTAGGCGTCATGAGTGGCCTAGGAAGAAGCTTAAGTAGGGATGAGTGTGGGGGAGAAATCGAGGAGGGCCTGTGGATGAAAGTGGGCGATTGTAACGGCATTGGGGTGGGGATCCGGGCTTGCTAATGAGACTAGAGCTGTGCTGGTGCTTTTTACCCATGTTGGATCCCTGTTAGAGAGTGGCAGGAAATCTCTGATTTCCTTTTTGTCTTCAAACCCCTTGCCTGTTCCTCCCAATGCAGACTAAGCAAGCTGACATTTATTTATATGGAACTGTTGTCAGAAAGCTAAGGGATTTAAAATTTTTTAAAAATTACTTTGACTCATTGGTGAATTGGACTCTGTAGAGGTGCTTCCCATATTTAGGATTTCCTTCATGAGTAATTCTGGCGTTAACCTCTTTTAAGAGTCTGGGATGGTGACAGGACAGAGCAGGAATGTGGCTGAAGGGAGTCTTCCTTGGCTTTCAAAAACAGTTTCAGATATAGTGATGGTCTCAGGAACAGAATATTTACCTCGGAGAAAATATCAACAGGGGAAAATTAATGAGAGGTTGTGCCTGGATGAAGCCATGGCTGTTTTTAATGTGCTCCTCTTTTATAGCTGGACTGACCCGACTTTGGGGTTCCTGTCTGAGATCTGTTAATAATGTGTGCTAAGTGAAGCTGAACATGCTACTTCTCTTTTCCAGGTTTCAGTTTCTGCTTATGTATATATTTGCTATTTATTCTTCCTCCAGATGTCTGTGAAATGCTTCATGTAAAAAGTCCCGTGTAAATTCTAAACAAATTTTTGGATTATTGTGATTTCCCTCTACCAGGTCGTGTAGGGAAGGCTTGGTAAGAAATTCAGGTTCAGATTTCTTCCCCACCTAGCTGGACATCTAGCTGGGTTAGTTCTTTTTTTTTAATTGTGCTTTAGGTGAAAGTTTACAGCTCAAGTTAGTTTCTCATA
>NW_004443962.1:6361285-6362860 GCF_000243295.1 Trichechus manatus latirostris | reverse complement strand
GAAAGGGACATGAACTCTGGGCAGGTATGTCATTGTTGTGTGCTGTGGAGTCGATTCTGACTCATAGCGACCCTATTAGACAGAGTAGAACTGCCCCTAGAGTTTCCTAGGTTGTAATCTTTACAGGAACGGATTGCAAGGTCTTTTCTCCCATGAGGCGGCTCGTGGGTTCCAACCGCCTTAGCAGCTGAGTGCTTAACCATTGTACCACCAGAGTATAAACAACAGGTATTCACTGCAGACCCCTATTACGTTTCATTGTGGATTATCCCAATAGCTACCTAGGTAGTCTCTTAGTCTGAATTCAGTCTCCCAATTCCAGCTTAATTTTTTAGAAACAAAGTTACTAGAGTATTTTGCTCAGAAATGTTCCGTAGCCTCTCACTGTAAATAGAATATAGTCAAAACACCTTACCATGATATTCAATCAGTACTTTAGTCCCTATGGACTTCCCAGTTACAAAACCATGGCATTCACTCAGTCTCACACCTTCTTTCTTTCCATTCTCCTTCTTGCTTCTCAGCACTCCCAGAGATACTCCCGTCTTTGCCTGGAGAGTTTTTGTTGTTGTTAGGAGCCATGGAATTGATTTCAACTCATAGTGATCCCGTGTGACAGAGCAGAACTGCCCCATAGGGTTTTCTTGGTTGTAATCTCAACTGTCTTTCTCCCGTGGGTTCAAACTGCCAACCTTTCGGTTAGTAGCCAAGCTCTTTACCATTGTGCTACCAGAGCTTCTTGTCATGTTTAAAACCATGCTCCTTTTGAAGGCATCTCTGACCTGCCATTTTCCACCTCTCTATTATTATAGCCCTTCTCACTTTGTAGCATAGTTACTTAAGTGTCCATTTCCCCATTACATTCTGGATTCCTTGAGAGATAAGGACCCTTCCTCTTTCACTACCATAACCCCATTTCCCAGCACAGTGCCTGACATATAATTAGTGTTCAACGAATGTTTGTTCAAGGAATGAAAACGTTAACAATTTGGTCATGCCTCTTACAGTTGGGCAGGTGCCTGTAGTACTGTTGCCATTAAACAACAACAAAAAACCTCATTGCCTTTGAATCAGTTCTGACTCATAGTGACCCTATAGGACAGAGTAAAACTGCCTCATAGGGTTTCCAAGGAGTCGCTGGTGAATTTGAACTGCCGACCTTTTGGTTAGCAGCCAAGCTCTTAACCACTGTGCCACCAGGGCTCCGTTGCCATTAAAAGGACGTTTTTTTCTCTTCTTTCTCCTAATTCACTTTCACTTTTTCACACTTGTCTTCGGTGCCTGTGTTCTGCCTTTTCTTTCCCTTTTCCCTGTGACCATGCTTGGGATTGACAGTTTATATGGCACTTGTAGCAAAGCAGGGGGATCATAGGACTTTTGAGCAGTCCATATTGCTAGTCCAGTTATTAGTACAAAAAAAGCATAGGAGCATACTCTTGAAGCTTTTGGGAAAACTGCTGTTGTCAGACCCAGGAAGGAGGGTGTGGCAGCTGACTGCAAGGATCAAAGCCTGAAGCTTTTCTCAGGATCTACCTTCCTCACAGGTCTGTGTGGCGGAGTGGTTTGTGATTGACT
>NW_004443962.1:6358186-6360020 GCF_000243295.1 Trichechus manatus latirostris | reverse complement strand
CATTCACAAAAACTGGCCTGTACTAAGGTGCAAAAAAAGTCAGAAAATCCTCCAAAGAAGAAATAGTACAAACCCTATTCTCTAACCAGAAAGCAGTAAAACAGTGAGTATGTTGTGGGCTCTGGTGGCTCAGTGGTTTAGAGCTATAGCTGCTGTCCAAAAAGATCAGCAGTACGAATCTACCAGGTGCTCCTTGGAAGCCCTATGGGGCAGTTCTACTCTGCCCTATAGGGTCGCTATGGGTCGGAATCGACTCAATGGCAATGGGTTTGGGTTTTTTTTTTAATGTATCTTCATTATGCTCTCTTTGTCTTATTTAATGATTCTTGTGTTTAATACAGCCTTGATATGCATATCATAAGTTTATCTTTATGCTTGATTCGACCTTTTATTTTAAATAGATGACTTTATTCCATTGACATTTGTTTTTATATCATATCTGTTTGGTCTTAATTCTCTCATCTTTTAAAAATGTTATTTTATAATGCTTTCTTGGTGTTTCCTTCCCTCAGCAATTTTGAAGACAGCCTGGTTTTAGTTCTAATATGGTTATCTTTTTAAAAAATTTTATTGTTGTAAAAAGTATAAATAACACAGCCCTTGCCAGTTCAACACTTGTCACTTGCACAGTTCAGTGAAACCAGTCACATCAATCATGTTGTACAACTATCACCAGTATTCATTGCGGTATTTTCCATCCCCATAAACAAAAACTCATTGCTATCTAGATAAAAATTTTTCTTTCCCCTTCCCTCCAGCCTTAGAAAACTACTGTTAAACTCTGATTTCTGTATATTTATAATAATGGATACCTTCTAATTTTAAATGTTGTGTATGCCATTACGTCCATTCCAACTCAGAGCAACCCTCTAGGACAGAGTAGAACTGCCCCATAGGGTTTCCTAGGCTGCAATCTTTACACGAGCAGCTCGCCAGGTCTTTTCTCCCACGGAGTCACTAGTGGGTTCAAACCACCAACCTTTTGGTTAGCCCCCAAGCACTTAACCATTGTGCCACCAGGGATCCTTTAATTTTAAATTGCATACTTAAAACTGAGACTGAAACACTTTGTCTCTCCTCCTGTGCCTTTGCTGTTGAAGTGCTGTTGTGTAGCTCCTTTACCTTGTTTGTAAAGCATTCTGCTGCCCAGACGATATGAGGTGAGACTGTAAAGTAATGAGACTGGCTTTCTCATATGACTCATGAAATCACCTTACTATGTTGCAGTAAAACCTTGTATGTCTCTTTCATTCATCAAGTAAGCAGATTTGAATCTCCACTACATACAAGACACATCCAATATTTGAAGAAATCTTTTCTAGCTTTCCTGCTTCAATGAGAACAGCATAAGTATTGGAATTTGCTCACCAAGAAGAAATTTGACCCTAGTTTAAATGCAGTTGAGATGTTCTTTGGATGTGGAGGACTGTGACCACTCTTAATTATGTTGTAGGCTGTCCAATCCCAGAGAGTTTTGGCAGAATTCTCTCTGAATCAGAATGAGTGGAAAGGCTTTATTATAGGTACCCATCTGAGTTAGTAAGATTCAGTAGATTTATGGTGTGGAAATTCATATGGGGAAAAGGACAGAGAAAAGAGAAGGAATATTTATAATCTGCTCTGATGGCGCTTTCTACAGGTTATCATTTACACCACACCTTAAATGAAGCAGTTGTTATCTCCATTTTAAGATGAGGGCACTGAAGCTTAAATAGTTTTAAATATCTCTCTGAAGGATGCGGAGCTTGTTTGTGGAGCCTAGGATTCAGATTCAGGTTAGCCTGACTCTGCACTAATGTCTTTCCACTGCATGACATCTTCTCCCTGCTTCTTA
>NW_004443962.1:6356599-6357537 GCF_000243295.1 Trichechus manatus latirostris | reverse complement strand
TAGATCAAAGATTCCGTAGAAGAATCCTGATCAAAAGGGGGAAAAAGCAGAACAGAATTTAAAATTCTCATGGACTCTAGATATTCTGGAGCTATGGAGATTGGATGAACCCCTGAAACTAATGCCCTGAGATAATCTTTAAACCTTAAACCAAAAATATCCCCTGACGTCATCTTAAAACCAAACACTAGTTTAGCTTTACTAGTAAAAAAAAAAAAAAGGTCTGTCTTTAGCATGATGATGCTCTTTTAAGAACTATCTATATGGGATCAAATTGACAACAGCAACTCGAAAGATTAGATAGGACCCTTAAGGGGCAATGAGTTTATGTTAACGGGGAAGGAACAGTTCAGAAAAGGAAGATGAGAATGGTTGCACAACTTGAAGAATGTAATCAGTGTCACTGAATTGTACATGTAGAAACTGTTGAATTATTGTATGTTCCGCTGTGTATATTCTCAACAACAACAAACTAAGTAAAATTTAGAAAGAAAAAAAAAAAGCTATAACAAAAGATAGACAAAGAGGGGAACTGGCAGCGAGAATGCAACATTTATGAGGCCAGATCTTTCCACCTACTGAATTGGTGAATGTTTTGCTGTGTGTATTCTCAAGAACAGTAACTAAATAAATAAAATATAGAAAATAAGTAAAAGAAGCAGAAATGGTCCCTATCCTTAAGGAAACAAGCCATATAATGTTAAATAACAATTTTACAAATAGGGTTATTAGAAGGTGTTATCGATTGAATTGTGTCCCCCAGTAATATATGTCAATTTGGCTAGGCCATGATTCCCAGCATTATGTGATTGTCACCATTTTGTTATCTAATGTGATTTTCCTATGTGTTGTAAATCCTACCTCTATGCTGTTAATGAGGCACGATTAGAAGCAGTTATGTTAATAAGGCAGGACTCATCTACAAGATCAGGTTGTGT
>NW_004443962.1:6354579-6355779 GCF_000243295.1 Trichechus manatus latirostris | reverse complement strand
TTAGACATTAAGATTCTGCTGTTGGCCACTAAAGGGATGGGGCTGGCCAATGGTTAGGTTCTCCCAGGTGCCTCCAAAGCTGAGAGACTGTATAATAAAGTCAAATATAGTTTTTCTATAAGCATATTATTTATTTTAAAAGCAGCATAAATATTTATCTGCACACTCTACGTGTTAAATACAGTATAATTAAAGGCAAAATATGTAGCTAGATAAGAAGAAAAATAAAACACTTAAAATGTGGTAGCCTTTCGCTACCTCTGTGTTACCAGTAGTCATTTAACTTAATTATATTTCTCTCTACCTTAAAGAGGAACCCTTTACTTCTTTCCAGAAAGTGCATTCTGGCATTGAAATGCCCCAGGTGCCTGCCCGGCCACAGTTTTTCAGCATAAGAAACCCGCGATAGTTGGGTATTTAAAAAATCTTTTATGGTGCTTTTAGTAACTTTGTTTGGATTATTGATCTCTCATTAATTGCTAGTCTCAGGGAAGACCTAACCAGGGCCCCTCTTCTCTAGAGTTTCCTCATGTCACCGAAGGTAACCACTGTCATTATTTCTTCTAGTATTTTTATGTTGAGATCATAAATATAATCTTAAATTCTGCTTTTTATACTTTGCCATACTATTGTTAGCTCTGGAGGCTGTACCTAATCAAAAATTTTAATGACATTTTGATATTCTGTCGTATGGATATCACACCTCCCCCCACACTTCAGGGATTAAATCATTACCTGACTTGGGACAACCTGACTTTCAACTCTGATCTCAGGTAATTGATACCATAATCCATTCTACATGAATGGCACATTGTGGAGGGATATGCCAATAAGTTGAAGCGATTTCCTTTTACATCTAGAAAGAGCACTGGATGATCGGAGATATGCCAATATAGTTCTTACATGGAATCTCACAATTGCATAGTGCTCTTACTTACATCAATTAGTTATATGATGTAATACTTAAAAACAAACATACATTTGTTTGCTGTGGTTTGTTTGTAACTTTTTTGTTTTAACCTTGAGTGTCACTTCTTACTATGATTGGCAAGCTTAAGACGTTTCAGCTGGCATTTAGGAAAACTGTTTTTCCTCAGAGATCCTTATTTGAGCTACTTAAGCAATGCCTATTACTCTTTAAAGGAGGAATGTGGTCAGAATCCTCCCAGAAGAAAACAAACAAAAAAACATAAACCCGTT
>NW_004443962.1:6351540-6353541 GCF_000243295.1 Trichechus manatus latirostris | reverse complement strand
CTTCTCATCTCACCTCCGGACAGAAGCTGCCCATTTAGTCTCATGTATCAACTTGAGCTAAGAAGCACACTCTTCACGAATATCATTTTATGTCCCACAGTCCAATCCAATCTTTGTCTGAAGAGTTGGCCTTGGGAATTGTTTTAGTTCTGGATTGACAGAGAGTCTGGTGGCCATGTCTCAGTCAGACCACCAAGTCTGGTCTTTTTACTAGAATTTGAGTTCTGCATCCCACCTTTCTCCTGCTCCATCAAGGACTCTCTGCCATGTTCCCTGTCAGGGCGGTCATTGGTAGTAGCCGTGCACCATCTAGTTCCTCTGGTCCCAAGATGATGCAGTCTCTGGTTCATGTGGCCCTTTCTGTCTCTGGGGCTAATACTTTCTGTGTGTCTTTGGTGTTCTTCATTCTCCTTTACTGCAGGTGGTGGGGACCAATTGAGGCATCTTACATGGCCACCTGCTAGCTTTTAAGACCCCAGACACCACTCACCAAAGTAAGATGCAGAACATTTTCTTAATAAACTTTGTTATGCCAATTGACCCAGATATCCCCCGAAAGCATGGTCCCCAGACCTCTGCTCCTGCTAGTCTGTCCCTCAAAGTGTTTGATTGCGTTCAGGGAACTTCTTAGCTTTAGTTTAGTCCTGTTGTGCTGACTTCCCCTGTAGTGTGTGCTGTCCTTCCCTTCACCTAAGATAATTCTTGTCTACTGTCTAGTTAGTGAATAACCCTCACCTTCCCTCCCCACCCTCGTAACCATCAAAGAATGTTTTTTTCTGTGTTTAAACCTTTTCATGAGTTCTTATAATAGTGGTCTTATACAATATTTGTCCTTCGAGCCACATTCTTTTGTAGCTTTGGTATCTCAAGGACACTGTCTTGTGGCAAAGGGAAGTTCTTTAGCTTTGTCCAGAGGAAGTTGTTAGTAGATGTGAATGCTCTTGGTTTCTGAGATTTCAGTGCTCTTTGTATAATTTTGGAATCAAAGCCCTAGGCTGATAGGGTACTTGGTGTCTGCTTTTGGGATTTATCATGATATTATTTGACAGTTAAGCTGGAAAATCAATACAGAGTGAATCAGAACATAGATATGCGGGTTATCTGATGAGCCGGACTGGCTGTCAGGCCTACAAGACTTGATTGTAACCTGTTGGAATGTAAGAACAGTGTTGCTCAGAACAGGCCAGAGGTTAGTTAGCCCTGAGGAAGCATAGGTGAGGGAGAGTCAGTGAAGGAGAGGTGGCAGTCAGTTGCCCTCTGTAATGGTAATAAATGGCATTTTAGTGACTGCCTCAGTCCTGTGTGCATTTTAGTTATCTTGAGATTTCTCTCTCAGGACTGGTGTAGAAATAGAACAAGGGAAGTCTGATTACTCCCATGTTTAATGGCATAAGGTTAAGAAAGCCTGGTGTCTCCCAGTTCAAAGAAACTCATGTGATCAAGGCCTTCAGAGCAGAAGACCAGAATGAGATCTGTCTGGACTTCCGTTTTTAGATGACATTCCCATACCACACCTAGCTTCATTCATTTTATTTTAGTTGTCACACTTTACCTCACTCATCCACTTTCCTAGAATGGCTCAGAAAATGTACAAAAGAGTTTAGTGCTGAGTAATGATAGAATTAGAAACATTCTCATTTAGGACCCTTTCATTCCCATAGGTATTTAAATGGTTTAAAATAGTTATGGTGAACATTCCCTAAAGAAGTCATTGTCATTCCCATCACTGGCCTGGAAAAGAGGAAAGAAGTAAAGTAGTATTGTAATAAGAAATGAGAGGCCAAGAAAAAAGTGTGCAAAATAACACTTAGGGGCCAAAGAGAAGGAGTTTAATACCTCGTCTTTTCACGTGTTCCTTAAATATCCAGCTCTGCATCTGGTTTTGCGTTTTTAGTGGGTTCGAAGCTATGTTGAGAAAATGCTGGGGCTTTCAGAGGAGCCTTGAAAATCATCTAGGGCAGCAAGTTTCAGACTTTTCTACTAAAGTACTTTAAATGGTCC
>NW_004443962.1:6346621-6350739 GCF_000243295.1 Trichechus manatus latirostris | reverse complement strand
CTCAGGATCAGCTACAACAGTTAACTAACCATTGACATAATTGATGCCCTTGCAGGAGGGAGCACTGGCAGTTGCTGGGTAATTTGAAGACTACTGTTGAAGGTTTGGTGTCAGCCAACAGCCCCAATGTCTGGTCCAAGTATGGTGGCCTGGAGCGGCTTTGCAGGGACATGCAGAGTATCCTCTATCATGGGCTCATCCATGACCAGGTATGCACAACTCTTCTTTTTCACCAAATTGGCTGAATTGTGTTAGGAAAAAAAAAATAGCTGTATTAAGTTGGTTGACGGGAAGAAGATGAAGGCTACCAGACTGTGAGCCCTTGAGGGTAGGACTGTGTCCTAATACATTTGTTTTGTATCCAGAGCATTTTGCTTAGTGCTTGATGTACCATAGATGTCAGTGGGCTAAATAAATGGCTGGGTAGGACAGCAAATCAGCCACAAGATGTTAGGTCAGTTTATTAGTTTCCTGTTGCTGTAACAAATGACCACACACTTTGTGGCTTAAAACAATGCAAATGTATTATTTTATATTATAACTAATATTATCTTATTAGTTCTGGATGTCAGAAGTCTGAAATGGGTTTCACTCAGGGCTTCAAACCGGTTTGTTCTGGTTTGAACCCCTGCTGAGAATTTGCTCTTCTACCCCAGATATACTGAATCAGAATCTACAGTTTAACAAGATCCCCAGGTGATTCTTCTGTATAATAAATTTTGAGACCCACTACTCTACTATGGTGTTTCTCAGAATTGGTCCGTAACCAGCAGCATTAGCATTGCCTGGGAACTTGTTAGAAATGCAAATTCTCAGCAGGGGTTTGAACCAAAACAAACCAGTTGGAAGTCCTGGTTTCACTAGGCCAAAGCTAAGTGTCAGCAGGGCTGCACTTCCGTAGGAGGCGTTAGGGGAGAGTCAGCTTCCTTGCCTTTTCTAGCCTCTAGAGCTGCATTCCTTGCATTCTATGGCTTGTGGCCCCCTTTATCTTCAAACCCTGCAGGATAGCATCTTCAGATCTCTCACACTGCCTTCTGTCCCTCTGATCTCCTGCCTCCCTCTTATAAGGAGCCCTGTAATTACATTGGGCCTACCCAGATAACCCAGGATAATCTCCCCATCTCAAAACCCTTAATTTAATCACACCACAAGGTCACTTTTGCCATATAAGTTAATATTCTTAGGTTCTGGGGATTAGGATGGGGACATCTTAGGGGGGCATTATTTTAGCCTACTACAGTCAGGAAGCTCTTCTGAATCTTATTTTTTCTTAAAACCATGCTATTTCAGAAGTAGCTAGACTAAATGAAGAAAAAGAGCCAAGGCAAAATGTGGTCAGTCCGTCCCCGACTTTATCCAGGAAATGTTTCTGTAAAATGGGGAAGTGAAACTCCATGTGCTCAGTTACATTAAATGTACTTTCCTTTGGGAAAATCCTTTTGTCTAGAAGCCAAAATTGTAATACAGTGATAATTGCTTAGGCTTGATGAGATTGGTGTAATTAGAATTAATGTTTCATTCCCAACACAGTATCATCAGTTCTGCTGCTGATTCTCTTTGAATTCGAATTTTCAGTTTGTTCCTTAAATTTAGATTTGTGTTGTTATTATCTCTACTTCAAACTAGTAATAGAAAGAAAGAATGATGTACTTTTCTTGCTGGGATAGTGAGAATTTATCCTCAAATACATATGGAAACTCTACCACATAGACAAGTAACTAGTAAAAACAAGACGTGAAAAGAGGCAACAAGGATTAGCATGAGTAGTTAATAGGTAGTGATTAAGAGCAGAGCCAGATTGCCTGGGTTAAAATTCCAGCTCCTTCATTTACTAGCTGTGTTACCTTGGGCAAGATACTTAATCTCTCTCTGTTTTAATTTCCTCACCAATAAAACAAGGTAGATAGTAGTTTATATCTACCTCCTAGGGTTGTTAGGGTTAAATGAGTTAATATTTGTAAAGCATTTGTAAGACCTATCCAAGTGTTTGCTATGATGAGGAGGAGAAGGAAGATACGGATAATGATGATGAGTCACTGAGCGTTTTCTCTTAGGAGCATCTTAGAAGAAGAGTGAGAATACAAAATATTGTTAGTTTTGAATATCCTTTGAGCATCCCTTTGTAGACAGCTGGTTTATGTCTATGAATGCTAGTCTTAGTTGTAGCTTAATTTTTTTTCACTATAAAAGACTTAGTGATGTTAATTTTTTTTCTTATATCCTCAAATACTCTAAGCTTAGAGTATTGATAATGAGTGGAATCCAGTAATACTTAATGTTTTTTTGCTTTATCTTTGGCAGTTACTCCTTTGGAAGTGCTTTTAAATAAGATTTGGTTCTGGATAAAATTGTCCAGTGAGTCAGGGGTCTGGTATCCTCCTATTCTTTTTTAAAATCATACCTCACAAATGCGTGTGTAATCATGTGCTCTCAAGCACTCATGCTTCACGCATGCCAGGGCCGGTATTCTTCCCCGGAACTCCTTTCCCCAAGCAGGCTTTTCTCTCTTTTTTATCCGAATTTATTCTCAGCTGGCGGTCACATTGGAAAAGATGTAACTAACTAATCAGTATTAAAGTAATCATAGTCTAGGATTTAATTGCTACCCTCCCTTCTAGAAATATGTCTTTAAACCAGTGGTCCTGTTTGATTTTTTCAGAATGGAGTGGAAAGGTTTCCTTAGGTTAGATTTTCTCTCTTAAATAGATTTGAAGCTAGTGTAAAAAAAAAAAATTACATTTTACCCTTTAAAGAGCTGAATTCTTCTTAATGGTCATCATTATTAAAACACCATTCTAGGAATTTCGAGGGAACACTGTTTAATGGACTGCCAAAGATCTTTGGAATCAGACAGAACCTGGGTTGAAATCCAGACTCGTCGCTCAGGTCCTTGTGAACTAAAATGACATAGTAGTTAAAATTATGGACTTTTGAGTCAGACTGCTTATATTTTCATCTTAGCTTTACCACTAACTTTGTGGTGTTGGATAAGTTACAAAACTCTTTGTGCTTCTGTTTCCTCATTTGTAAACTGAGGAGATAACAGTGGTGTTGGTTTCCTAGAGTAGTTGTTAGAATTAAATGAGATAAGGCATGAAAAGCGTTTAGAGAGGTGCCTGACAGCAGAGTAAGTTGTCGGTCAGTGTTCAAAACCGAACCAGTTGCTGCTGAGTCAGGTCTGACTCATGGCACCCCATGTGTGTCAGAGCAGAACTGTGCTCCATAGGATTTTCGATGGCCGATTTTTTTGGAAGCAGATCTCAAGGTCTTTCTTCTGAGGTACCTCCAACCATTTGGTTAGCAGCCGAGTGTGTTAACTGTTTGCACCACCCAGGGACTCCCAGTCAATGTTAGCTTTTAGGTAATGCTACTTAATTTGGGAATGTTGCCTTTCTCATTTGTAAAATAGATTATTACTGTTTATTTTATAATGTTAGATGGAAAGAGTAAATGAAATAGTATGCGTGATTTGCCAAGCACAGTTTGTGGCACATAGTAAGTGATTAATAAATGTTGCTTTTTTTTAGTTTCTAATTTCATGTAATCCTATGAAAAACATAATTATGAACGTCGGAATTTATAAAGCAGATAAATTAACCCACTTCAGTTTGGTTTCTGCCCCTGTCACTGGTGATCTTGCCACTGCAGTTTAAATAAAATGACATCCCTGTTACCAAACCCTGGTGTGTAGTGGTTAAGAGCTACAGCTGCTAACCAAAAGGTCGGCAGTTTGAATCTACCAGATGCTCCTTTGTATGGGGCAGTTCTGCTCTGTCCTGTAGGGTCGCTATAAGTCGTAACTGACTTGATGGCAACGGGTGTGGTTTTTGTTACCAAACCCAGTGAACCTTTTTCCTTTGAACGCTGCCTGTGTTCAACACTGTTGACTGTCATCACACACTTGTATGGCTTTATTGTCTTCTGGTGTCACAGACTTTCTCCTGCCTCTGTGACCACTCCTCAGTTTCTTTCCCTAGACTCTCTTCCCCTTGGATTTTTTTTTTTTTAATATTTTACTGTACTTCAGGTGAAGCTTACAGAACAAATAGTTTCTCATGAAACAGTAGTACACATGTTGTTTTATGACATTGGTTAACAACCCCACAACATATTAACCC
>NW_004443962.1:6342703-6344617 GCF_000243295.1 Trichechus manatus latirostris | reverse complement strand
TAGCAACTACAGGCTCTAGTAATAATCAAAAACAAAAGATCCAGGCCAATTCACTGCTACTCTGTTCTGCCTTTTAAAGATCTAAAAATTAAAGCCTCCCAAGGACTTGTTTTTCCGTTTCATTTCCTCCCAAAGATTTAAGGCTTTCAATGGCTTCTGACTGCTGTGTCATCAGGAAGCTATTCTGGGTGTTGTATGTACCCTTGGAGTGGGGAAAGAGATACGATGATTCATGCTGGTCAGATCTCTGTGCTTTCCTAAGGATGGATTATGGAGTGTGAGTTGTGTTTTTGTTTTTTTTTTTAATTAAATCACGCAAGACCTTAGGAAAGCAATAACATTATGGCCATATTCTTAGAGGGAAGATTTTCCTTGAAAGCCGGCATTGGCGCTACTTTCCACAAGGCAAGGAATATTTGACAACCTCTTTTCTGCTACTTAGAAATGTGGATTACTTTTGTGTGATCCTGAGATAACTCAGCTGAATAGGAGAAGTGAAAGGATTCTCTCATTCTCTACCACAAAGAAGAAACCTGTTCTTGGCAGCATAGATGGGAATGTAGTCCCAATTTAAAACAACAACAATAACAAAAAAGACCTCTGTGTTTTTTGCTTCTGACTACATAAGTAATATATTTTTATTTGTTAAGAATTTAGAAAATGACACAAAGAATTTAGAAGAAAATAAATATCACCCATAATCTCAACACCAAGTAATAATAACTACTGTTAACATTAGGATAGATTTTTCTTACATTTTTTCTTCTGTGCACCTGTGTGCTTTTTAAAATGTTGGATTGTACAGTGTATATGATTCTATAATTTGCTTTAAAAATACTTACTTTTTTGAATAGATAATACATTTACATGGTTAAAAAATCAAAAAGTATAAAACCATGTACAGTAAAAAGTCTTGTTCCTTTTTCGTCTCATAGATAACTACTGTTTACTAGTTTCCTTCCAGAGAATTTTTATGCTTATAAAAAATAATAATTTTCTCTGCCATCCGTCTTGTTCTTTTATACAAATAATAGCATACTATCATCATTGTTCTGCATGTTGCTTTTTTTACTTATTTTGTAAATCATTTTAATTAGTATGTAAAGAACTTCTCTATTCTTTTTTACAGCTCATTTTATAATGTTTTATTATATATACAGACCATAATTTATTTCACCTGTCTCCTGTTGATGGCCATTTAGATTACTGCTAATCATTTACTGTTGTGAGTAACCTTGTATATAGATCATTTTGCCTGAGTGAGAATATTCATAGGATAAATTCTTAGAAGTAGAATTGCTAGGTTAAAGGGTGTATGCATTTGAATTTTGATAGCTATTGCTAAACTGCCCTCCAGGAAGTTTTATCTATTTACACTCTCATCAACAATCTATAAGAGTATCAGATTCTCCATACCCAGGCCAATATTAAACTTTGTGAATGTTGCCAATATGATAGGAGAAAAATTACGTTCCTCTTACAATGAAAGAGGAGCCATTACATTTTTTTCTATGAACTTGTTCCTATCCTTCAGTTCCCTCCTACTCGCCACCCCCCCTGCCATTTTCCTCTTATTTTGTCTTTTCCTGCTAATTTGTAGGAGTTCTTTTATCTATTAAGGAAATTAGTCCTTTGTCTATGATGTGAGTTGGAAATATTTTTCCTAGCTTGTCTTTTGACATTTCTTATGGTGGTTTTTACTCTGCAGAAATATCTGATTTTTAGTAAGTCACATTAATCCCTTGGCTTCTGAGCTTTTTGTAATGCTTGGAAAGGGCTTCCCCACTGTGAGATTATTAAAAATGTTTTTCCATGGTTTCTTCTATTACTTTTATGGCTTAATTTTTTACATTTAAACCATTCCACCTGTAATTTATTTGGAATATACTTAATTCCCTATGTGTTTGGATCTCT
>NW_004443962.1:6337433-6340865 GCF_000243295.1 Trichechus manatus latirostris | reverse complement strand
TCTCCTGTCCGGCGGCAGGATGAGAAGGCAGGAAGAAACAGGAACTGGTGGAATGGACACAGGGAACCTGGAGTGGAAAGGGGCAGTGTGCTGTCACACTGTGGGGATTGCAACTAATGTCACAAAACAATATGTGTATAAATCTTTGTATGAGAAATTAACTTGAGCTGTAAACTTTCACCTAAAGCACGCACACGAAAAAATGTACATTCACATTCATTCAGCAATCTTTGAGTATAGGAGCAAAACTTTTTCTATGTGGATCCACTGATGGAGTTCCACATCATCTTTTTTGTATAAAATGCACCCATGATACATCATATCGGATTTCCAGATTCAGTTTCTTTGTACTGAACCAGCAATTTAAAGATCTTGTAATGTGGATACAAAACCTTCTAAGTGTTTAGGGTTCTTTTGCCTAACTTTGAAAGTCACCTTAAACCAAAAACCAAACCTGTTGCCATCGAGTTGATTCTGACTCATAGCGACCCTATAGGACAGAGTAGAACTGCACCTTAGGGTTTCCAAGGAGCAGCTGCTGGATATGAACTGTTGATCTTTTGGTTAGTAGCCAAGCTCTTAACCACTGTGCCACCAGGGCTCTGAAAGTTGTCTTGCCCCCACCTAATATGATACTAAGTTTTCGTGGTGACTCACCTTTGTTGAGGCTTTTCAGAGCATACTACTTAGTGTTCATAAAACCACACTCATTTCATAAATGTGCATAGTCATGTAACTGCGAAATGATAACAAGTACAACTGACATAAATAGGGTTTCATGATAGAAAAATTTTGTTAGTATGTTCAAAGATCCCCGATGACACAGTGGTTAGAGTGCTCAGCTGCTAACCAAAAGGTTGGTGGTTCGAACCTACCAGCTGTTCTGCGGGAGAAAGATGTGGCACTTTGCTTCTGTAAAGATTTACAGCCTTGGAAACCCTATGGGACGGTTCTACTCTGTCCTATAGGGTTGCTGTAAGTCAGAATCAACTCAGTGGTAAGTCTGTTATTATGTTCAGGCTGAGCATTTCTTTGGCTCTAAATATAGCCCTTACCTGAATTGCATGGAAGAAGCAAGTCTTTCTGTACTTAATTTTGCTTGCATTAGGAACTGAAGACATCCATTTCTGGCTTTTAACAAATACGTCTTCCCCCGTTTTTAAGAATTACATTTTACAGAACTGAATGGTAGAGAGATGGGGGTAGAAAACAGATTATTTTCACTACATAGCCTTTTTATTTGTACATGTGTATTTGAATTATTGCCTAGGGTCACTTGCTTTCAGCCTGAAGAACTTCCTTTAGTATTTTTTGTGAGATGAGTCTATGTTTTAGTTATCTAGTGCTGCTATAACAGAAATACCACAAGTGGATGGCGTTAACATACAGAAGTTTATTGTCTCACAGTCTAGTAGGCTAGAAGTCTGAATTCAGGGTGCCAACTCCAGGAGAAGGCTTTCTCTCTCTGTTGGCTCTGGAGGAAGGTCCTTGTCATCAATCTTCCCTTGGTTTACGAGCTTCTCTGTGCAGGAACCCCAGTCCAAAGGACATGCTCTGCTCCCGGTGCTACTTTCTTGGTGGTACAAGGTCCCCTATGTCTCTCTGCTTGCTTCTCTCTTTTATATCTCAAAAGAAATTGGCTCAAGACACTGCCCAATCTTGTAGATTGAGTCTTGCCTCATTAACATAACTGCCGCTAATCCCATCTCATCAACATCATAGAGATAGGATTTACGACACATAGGAAAATCACATCAGATTACAAAATGGTGGACAGTCACACAATACTGGGAATCATGGTACAGCCAAGTTGACAGATATTTTGGGGGTATACAGTTCAATCCATGACATTCTGTTAGCAGTATATTCTCTCAGTTTTAGTTTATTTGGGAATGTCTGTATTTTGCCCTTACTTTGAAAGATAGCTTTGCTGGATATAGAATTCTTGGTTGACAGTTGAATATGTTATTCCACTGCCTTTTGTCCAGCATTATTTCTGCTGAGAAGTCAGATGTTAATCTTGTTGAAGTTCCCTTGTAAGTGATGCGTGTGATATTGGTTTTGACCCCGGGAGAGCTCCTCCCAGCTGCTTTATTGTTTATTCTCTCTAAGAACTAGCAGGCCTAAAGTCTAGGCTGTGTCTTCATTAGATCCACGAATCTCCACCCGGTTACCTTCCACTACAACCTCCATTGTTCTTGAGAGCTCTCTTTAAGTTTAAATTTCCCCATGCTCTGTTGCAAATGAAGTCAATTCCTCTCCCTCTGGGAGAGATTAGTAGCAATCCGTTTTATGGCCTGCTTCTCCGCACTGACAAAATCTCTGAGGCGGGCCTCTGGACTTGGGGGTGGAAACAAGGGTAGTCTTCCCTCTGAGTGACTCCTCTGCTCTCGGAGCTAAGCATCCAGTGGAGAGGGGTAGCAACCTAGGGTCTGCTTGACTTGCTTTTCCTGGCATGGAACTCATGAGCCAGAGGAGACTATCAGGGCCCCAGTATTCTCAGCATGCCACGCCTGAGGTAGAGCCTCTGTTCCGTGAGTAGGGGTTGTGTGGAAGAAGGGAGCCCCCACGTTTCGACCTCACGTGCCCTGGACTTAGTCTCAGCAACAGGCAGTTGGGGGCGGAATGAGAAATGTTGAAGTCAAGTCCTGCCCCTCCTGTGAAAAGAGCTATTCAGCCGGGAGCTGAGGGGAGAGGGAGCCCTGTGTTCTTGGCTCCAGCAGTCTGGAGTGGAGTCTCTGCCCCACTGAGCTAGAATGGGGTCACGGGCGAGGAATGGTTTTGGTTTAAATACCACACACTCTTGCTTTGTTACCGAATTTTTGTAGATTATTTTGAATAGATGTTTCTTCATTTGTTGTTTTCCCTCAGGACCATTTCCAGATGCTTTGAATGATTGTTTTTTTTTAAGTAATTTTCACCAGTCTCATTGCGCAGTGGGTCAATGGAGCTCCTCACGCTGTCATGCCTGGAGTCAAATCTCCTTGCATAACCTTTTGTATCAATGCATGTATTACCTGTTCAAAAGAATTATGATAATAAATTTTAAGAATTGTTCTTTAAAGGGATGAAAATATGTATGTATTCCTTTGATTGCTGCTGAGGCAGGTGAAAGTTATGCCCTTTTTTCTCTCTTTGAATGTCAACACTAGAACTAGATTTGGCCCCAGATGGTAGTGATTTGCTTACCCTGTGCGTTCCCTCAGGTGTGTTGCCGCCAGACAGATTACTGGCAGTTTGTGAAAGACATCCGGTGGCTCAGTCCCCACTCAGCCCTGCATGTGGAGAAGGTAAGGAGCGAAGGAAGAGTGGGTATGCTGGGGTGTAACTACAAGACTTCATTGTTTGATATTCTTCTGAAGAGTCTCCTAAGCTGGAAGAATGGAGTGTGTCAAGTTTCTTACTAACTGAGAAGGATAGGAAATTATCCCC
>NW_004443962.1:6298250-6336709 GCF_000243295.1 Trichechus manatus latirostris | reverse complement strand
TTGCTGTAGTCATTTCCTCTTAGGAGGAAATGCCATCCATACACTAAAATTGCTGTTCGCTTACTTTTTGATCCTGGGCTGTAAGAGCTTGCTTTTAGAAACAGCTGAGTAGAAGGATGTTCCAAATGGAGAACCCTGGGGCTAGAACCAAAAAGAGATGCTCAAATGGCTTCTCTTTGGTGGAGAATCTTTGATGGCATTTTTCCTAGATTCTTTCCCCCAGGTTTTTGTCACATTCTTTTCTGGAGGCCACCAGGACTCTGTGAGAGAAGCAAAGAGGTCAAGTTCATCCTTTCTTAAATATACCAGGACAGTGCCTCTTTGGAGTTAACGCATAAAGCGCCAGATCTAGCAGCTTTGTCCTCTACCAGGGCCTCACATCAGGTCTTTACTACTTAGTTCCTTACCAGTGGCCCAATCCAGCAGTGACACCATTAATCCCTTCCTTCTGTCTCCTTCCTCAGTAACCTCTAGATGCCAGCTGGAGGAAAAATACCTCTGATTACCTCCCCTTACCTACCTCAGTTTAATTCTCAGGTCATTAAGCCTCAATCTTGCTGTATCTTCCAGAATTTTTGTTTTGACTCATGCCTCTTTGCCTCCCAGTTCATCAGCTTGCATGAGAATAGCCAGAGCAGCACGGATGGCGTGAGTGAGCGTGCAATTGCAGAGCTGTGGCTGCAGCACAGCTTGCAGTGCCACTGTCTCTCAGCCCAGCTCCGGCCTCTACTCGGGGATAGACAGTATATCAGAAAATTCTATACAGGTAGGTGGAGGTGACTTAACCAGGATTGTTGTGTATGCTTCCTCATTCTCTTCCACCTCACTCTTCTCTGTAGACCTCTCTAACCCTGAAGGCCCTCTTATGTCACTTGAGGCCATAGAGATTTGAATTAGAAACATATCTAGTCTTCCCTCTCACCTCCCATGAAAAGCATAATTACACTTTATGCTAAGAACTCCCCTACTTTGATACATGCAGACCGATAAGCATAACTACCATTTTTTGAGGGTCTCCTATGTGCCAGTCGCTGTGTATAGTTTTATACATATACTCTTCACAAGAACCCTGAGAGTGGGGTATTTTTACCCCTATTTTCCAGTCAGGGAAACAGAGCTCAAGGAAGTTAGGTGACTTGGCCAAAGTCACACTGCTAACGAATGGTAGAACCAGGATTCACATCTAGGTCTTGTCTTTTCTTTTTTTAAGTAATGTCTTATTGTGTTTTTGGTGAATGTGTACACAGTAAATTAAGTTCCAATTTGACAATTTCTATACAAATTGTTCAGTGACAGTAGTTACATTTTTCACAGTGTGTCAGCATTCTCTTTAATTGTGTTCTGGTTGTTCCATTTCCAGTTCAAAGCTCGGTCCTTCTGATGCTGAAGCCTTCTGTCTTGGCCTCCTTGCTATACTGCACATTATTTAGCCTTCCCTGTACTATACTTATCCCTGATTTCCCTTCTTCCCAGAGTGGCGCGATTCTCTTCAAATTGTTTGTACCTTCTCCCTCTCTCCTTCCCTGAACTACCAGGGCCATATAGGGAAACTAAATATCTCCCTGTTGGGCTCCATCACTACGGTGGATTTTCTCTCCCCAGATACCGCTTTCCTGCTAAGCAACTCTCATGTCACGGCCATGCTGCAATGCTTGGAAGCAGTGGAACAGAACAACCCCCGCCTACTGGCTCAGATTGATGCATCTATGGTAAAGGGGGCAAGGAATCATCCATGTCTATGCTGGACCCCTGGACCTCACTATGACGTAACTCTCTGTTTCTTCAGTTAGGGAGTTGTGAACTGAAAGGCTTTCGTTAAAAAAAAAAAAGATTGGAGAGAAGGGGGAGGTACCATCAAATACCTACTGAAGTACAAAGTCTAAGCTTAGGTCTATTTGGAAAGGAGAGTCTTGTTTTTTAAAACTTTTGGGATCCTGAGTCTGAAAAAAGCATCTCCCTAAGACTTGACAGAGGGTTTAGGAGAAGAGGGATGATTGTGAATCAGGAGTAGAGTTTACTGAATCAGGTCTGGTATGGTCTAGTATTACACAGGATCGTTTTTGACCTTGAAGTATAAAGAAACTTTAACTCTCCAACCACTCATCCCATCACTAATATTCTAGTCAGTATCTCAGCTAGAATGGAATCAGAGACCCTACTCCTTTTGGAAGGGATTCCCTGGCTCTCCTGCTTGTTTTAATTTGGTTCTTGGTTACTATCCATTGAATACTTTCTATGTGCCAGGCATGTGCAATGCACAATAGGTACATCATCTCATTTAATCCTCACAACTCTTTAAGGTAGACATTAATCTCATCTTATGAAGGAGACCATGGAGGCACAGAAAAGATAAGTCACTTGCCCTAGGTTTGGACCAAGTAGCTTATAAGTGATAGGGCTTGGATTTGAATCCCCAGTCTGTCTAATTTCTGCGTGCACACATAAAGTCTTAAGCACCTTGTTGTGCTGCCTACATGATAAAGCACTTCTGGTTTGATCACCCAGAAGGATTCCAGAAGCAGAAGCTGTGGTATGTGGCCAGACTTTGAGATTTCTTTTAGAAACAGCTGAATATAATAGAGGGTAGCTATACTGTATCTACAAGGAGCCCAGTGGTGCAATGTTTAAGTGTTCGGCTGCTAACTGAAAGGTTAATTTGAACGCACTCAGGAGCTCTATGGGAGAAAGACCTGCCGATCTGCTCCCGTAAAGATTACAGCCTAGAAAACCCTATGGGGCAGTTTTACTCTGTCACACGAGGTTGCTGTGAGTCGGAAATCGACTTGATGGTACCTCACAACAACAACATGCTGTAGCTACCAGCTTTGGCTGCAGTCCAAGGCTGCTGCCAACGACCAGCTTCTACCAGCATTGCTGCCGTGCTGAGTGCCCTCCTCTGAGAGCCTCTAGCCTGGACTCTGACACCTTCTTTGTTTTTTTTTTTAGTTTGCCAGGAAACACGAGAGCCCGCTGCTGGTGACAAAGAGCCAGAGCCTGACAGCACTGCCTAGTTCCACATACACCCCTCCAACCAGCTACACTCAGCATTCCTACTTTGGGTCCTTCTCCAGCCTCCATCAATCCATGCTCAGCCATGGCTCCGGTAAGGGGGTGGGAAGGGGTAGGTATTACGTGTACCTGCGGTCCTGGAATGTGGAAGACCTTGTGGGTGCTCACAGACTGTGTATAGAGCCTTGGGTTGGTGCAGTTTGTCATACTTCCTGTCTTAATAATGATATCGTAAAAAGCTATATAGCAACTAGCCTAAGCTAATTCAGTAGCATCATTTTAATTAACAGAAGAAAGAGATGTTTTTAAATTCTCCTGGGTTTCTAATCCAGCTCACCAAGAAGGCATTTAAATAATAATAGTTAGCATTTACTGAGTGCCTGCCATTGCCAGGCTCTGTTGTAATCAACTTCTGTATATTATTTTCTCATTGATCCTCATAACAGTCCTATGAGGTAGGTATTATTATTTATGCTCATTTTACGGATGAGACACGCACACTAATAAGCAGTGAAGCCACTGTCTCAAGAGCCCACGTACTTGACTTGGCTGCTTCTGAATAATTCTTTTATTTCATTTTACTGACCTTTTTGGAGGTGACACCATGTGTAACATGATCCTTGGAGTGTGGTCCATTAACCATGGGAGTTTGGTCCTTAGTCGTGGAAGAAGCCCTTGTGGAAGAAGTACCACAGGATTGCAGCCCATGTTTCCCTTCCCTTTCTTTTTATATCCTAGAGAGAAAATCCTCTTCACTCTCTGGCCCTTCCCAGAAACCTCAAGAAAGCAGAGGACACGTCTCACCAGCAGAGGATCAACCCGTTCAAGCCTCTCTGCTTTCGATCTCTGCATTAGCCAGGAATTCTCCCTTATCCTCAAATGAGATGAGCTCCAGCACTCTGACCAGTCCCCTAGAGGCATCCTGGGTCACCAGCCAGAATGAATCCCCAAGTGATGCCAGTGAGGGGCCTGAGTACCTGGCCATCGGCAACCTGGACCCCCAAAGCAGGACCACCAGCTGTCAGAGTCACAGCAGCAACACTGAGAGCAGCAGCTTCAATTTGTTCTCTTCCAGCAGCTCCCAGAAGCCAGAGTCTACCGCTTCTTCCCTAGGGGACCAGGAGGGAGGTGGGCAGAACCAGCTGTCTAGTGTCCTTCGCAGGTCCAGCTACTCAGAGGGACAGACACTCACGGTCCACATTGGAGCAAAAAAGAGCCACACTCGCTCTCATTCAGATACCAACATCATCTCCAGTGGAGCCCCAGGTAATGATAAGCGCCAGGCGGCCTCCTGGATTTAGGCTAGCAGGGAGAGTTTGTTCTTGGGGCGCTTCAGTTGGCAGAAAGAGAAGTTGTGTTTTTGATGCCATGACAGGTATTGTACTTATGATGAAAGAGAAGTTTGTAACATGATATGGATACTCAAGAAATCTCCGTGAGGCATCTTTATGTTTACTTCTTTATGCATTGCTAAATATTAAACGTTTTCCTGAATTCTTTCCCTAGTTCCTTAGCAACAGAGGATTAGTGTGACTCATTTGCAGTTCAAGTTTTAAATGTATCTCTCAGACCAAGGGGAAGTATTAATGAGCTTTAAAAATAATCCCATTAAATTCCTCCTCTTTCTGTGATTCCTTAGAAGTTTGGTCAGGATGTAATTCCAATATGAGAAAGGCAAAGTGATGTTTGGGTTTCGTAATTAAAACTAAGGAGCCATGGTGATGCAAAGGTTAAGCACTTGGATGCTAATTGATAGGTTGGCTGTTTGAACCCACCCAGCAGTTTAGAAGAGACCTGGCAATCTGTTCCTGTAAAGATTACAGCCTAGAAAACCTTATAGGGCAGTTCTGCTCTGTCACATGATGTTGCTATGAGTTGGAATCGATTTGATGGCACCTAACGAGAACAGGTAAAACTAGGGATAAGAAGAGTAAGTGTGGGTGATGTGATCTGGTAAGTAAGTAGGTGGGGCTGACGGCTGCCTCACTAATTCTGGTTCAGAGGCAGTCAGCTAGGGAGGCCCTGGCCACGGGTACCTCCCACAGAAAACCCTAGACATGGGGAAGCCTAGACATGGGGAAGGTGGCTATCATTGCTTTTGCCATCTCCCTGCCATCATCTTTCCTGGGTTCTTGGTATCTGGCAGGCTTTGGTTGGGTTCATTTGTAGAAGAATCTCCGTGATAACAAGCGTAACATGGACCTTTGTTCTCAAAGTCAGTTCTGGGTGGTGAAGCTCCAGAAGTAAAATATAAAAAAGAGAAAAAGACACATAAAAAAAGATTTCCTTTAGTAGCTGGAGCTGCCATTAACTTCTTTTTGTAATTTCTAAAAAAGTAAGATCTAACGCCCTCATCTGATACCTTCTGAATGAAAACCCTTTGTCTATGTTTTCCCTCAAGTATCTGCTTTGACTTATTGGAACTCTGTTGGAAAAAAATCTCCAACTCAAAGCCTGTCTTCCCCCCAGCTTCCTTAGATGTGAAGAGTGCTTGGGTCAGATCCTTGCTTCACATCTCCTGCTGCGGGCCTGGTATTAGTGTACTTCAGGCTGCTGGCCTTTGAGCATGTACAACTTCCCTGCCCCCGTTCTTGAATCCACTTGGATTCCAGAAACCACGGTAACCTGCATTGGGAAAGGGAGCCAGGGAAAACCTATGCAGAAGAGTCTGAGGGAGCATGGGTCACGTGAAGCTTCGAGTACAGGTCATCCCTCCTTTAGCACGAGGGTTCCCTCTCGCGAGTTAGGTCCCTACCTCTGGTAGGTAAAAGGACACTCTTTTTTTCTCTCTCTCTATTCTTGTTTACTCTGGACCTGTCTGTCTGCCTACAGGAGGCCCCAGGAATATCACCATTATAGTTGAAGATCCCATTGCAGGTTTGGGAGCCGGTCCTCCTCCTTTCTGTCCTCCACCTCCTCTTCCTTCTGTTCCTCTGTGACCATCTTGCTGACTTCTGAACCTCCTTTTCCATTCTGGTGTCAAATCAAGTCTGGCTAGTCTTCCCTGCTGTGATGCTTGAACCTGTCTGTAAAATGACACCAGTATTTTGCATGAGATGTTTTCTGCCCACAACTTCCAAATGCCTAATTCAGTCTCCCAGCAGCTTCTGGGAGACAGAGCAAGAATGATCAATTTTGTATAGCACAAAGGTGAAACTGAGGCCTGCTATTTGTCTAAGGCATCATGATGAATCAGCGGCAGAATTTTTCTTATAACTGGGTACTTAGTACTGGGTTATTTTATTTTCCTTGAATCAACACCAGAATGTGTTTTCTCCCCTTTCTGTGGTCTTTGATGTAGGTGCATGTGTGTTGCGTCTCCTGGAGTCCCCCATTTCCATTTCTTTTCACCTGTCTTCCTTCCCTTATTATACTCCCCTCCCATTCCAGCCATTGCACGGAATTTTTCTAGTGACTTAAGTCTTTTTCCTTGGTGTTCCTGGTGGTGTTTAAACTGATAGTTGTGTTCCACTCCAGGTAGCATAATTCAAGGAAATATTAATACTAGAATATGTATGCAAGACAGAATGGTGAGGAGGACTGAAAACTCTGGCCTCCTGGGAATGGGTTAAGCCACTGGGCCTGTTAGCTTAGAAAAGAGATGGTTAAAGAGAGATAAAGGCTGCAGGACCACTGTTTAGAAGAGCTTTGTTCTTAAAGGAGAAAGTAAGACCATCATTTAGAAGAGCCGGTTGTTATTAAAGGAGGCGAGAAATTGTAAGAAGACAGATTTCAAGTGAGTATAAGGAAACTGGAGCCCTAGTGACACAGTGGTTAAGAGCTCAGCCACTAACCAAAAAGATTGACAGTTCGAATCTACCAGCTGCTCCTTGGAAACCCAATGAGGGCAGTTCTACTCTGTCCTGTAGGGTTGCTATGAGTTGGAATCGCCTCTACTGCATCAGGTTATAAGGAGACTCTCTAAGACATAGAGCTTTTCATTTGAATGGGCAATGTCAGGAGGTAGTGAGCCCAGGAAGTAAAAGCTGGATGGCCATAAGTTGTAAGGAAGTTTGTGTTGTGCACTGAGTTGCACTGGGGATCTCAAAGGCCCCTTCCGAATCCATGGTTCCTTACAAAGACATCATGATGACTGCTGGTTTCTCCTCAGCTCAATAGAGAGGAGCAGAGCTAGGGCCACCAGAAGTCTTTGAGGCCGAAGGAGAACACAACGTTATTTCTTACCACGTAGCAGCTTCTTTGCAAGAGGAGCAGCTGACAAGTTGGCACCATCTGTCAGGGAAGTGGGTTGGATGCAACTCATTCATTCTCCCAGAGCATCCTGCTCATTTCTCAGGCTCCACCTGCTTTTCCACCTGCTCTTCCTTCTGTGGCACTGGAAAATTTGTGTTTCCCTTTTGAAAATACCAGTTTCTTGTTTCCTGAGAGCCCTGCCTGCTGCTGTTTCTCCACTCCCAACTCTACTATTCCTTGAAAACTTCTCCCTGGGTACCTCCTCCTTTGCCAGCCTTCTCTTGAAACCTCTCCCTTCCTTCTCCAGTAAGTCTGCACCCATAGCCCTGTGGCTGAGTCCTTTGGTCTCTCAAGTTCCAGCCATTGTCCTTCGCTTCGCTAGCATTGCCTTGATGCTTCTTTTAAGGACGTTGCTGGATTTCATTTTGTTATTCTGCCAATTCAGAATTGGGTTACATTTGTAGGTCTAAGAAATTTACATTTCAGGTTCAGTAGAGGTCATATCTTATATTTGTTTAGGGAATACAGGAGTATACATTTTCTGATACTGTTTTAAAACCTAGTGTCTAAACAAAATGAAACAAAAAAAAATCTAGTATCAAGGTATCAGAAAAATTTGCATCTGAGGACTGTTTTCTAAATTGGTTTGTCAAGAGGGAAGAAATTGGCTGATATTCCTGGAACATTTATTTGGTGAGAAGATGGAGGAAAAGAGAACTAAATTCATGAATCCATTATTTGATTGGTTTTCACCTTCGTGTTGCCCATTCTGGATCATGTTTCTCTTTCCCCTTAGATCATTCTGACTTCCCATTTCCATCCGCCGTGTGTTCCTGCATTGTTGGGCTGTTCCCTGTTGGTGTGCTGCCTGGCGCCTGTTTGGGAGGGTATTGGAATGGGAGCAGTTAAATGAGGAAACTCTAAAGCTGGGAATGTACCTGTTGCTCACCTTGTATGTTTGTTTTTACTCCCTGGTGGTCACTGATACTAGAGTCCTGCAATGATAAGTCGAAGTTAAGAGGCCCCTTGTCCTACTCTGGCCAAAGCAGTGAAGTCAGCACACCCAGCTCTCTGTGCATGGAGTATGGTAAGTGAGCTTAGCCCCAGGAGGGCCAGAGCTGAATGTCTCTCTTTTCTCTTCTCTCCCTTTTGCTTTCTAAGCTCTGAGCTTTGTGGCTTATCTCAACTCTGTGGTGGATACACACTGTCTGGTCTCACCCTCCCTTTCATCATTTTCAATCCCTGTGCTAGAAATCATACTTGCCTGCCATTTCTCTCGTTTCTCTCTGACTTAGGGGTCCCACCCTCTCTTATGCTGTGGGTATTATCACCTTATACATCTGTTGATCCAAATGGAAGGGCTCTGAGTGGATGAGAAGGACCTTGAAAAAAGGCCTTTGAGTAGCTGGGCTTAGTTACCAGAGGACAAACTCCACATTGAAATCACCAGAGTAGAAAAAAGCCATTTGTGTTCTTTTCTGACTCTCAGCAAGAGTTTTGTTTGTTTGCTTTTTTGTAAGGTAGAAGGGAGAGTGTGTCATCTTTAAATTTAAGTGGTAAAATGATTGTGTCTTGTTGTCACCCAAGGCTGAGCTCTCTGCATTTGTTCCACCGTTCTCTAACCAAGGGGTTTAGTGCTCTGGGATTTGACATTCAGAGAAATTTCTTTAGAAGGTAGACATCTTCCTTCCAACCTCTAATTCCCTGTACCTGGGAAGACTTGGGAGCATCTTTAGTGGTAAAATCTTCAGATTTCTTGAAGAAGCTTGACTGTTACAGATTTGCATTCTAACTCAGAGGTTTTTACATCCACATTTTGTTTTCCCACAGAAGGTGGTCAGTACCTGTGCTCAGGGGAAGGCATGTTCCGCCAACCATCAGAAGGGCAGTCCCTCATCAGCTACCTCTCTGAGCAGGACTTTGGCAGCTGTGCAGACCTGGAAAAGGTGAAGGATCTAACAGGCTAATGAACCCACGAGTTGGGAGATCTGGCCTGAGGGACTGTGGTGTCATTTGTTCTCGTGAGGTTTCGGGTACACAGCAGTGACATGGGTATAGACTACAGTAAGAATAAGTTCAACAAGTTCTATCTCTGGGGAACTCTTTATGTGCTCCTCACTGGATTTAAAAATGTTACACTGATTTTGTCTCAGAAGCTACCTTGGGCAGTGAGGCATTAAATCTTAGCCACGTGATTGTTGTTCCCTTGAATCGGGAACCTTAGGTAAATACTGTTTCCAGAATCACCTTCTATATTTTGTTTTAAGGCTCAGATATATAATAAATAACATCCATATAGCATTTTATAGTCCGCAAAGCACTTTATTGTAAGACATCGCGTTTAATTAATACTATGTGTCTAAGTGTATAACTATAGGACAGACCCTGATAAAAAATCCTAGGCTTCTTCTCTATCATATTTTTATGTAGAAAGTGGGAAAGGAAGGGACAGGCATGGCCAGGTATGAGAGCAAAGAGAATCTGGAACAGGTCTTCTGGCCATCAACTTTCCTTATAATAGAAGTGTGCATTTCTCCTCGGTGTTTTGAATAAAAGCAGTGCATATCCTAGAAGCTCTGTTTTCCAACATTATAATCAGTGAGGCATTCATTACTTCTAGACCCTTGCCAAGCAACTTCTTTGGTGCTCTCCTTCCACCAGGAGAATGCTCACTTCAGCATCTCAGAGTCCTTGATTGCTGCCATTGAGCTAATGAAGTGCAACATGATGAGCCAATGCCTGGAAGAGGAAGAGGAGGAGGAAGACAGTGATAGAGAGATCCAGGAACTGAAACAGAAGATTCGCCTTCGTCGCCAGCAGATCCGCACCAAGAATCTGTTCCCTGGGTACCAGGAGACTGAACATGGAAGTGAGTGAGGCCTGTGAACACCTTCAGTACCTTTGGGCTTTCTTTTTTGTCTTCGTTTGGGATGTTATCCCTAGGCTAAGGAATCTTCTGCTGTCAGAAAGATATTTCTATGAAGTTCTATTTTTTTTTCTACCAGACTAGGAATGCTCGTCCTAGAGTTTGTCCATTTCCCACCTCAGAAACAACTTCCTTTCAAAATAGATTTCTGGTATGAGAACTAACGCCACTGGTCCCAGATTCTCTTCCCAGATAGGAGTACCTTCTGTTTACATGAAACTTGCTAGGGGAGTAACCCGGTAAGAAAAACTAGTTTCCACATTCCTAGCGAAGGTTCTGTTTGCTTCTCCCTGTTGAGATCGTACCAGGTTCCTTTCATTGTGACCCCAGAAGGAATAAGAGAACTCTTTCTCTCCTGTTTTACCTTTTTTTCCCCTCCTGCATAACAGGCTTTTGGGTCACTTCCAGCAGCTCCCAGCTCAGTTCACGTGATTCAACACAGTTCTCTGACTCTGGCTCTGCTGATGAGGTAGACGAATTTGAAATCCAAGGTAAGAAGCGACAGTTTGTTAAACAAGAGAGCTTTCATTAGCTGTTTTTTTCAACTTGGATCATAGGCTATGAAGTTTTCCCTAAGTAGAGATCTTCATTATGGTCCATTATGGAATGCTGTTGACTATTGTAAGGGACAACCTCTCTTGCTAAAAACAAAAACCCTTTAAAATGTAAGCAGAAAAGAACATTGAAAGACAGCAGTCCAGGTGGAGTGGGCTGGCTGTTGTAGTCATTCTAACGCTTCTTCCTCAAGTTGCAGCTTTCTCTTGGGTTCTCACTCTAATTCCTCCTTCTAGCAACCCAGGGCTGGTCCAAACCTACATGAAATTAGAGTCCTATTCTTTTGTGATCCATAACACAACTGAAATTGTTTTGAAGTTTTCAGAAGGAACTTTATTATAATTCTAAGAGAAAAAGACAGAAAGAGTCATTGGGGGAAAAAAAAGCAAAAAGGAGAACAATCAGGTTTACAAAGTAGAGCTTTATTTTCTGTCCAGCCAGGGCTAACTGGCTTACCAGAATCCTAGACTCTTGTTGTTGGAAGCATCTGCGTAGAGAAAGGGAAAGGTCCTAATCTAGGAAGGTAGTTGTGTTCCATCAGGTTAATGTCCCCTTCCTGCAAATCACAGATGTTGTCAAGTTCCCATCAGTGAAGGAAACAAACCCACAAACAAAAAACAGTTCAGGGACATAAGCTCTTCCCCTGTGGGTAGAGAAGCCCTGGTGGCGCAGTGGTTAAGAGCTCAGCTGCCAACCAAAAGGTCAGCAGTTGGAATCCACCAGCTGCTCCTTGGAAACTCTATGGAGCAGTTCTACTCTGTGCTGTAGGGTCACTATGAGTTGGAATTGACTTGATGACGAGAGGTTTCGTTTGGTTTTGGTCTATGGGTAAAACCAAGGGGCACTTCCTTACAGAGGTGAAGTACGTCTGTAATTCTCCATCATAACACGATGATGAATAGATCTTTCATTGCTTGAGACTCTGATTTCCTGTCTACATGAATCTAGAGAACGCATTCACCTATGCAAATCTCCAGATTTAGTAGCTGGGTTCCTTCCCCATTCAAAAATTCAGTTTTTGCACATGTTTTTCCAGGTCTCCAGGAAGTCACCCTTTTAAAGTATCTGATTTCCATTCGTGACAATAATAGGTAGTCACTTAAAACTCCATTTTTCTCTTTTTTTGTGACTGACTTGATCTTCACATTAGAAGAAAATAAGAGGGTTCTGCCATCTCTCTCAGAGTCAGCAGTCAGAATTTCATGAGAATAGTGTTAATTTAAATGCAGAACCTGCTGCTTCACTGGGTGTGGAGCAGTCCACCTGACTCCCTGTGAAGCAGGGAACCAAGGGAAGCTGTTCAGTCTGGAAGGAGGCTTATCCTGCTAGAAACTATTGCTGTAGTTATGGGCCCAGAGGACATTTAATCAACTAACTATCAGGTCAGGTCAGTGCAGAAATCTTAAAGGAAGAGACCTTAAGTCAGGGTTTTTCATACTCTGGGCTGGATGAATCTTTGTTGTGAGGGGCTCTCCTGTGCAATTGTAGGATGTGTAATATCATCCCTGGCCTCTACCCACTAGATACCAGTAGCAACCTCCCCAACTGCGACAACCAAAAATGTCTACAGACATTGCAGGATATCTTCAGGGGAGCAAAATCACCCCTGGTTGAGAGGCACTACTGTAGGAGGTCTTCAAGGCTAGGCTGGTTTGGGGAAGTAGCAGTAACTATCTCCCAAGCTATAGTGAGCACCTACCTGTGGTTGTAAGTTCCTGAACCGTTTCATCTTTTGGAGCAAAGTCAAGTCTTGATCCCAGGAGCATGTGTATAGGACTGTCATTTTCACTGATTTACTTCTAGACTGTATTCTAAAGGGCCCCCTTTTATAATCATTATCACACAGATGGTAGCGAAGGATCTAACCTGACTCACATGTCAAAGAATGGACTCTCAGTGTCAATGGCTTCGATGTTTTCAGGTAGCCTGTGTTGGAAGTGTGGGTGTGCTCATCTGTGCATGTGTGTGAATGTTTGCACCAGCTTTTGTACATACGTGGTTATGTTGTGACACCTGTCAAGGTTACGAGGACTACAGGGTCTAGAGAACTAGTTCAGAAAAACTGGACTTTATCCAGTTAAGAAGCCAGGAACAATTTAGATACTCATTTTCTTCTTCCTCATATGACCCAAACAGTCCTCCTTACTGAGCTTGTCCTTGTTAATCTTTTCCTAGAGTGAGCAGTCAATGTGGCAGATGGAGGTCGTAGACAGTTTAGAAAGGGATGGTCAAATGAAACATTCAGATGTATAGCTAAGCTGTAAAAGTAGCTCAGACAGCAAAAGTAGAATACAATGGTATGAAGCTTAGTGTCCCTTTAGAGTTTTGAATTTGCAGAACCAATGTTCAGAAAACCACCTCTTCTAGGTACTTTGTATGCAATTAGGATTTGTTGCTAGAAATGTTGGCCTTAGTAATCGCTTTGTGATCCAGACAAGTAGGCTTTCTATAGTTGGGGTTAACTGAAAGAAAGTAGCAGTTTTCCACTCAACAAAACTCAAGACTTTTTATTACAGTTAGTTATTACTATTAATATTGTCAGCCACTACAGTTTGAAATAATGGCATAAAATTAGATCATGATTTAAAGAAATAAAAGTAATTTTTTTTTATGACAACATGTAAAAAAAATTGATATAGCGGCACTTATGAAAATACCTGGGGGGAGGGGTGGAGGGTGTGATTGGCAAACAGATACAGAAAAGCTCATGTTATTTTTGTAAAAATACGGTAGGTACCTTTTTCTCTACTCCTGTTGTGATTTATTCTAACATTGTTCTTAACCTACTTGAGAAGAAGTAATTATCCAGTCAGCTTTTAACTGGTTACTAATGTGTTTACGGTCACAATCTTTTGTTGGTTCATTTCTTGATTGTCAACCACTTCTCTGTCAGAGCATCGTCAATCTGCTTTATCCATGAGGCATACCTTTATTTAGTCTTCCTAGCATCCTTTCTTCTTCTATTTTGGGAGCTTTAAAATTTTTGTACCAAGTTTTTGTACCAAGAATATAAAGTTTTTCTACTAAAAAACTACTTTTTCTTGTGACCCACAATCCCAACACTTTATTAGTGGTGTTGGGGCAGGTTGGTAAGCAATCAGAACAAGACTCTGTCAAAAGTAATGACTTAAATTTTAGTTCTTTCTGTACATATGTTCTCAATAATTACGAAAGTATGATTTACAGTTCATCTGTCTCCAGTCTAGATTGCTCTGTTGTTTTCTGCTCTTCTTCAGCTGTTTCTGGTCTTTAATCACACCAAGTTTGTTACTGGTACCAAATTCTTTCTAAAAAGTATCATTATACTTCTCTAACAATCTTCTTGATCATATCCATAGTTTCTTTTTGATCATCTTAAGTGATTTATGCTATTGAAAAGTCCCTTGGGATAATGTAAGAGGAAGGTCATCAGAATCCATAAAACCTTTGGAAAAATTAAAGCGCTTAAGCGTCATATTATGGACATAGTCTATGACAGATACTCTGCATCTGTATGGCTTAATGTAACCACTTTTCTTAGATCCTAATTCATCATGTAGATTATATGGAGCAGAAGTGTTTCTGAAGAAAATAGGTTTCAAAGTTACTTCCTCCTAGCAATAAAGTGGATGTAAACCTTGTAATCATAACTTTTCCTTGAAAATTATTCATAGAAAGCTTTGTATTTGTCAACATCTATTTCTTTTTTTAAAAAAGCAGTTTTACTGAGGTATAATTTACATAGAGCCCTGGTGGCACAGTGGTTAAGAGTTGTGGCTGCTAACCAAAAGGTCAGTGGTTTGAATCCACCAGCCGTTCCTTGGAAACCCTGTGGGGCAATTCTACCCTGTCTTATAGGGTTGCTATGGGTTGGAATCAACTTGATGGCAACAAGTTTGGTTTTGGTTTATAATTTACATATTATAAAATTTACCTATTTCAAGTGTACGATTCAATGATTTTTAGAAATTTACTAAGTTGTACAGGTATCACCTTAAGCCAGTAAGATCCCTCATGCCCATTTGCCATTGATCCCTTTCCCACCCCAAGCCCCAGGCAACCACTAATCTACTTTCTGTCCTTATAGATTTGTCTTTTCTGGACATTTCATTTAAATGGAATCCTACAGGATGTGATCTTTGTGTCTTGCTCCTTTCGTTCATCTGTTTCTTCTGATTGTGTCTGCCAAGTTGGTTTGATATCATTCATAAACTCCCAGTCCCAGGACAGTCTTTTCAACTTCTTTGGTTTTAGTGTTTTGGTGCTACTGGTTTTTTTCCCCCTTTATACTCTTTTATTACAGCTTCGTCAATTCTTCTTTATCTTCCTTTGTAGATTCTTCTAGAGTTTCAACCTTCTGTACTATACATTTATTAGTCAGACTCTGATCAGGAGACAGGAACCACACAGTAATTTGAATAGGGAAGTTTAATATAAAAAAGTACTAACTCTAGTGGGGGATTGGAGTAATGGGAGTTTGGCTCTTAAGGAGTAAAGAGAACTCCGAGGAATACAGATATAGCAGATACAGGGAGAAATCACTGCCCGAGGGCTGAGAAGGAACACCCAGGGAAGGAATAAATATAGAAGAGGGCCACACCCCTGAGGCTGAGATCCAGACTGGATGGTGGAGAAGTTCTCTGAAGCTGCAGAGCTGCCTGAGGGAGTGCCAGGGGACTCTTGTACACAAGGGAGTGCCTTGCCAACAGCACTCACTGGAAAACCCATTCTCTAGGGTGCTGGGGGAAGCTGTCTATGGGGAGGTGCTGTTCATGGGGAGATGCCAGGCCTGTAGCATTCTCTAAAGCTTTCTGAGGGGGTGCCAAGGGATGCTGTTTACAGGAGGTACTGCTAGTGACACTCTGTTGCAAAGCTACCGAAAGGCTTTCCCAGGGGACAGCCACAGGTACTGCAGGAGTCTGCCTAGAGGAACACATGGGAACCAGGAAGAGAAATCCCTTCCTCCTCCATTGTCGCTTTAGTGCCCTCTACTGACAAAGCTTAACATAGTGCCAGCTGGCAAAGGAGACCCATTTACTGGTCCATCGGGCAAAAAAGGGCAGATTTGGAACAGAAAGGCAAGACATTGATAACTGGCACAGCATATAAAGAGGAAAGTTCATGAACTACGTTTTCTGACAAGATTTTTAACTGTATCCCATTTAAGATAATCAGCTGTTTCTCCCCACCCCTACCCCCTTTTTTAAGTCAGTTTTTCCCCCTTTTAAGCACGAATGATTGTGGTTCTCCATTTTAAAGTGTTTCCTCTTGAGTCAGCACTTAGAGAAAATTCACTGGAGTTGGATTCCCAAATGGACCAGGTATCACCTTATCTGCTAGAAGGAAAGCAGAATGGAAACCA
This sequence comes from Trichechus manatus latirostris, assembly GCF_000243295.1. NCBI lineage: Eukaryota > Metazoa > Chordata > Mammalia > Sirenia > Trichechidae > Trichechus > Trichechus manatus. The sequence continues at coordinate 6,320,684 of NW_004443962.1, read as the reverse complement.
GTATCAGACTGGCCAGTAAATATTGGGAGTTGACTATCTTCCTATACCTTACTTATTTTGTTTAAAAATTTTCAGGTTTCTCTAGGGTACCAAGGTTTTAAACAATTCTTCCAAGATCATCCCAGTACCAGTGTCTGACATGCAGCAGTTTCTTCTCCTTGTAACATGTCGGGTTTTTTTTGTTTTTGTTTTTGTTTGTTTGCTTATTTTTATAAACTTTTTTTTCCAGTCGGTAATAATAGCTTTACCCTATCTAAGGCATCAGAAGCATTTGAAATAAGTTCCCTTAGGGAAAAATGTATTTGTTTTTGTACACAGAATTGATTTTTAAAAATTTCGTTATTATGTTTACTCCCACTCCGAAGACAGGCATCTCAGACTTCTTTCTAAAGTGCTCTCATTTGGGGCACATTAGCTCCGGTGGTGCAGTGGTCAGAGCAAGAGACTGCTAACCAAAAGGTTAGCTGTTCGAAACCACTAGCAGCTCCTCAGGAGGAAGATGTGACAATCTGCTTCCGTAGAGATTTACAGCCTTGGAAACCCTATGGGGTCACTATGATTTGGCATTGACTTGACGGCAGTGAGTTTGGTTTGTTTGTTTTTTTAATCCTTCCAGTTGAATAGCTTTCTCTTCTCTCTTCTTTCTATCTTATTTTCTATCTTATTCCCTCTTCTTTTATCAAGATCCTCAACTAGTGTTTCATCACATCAACTTAATCATCGGCTTGAACTGACTAGAAGGTCAGCAGGGTGCAGCAGAGGACTAGTAGCCACAGGGCCTTCAGGGTAGTTGGCCAGTGTCAGGTGTCATGTCCCTCCCATCCCTGAGGTGAGATCCTCACACCCGAAGCTGTGTGGTCCTCACACTCTTGGAGACAATTGTGATTACCTAGGAGGTCCCTGCCAGTGCCTCAGACCTCATTACTCCTCTAGTGAAAAAAGGGGTGGAACATGAGTTGACTATCTTTTCCAAAAGGAGGAGAATGATTTTTTTTTTTCCTCAAAGAAAAAAGGCTTCCTCTCTGTGAGGATGAAGAACTGCTAAATAATTTTTATGAAGACGGTGGTTTCCTTAGCAAACATGACTTATCAACTACCTCTCTGGTGTGCAGTGTTTTCTCTAATAGTCTAGCCTGAAAGTAACTAAGCAAGTTAGCTCTTTATGCAAGGGTATCTGTCTGAGATTTTTCTCTCATCTTCCCTTCTCTGTCACTCCCAAACAGATTCATGTTTGCTTTTAGCCCATTAATCGTTCACTTAGGAAATATTTTCTGAGAGCTTATTATGTACACAACACTCTGAGGGTTACACAGACAAGACCTGTGCACAATCAAGGCAGTATGTTATAAGTGTTACTCAGAAGAATGTTGTAAATCAAATCGTCTATGAAGGTCTGGTCTACTAAGGCCTAGACTTTTTTCCTTTCCTCCATTAGCACAAATTGGAATGACTAGACAACTAGTAGTGCATTAGTGAAGGAACCCTGGTGGTGCAATGGTTAAGCACTTGACTAATAACCATAAGGTTGGCAGTTCCAACCTACCAGAGGCTCCTCGGGAGAAAAGACCTGACTGTCTGCTCCCATAAAGATTGTAGCCTAGGAAACCTCATGGAGCAGCTTCACTCTGTCATATAGGGTCACTACAAGTCAGAATTGACTTGACGGTACCCAGCAAAAACAACAATGCATTAGTGGTGCAAGTTCAGACAGAAAATATGACATATGCAACCTTATTTGTTGTTAAATAAAATAGACTTTGTTAATTACCAGCTAAAAATTTTGTTGCTGCCTTAAGTTTTTCTGTGCTTAGAGAACATGAAAACTGACAGATTTCAATTCTATTATCTTACCTGCATATATAATTTTGAAGACATTAATTTATCAGCAATAATATTTGAGTAATGCTTGAATGCAGAGCCCTATGTTAAATATTTTAGGGCCAAACAGAAGAATTAGATGCAATCCCGTTTCCTCACAAGGACTTTATAACTAGCTTTACATACAAGTATATCTATGTATACACACAGAGACTTACATATACACATTCTCACACACACACACACACACACACAGAGTAAACATGTGAAGAACAGTGGTGCTACTCATAGCCAAGTTTAGAATAATGTCATGTAAGCTTTGTGCTCTGTTGAGGGGCTCAAACACAGTCGATTGATTAGTTGTGTAGGCTTAATTAGGAAAAGAAGGTCTTTTCACTGGGCTTCAAAGGAAGTGAGAGATGGGGCTTATCAGAACAGTCCTGTTTTCATGGGCACTGTTTGCCTTTTTTGAACATGATTGCCATATCTCACATTCTTTTTTTCTGTTCTCTATCAGAAGTATTTGGGTAGGTGAGGTCTCTGGAAGTTTAGACATATTGTTATTAGAAATCCTCTTCAAAATTCTTTATCAGAAATAGGCTTTGGAAAGTGCCATAGTTTCCTGAGAGTTATATAGTAAGGATTTGTGTTCATTGTTTCACTGAAAATGTGTTGGTTGCCAGGCATCTCCAGAGAGTTGCTAGGCCGTAAGAAGTTCTTTTCCTCCCTGTGCCACCAGACAGGAAGGAACTCTTTCCATGAAGCTTTTTTCTTTTTTTTTTTTTTATTATACTTTAGGTGAAGGTTTACAGAACAAATAGTTTCTCATTAAACAGTCAGTATGCATATTGTTTTATGACATTGGTTAACAACCCCATGACATGTCAACCCTCTCCCTTCTCAACCTTTTTTTTTTTATTTTTTGGTGAAAATATACATAGCCAAAGATACACCGTTTCAAAAATTTCTACATGCACAGTTCAGCGACATCGATTACGTTCTTCCAGTTGTGCTGCTATTCTCACTTTAGATGAAGGTTTACAGAACAAAATAATTTCTCATTAAACGGTAAAATGTTGCCCTATGACAATGATTAACAACCCTACTACATGTCAACACTGTCCATGAAGCTTTTTTAAGGATATAGAAAACTTCTAATATTCAGGGATAAAGGCAACAGTGGTAAGATGTTAGAAGCAAAGTTCTAATTCCACATGCTTGTAGTGAGTAAACTCTGTGATCCAAGTTCTGTATTAGGTTTCTGATATAAAAGAGAGCTAGACCGAGTTCTTGCCTCTGGGACCTTATCATTTAAGAGAGCTTGAGATTTAAGGAATGAGAGATTCGAGTCATTTATTTTGTGTTCACTTGTTAGGGAGTGTGTACCTATGTGTTTTAGGATGCTTCCTTTTCTCATTCACTGTTTTGCACCAAATGTCTGAGTTTGTGTTTCCACCTGAATTTGTAACCACCTTGACTTTCTCAGTGCTATACATAATGTCACTAACTCAGCCTTGTTGTGACTTGAATAGAGGCAAATTATAAATTGTGTTTAGAGCTTCACTGAGTGGTCTCCACCTGGACTCTGCTCCTTGTCCTGCATAGAGTGCAGCACCTAGCTGCTCCTCTGAGTGCTTAGCCACTTCACCTTATAATGGTTTCCATTGTCGTTACTTCCTCCTTTTCCATTTCCTGCTCCTCTTATCTCTGGTTTCCATTTAGATGCTGACATCAGAAGGAGCACAGCCTCAAACAGCAAATCCTTCCTTTCGTCCCAGTCCTTGTGAGTACTTTTTATAAAACCTTGGGGTGTATGAGGAAACTTCTGTAGTTCTTGATATCTGGGTGGGAAAGGCCATGGATGAAGCCATCCAGATTCACGAGGAGACAAGGTTAAAGTCACGGGCCTGCCCAGGGGAAGAGAACAGGAGATCTTTGGTACAAACTGGGTGGGCTCTGGAGGCAGAGCTCACACTGTGTATTGTTCCTTCTCGGCTGTGCTCTGATCAGGCCCCAGAAGATCAGGTCTCCATAGAAGGAACCACAATCATGACTCTGGATTATGAAGTCAGATTGAACAGATTTCACGGTGTAGACCCAATTAGGGGAAATAATAGCTCATTTGGGGGGAACAATAGCACTTTATAGTCCACAAAGCAGTTGTACTCACTTTGTCTTTTAATCAGGCATAATAATCTCCATTCTGCAGTTAAAGAAACTAAAGTTTAGAGAAAGGAAGAGATGCAGAGTCCTTAACTAGCAGTGCCTCGTAATGGTCAGGAAGCTAGGACGTAGGATTTGAGCCTAGCTCTTAGGATTGTAAGACTAGTGTTTTTTCACTTTATCACCTGCCTCTGAAGATGATAAGAAAAGAAGCTGAGCAGCCTGGATGTACTGCGAGCGTTCTGTTGGTCCAGATGTCACTGCATATGGTGTCAGATCCTGAAGGGTAGGCTCCCCCTGCCTGTCTTTCCCCTGTGCTCACCCTTCTTCGGTTCTCTCTTTTCCAGGTCCCACTGCTTCCTACACTCCACGTCCGCTGAGGCAGTGGCCATGGGGCTACTGAAGCAGTTTGAGGGGATGCAGCTCCCGGCCGCCTCGGAGCTAGAGTGGCTGGTTCCAGAGCATGATGCCCCTCAAAAGGTAGGGTTCTTCAGCTCTTCTTCCACACCCACTGTCCAACACCAGGAGGCTGTGAGCCTTTCTGACCTTGTTCTTCTTTGTCATGGCATGAGCTGATGTGTTTCCTTCCTTGCTCATAGAAAACATTCATTACGAATCTGTGAGATGAATGAATGCTTGCCTAGGTTTTTCCTGGCAGTTGTCAAAACAGGAGACAATGGCTCCTTCACCCTGCTTATTCTGCGTGACTTGCTCACTAGACACAGAGGCAGAACTCCTGAGACTATAAAAAGGAGAGTCGTTCAGCTCCTTCTTTGCTCTGCAGTTGAGTCTTTCAGGCACAAAGCATTCTGGCATACCAGGGATCCTGGGGGTGGGGACAGGGACAGCATTAGCAATGGGTGCCACCACCTTGGAATGGCCCTCACTTCTAGTACCCTAGTGCCTTATGGTTTGTTTGAAGGGCCCCGGTTCCCTAAAGCCCTTACCTATGGTGTTTCTGAAATGTCTTTCATTGGCTCTTTTTCTGTCATGAGCAGAAGGGTCAAGCATAAGTCTTTCCCCCCACTGCCCATATTGGATCAGCCTGTGCTTTTCTCCTGCAGCTCCTGCCCATTCCTGACTCACTGCCCATCTCACCAGATGATGGACAGCACGCTGACATCTACAAGCTACGGATTCGTGTTCGTGGGAACCTGGAGTGGGCCCCACCCCGGCCTCAGATAATTTTTAATGTTCATCCAGCTCCAACGTGAGTAGCCAGTGACTGTCCTTTGGAGAGTGGGTATATCCTCTTTGGATTGTCAGAGCTGTCTCCTCACCGTCTTGTCTCTTCCTCCAATTCTACCTCCCACATAATTCTGTTCCTCTTTAAAGGCGGAGGGAGAAGATTACCCATCTTGTCCTTAAACCTCACTCTCGCTTCTCCCGTTCCTTCCTAGAACTAACCAGAAATGAGGTCCTTTTTCACTGGCATTCTCATCCTGTTGCCTTCCTCCAATAGTTTTGTGAGCTTACCGTTTTGTTTTTTTCTTCTCTGTTGAAGATGGATGCTTTTCTCTCCTGTTGTCTCTACTATTTCTCATCTCTTACATTTTTTTAAAATATTTTTTTATTATTGTCAAAATATAAAGAACACAACATTGGCCAATTCAACGTTTTTCATGTGTACAATTCAATAAAGCCAATTACATCAGTCATGTTGTGCAACCATCACCAATATCCATTGCTAAATTTTTCATCCCCATAAGCAAAAACTCAGTGCTGCCTAAATAATGATTCTCCCCTTTCCCTTTCCCTCCTACCCCTGGCAGCCACTATTAAACACTGTTCTCTCTGTCTTGCCTGTTCTAGATAGTCTCATTCCTTAAGTTTGTGCAGAAAGTGTGGTTCACTACGAAGGAGAGTCCCTGCCCAGGCCTAGATTCTAATTTCATATTCTCTGTTTGAATTGGTTCACCTAATAGATTCGTTTTGTCCAACTCTAAAAAAATAAGTGAATTCCCCTCTCTTCGCATTTTTAAGAAGAACCTTATATTTTTATCCTCACCTTCACAACTTGAAGGCCTCATGCCTCGGTTATCTGCCAGTCCCCTCTCCGTCCTCTTTCCTCAGAAGGAAAATTGCTGTGGCCAAACAGAATTACCGCTGTGCGGGATGCGGCATCCGGACTGACCCCGGTGAGTCTCTGCCTGTACCGCCTCCAAGGCGTTAGCCTCCCCCACGCTTGGGAGAGATGGCATTTTTCAGAGAGGTAGTAGGAGGAGGTGACAGGGCAGAACTGGGGAAAGGGAGAGAAGAGGCCTGGAGGGGAAGGGGTTGGACTAGGTGAGAACAATGGCAGTCAGAGGGACATTATTTCTGGGAGCACATTACCGGGACTGTATACAGGAGCAAATTGGGTAGTTGTAGCCAGGCTCTTGGAGACTGGATCCTGCCATGTCTGGCAGTGTTGTTTCTCATTGGTCTTCCGGGGTAGGACACAGGAACCACAGGCCCCACTATGTGGGTTTCTGTCAGCTTTGAGGAGCTCAAACAGAGGTGGGTAGAGCCCACTGGCCATCCCTTCCTGCTCTTTCAAGGGGAATAGCAGGGCTGCCTCACCAGCATGTAGATGGCAAGGTGACCTCCAGCCTTTGGCTTTCCTGTTTTCCCAGATTATATCAAGCGGCTGCGATACTGTGAGTACCTGGGCAAGTATTTCTGTCAGTGCTGCCATGAGAATGCCCAGATGGTCATCCCCAGCCGGATCCTGCGGAAGTGGGACTTCAGCAAGTACTGTGTCAGCAACTTCTCCAAGGATCTGCTCATCAAGATCTGGAACGATCCTCTCTTCAATGTGCAGGACATCAATAGTGCCCTCTATAGGAAGGTTAAGGTGCTCAATCAAGTCCGGGTAAGACCCTTGACAAGGCCACATCATAAATTCTTGCCCTTCTCATCCCCTCCCTCTGTTCATACCAGCTTCCCCAAGTTCATCACACTTCTCTTTGCCACGATATCAGAACTGTAACCATCCCATCCTTCATGCTCTATGTACTTTCTTCATCTCTTCCCATTTCCCAGAGGTCTAGCTAGTTAAGAGTCTCCACCCTGGCAGTGGCAAAACTCTGAAGCTATAGACAGTGAGTGCTTGATGGCAAAAGCAAGATTTCCCCCCTCACTGAATACACTTTTGACTGGAGAACAGGGTATCAGGTGGGGAATTAGACTTCCGGAGTTCTCTTCTCAGCTGCTCCCAGCCTTGTATGTGATTCGGGCAGACTGACCAGCCTGCTAGTCTGTCCAGCCTGTCTAACAGGAGCTAGGTGTTGAGTTAGAAGGGTAGAGGACAGTCCAGCTCTAGCTGCTGTGTGCAGAGCTTCCAGACCCCCAAGGTTAAAGGCGCTGGTCTTTCTTACAGTCCTCTGGTTGTTAGTCGCCACTGAGTCGATCCTGACTCGTGGTGACCCTGTGTGCGCAGAGTAGAACTGCTCCATAGGGTTTTCAAGGCTCTGACCTTTCAGAAGCAGATCACCAGCCTTACTTCCAAGGTATCTCTGGGTTGGTTTGAACCAGCAACCTTCTGGTTAGTAGTCCAGTACTTAACCATTCGTGCCACCCAGGGACTCCTCTTACAGTCCTAACAGTAGTTTTTCCCCTCTTCTCTCCCTCCCTCCCTCTCTCCCTTGCCCCCGCCCTGCAATGCCTTTCTCTTCAGCTGCTGCGGGTCCAGCTGTATCACATGAAGAACATGTTCAAGACATGTCGACTGGCCAAAGAGTAAGTCTTACATGGAGGCCAGAGGCCTCTGACTGAGTTAATATCCCTAAAAGAGACATGTCCCAGTAGTTGGCCTTTGGTGTATGAAAAAGGAGGGAGCGGGGGGATCTTGAAGAAAATTCCAGAAATCGTGAATGAGAAGACATAGCAGTAACTGGTCTGTATCCTTCTCTGTGGAAGGGGAAATCTGTGATTATTCTATCAGCGCAGGCCTACTGCTCTTCATAAGCTGGCATGGATCATGCTGCAGGAGACTGTAAAAGTCACTTCTGCCTTCCGGACACCCAGCAGTGTGAGAAGGCTGGTGTGGCCGGGAGCGCTCAGGCCGGCCTAAAGCTTCAAGACGGCCCCCAGTGTTGCCCACCCTCACTACCTCTGCCTGGAATCCTTCTCTCCCCTGCTTTGTGACAGGGACCCTTCTCCTATGCTGTGCCACACAAAATGTTAATTCCCTGCCCATACTCCCTTCTCCTTTTCTGTAGGCTTCTGGATTCCTTTGACACAGTTCCAGGCCACCTGACAGAGGATCTTCACTTGTACTCGTTGAATGATCTGACTGCAACCAGGAAGGGGGAGCTGGGGCCTCGGCTTGCTGAGCTCACCAGGGCAGGGGCCACCCACGTAGCTCTATGCGTGGTGAGAAATTCTCATGCAACAGGGCCTTTGCTTAGGGATATGGAGAGATGGGGTGGGCCCAGGGTTCTTGCCATGTGGCTCCAGGAAGTTGAAATGGCCTGTCAACACTGCAGGAGAGACTGAACAGAAATGCTATTTCTTGGGTTGCAAAACAGCTAAATTATCCCAATCTAGAGTACTTAGAATTAGTAGAGGATTTGGTCCTGGCATTGCTCCTGGGTAGCTCTGGGTTGGATTGACAGGTCTTCACTAAAGTATTGTCACAGTGTGATAGGAGAAACCCCGGATTAGAATCAGAAGAGGGACTGGGTCTTGGCTTTATCATTTCCAGTTATTAACTAAATGAAATATTTTGCCCTCTCTGAGGTAAGCCTCTATTTTTTTTTGCCTCTAAACTGAAGATAATACCTACTGTCCTTTCCTCTCTGTTTTGGAGGTTTGATGAAATAATTTACATGAAAGCAGTTTGTAAACTTCAGGTATTCTACAGATGCAAGTTATTATTGTTCTTTATATGCTCGACCTGCCAGAAATTCAGAAATTCGTTTTAGAACTTCCCACCTTGGAATATGCCCGCTTTGTATTCCTGTGGCAGTCCCAGAGTCAGGGCTTAAAACAGGGCGTTATGTAGAGAATCCTGTTTGGCTGGGGGAATTGGAAAGATTTCACTATAAGCTGACCCAAGGCAGGGTGAAACATCCTTACCGTTCACATTTTATCTTAATTTTATCTTCACGTAATTATGTTAATTGGCTGTGGTTTCTACTTCAAAGTAAAATCATTACCCAGACTGGAATGCTGACTTCAGGGAGCTCCTTATGGCACCATTCCGTCCTTCTTTTCCTCTCTTTGTTGAGAGCCACTTTTGTGGGCAGAGCTTCTTGAACTTGTGCCTCTCTTGTCTCTACCTTAGAGCTTTGTGTCACTGCCCAGCCCTGTCCCCAGTTTGGCATTTATACTTCTAGGCTCAACTCAGGCCTCTTCCTTGCGGGTGGTAGAACCCCTGAGAGCCCGCTCAATTTTTATTTATATTCTTCCCCTCCCCTCCCCTGTGTTTGCTCTCTTGTGCCAGTTCCTGCCCCTCATTTTGCTGCCTCTTTCCTCCCCAGCTCTGCCAGGCCAAGGGCTTCATCTGTGAGTTCTGTCAGAATGAGGATGACATCATCTTTCCTTTTGAGCTCCATAAGTGCCGGACCTGTGAAGGTGAGGGCCGGGGCTAGGAGTGGGCCAAACACGACAGAACCCAAAGCTGATTGATTTCCCTCCATCCCCTGCTGTTGGTAGGAGTTTGGTGTGATTCAGCAGCTCCCTGTGTTTCCCCACAGGAGCATGGGGCCGTGATGGTGCGAACGGGCTGTGGATAATACAAATTGTTTTCTTTTCTCTCTCACACTCCTGACCTGAATAGAGTGTAAAGCATGTTACCATAAAGCTTGCTTCAAGTCTGGAAGCTGTCCCCGGTGTGAGCGGCTCCAGGCCCGGCGGGAGTTGTTGGCCAAGCAGAGCCTGGAATCCTATCTGTCAGACTACGAGGAGGAGCCCACTGAAGCCTTGGCCCTAGAAGCCACCATCTTGGAGACCACCTGAAGAAAGCACATCAAGCTCTCTAACTAAGGACTAGAGTCACACATGATGCGGAACTGAGCCACCCTTTTAAGGACTTTTCCCACTTGGGGCTTTTTTTTTTTTTTTTTTTTTTTAATATTATTATTATTATTTTTTTTATGACTTGTCTGACATCCACGTGTAGCCATCCTGTCTGGCCTTTGTTAGGTTAATGGGGTCCAGTCTGTTGTGACAGATAATCTGTAGGCACCAGGTTTTAACATCAGAACTGACACATAGGTTCCTAAATGAAGCTTCTGGTGCCTCCGTCAGAGGAATGGACAGCCAGACCCAATTCTTCTGACATCCATGTTCTTTTCCACTAGGACCAGATCTGGTTTCAACTGATCCCAAGTGTCACTTCCAGTTTTATTTCCTTTTAACGTTGGAGCTTCTGAGCCAGGCCTTTCTCAACCAACTCACTTCTCCTTTGCTGCTGAAATGGGGATGGGATTATTTTCTCTCCCAAATCCTGGAATAGGGTCAGACTGTGCCCTGAGGAGAAATGACAGAGAACAGGACTTCGTTGTGGGCATTGTGTCCAGCTTACTTACGTCTTTTTGGGGCCATCAAAGAGCACCGGTACTACCCTGGAACCTTTAGAAGCCTCAAGGAGGCAGTCAGGACTGAGGTGCCACAAGCTGACTTTCTTTATCTACCCTGGTGGGCTTGGCGCAAAGGACAGAACTGATGCTTAGGCCAGGCCCACTTGTAGCCTTAACAGCAGGCATAAGTGAGGCTATAACTCTGTTGCTTAAAGAGCATTCATTCAGTCAGAGGAGCTCTTGACCCCCTTTTAGGTGTAAGGTCCCTTTTAGTCAACCTGGCTCCTTGGTGCAGGTATGCTCTTTCAAGCTCAGGCAAGTCCCTGATGCCATCCTAAGCTGAGGACAGAAACCCCACGCACCATCTTATTAGTGAGTCCCTTACTACTCTGTCCTCTGTTAGATGGTCATTGTGGTTCTTAGTAAAAATATGGCCCAACTCCGTTCTCTTCCCCTTCCTGCAACAGAGCTGGGACCCTCCCTGGGAGTTGATCTCTTGCCTTAGTCTCTTTTGTCAAAGTCGGGGGAAATGCTTCCTGCTATTAGTGGTGTTATAGAATTTGACAGTTTGTGGATGTGAGTGTGAATGTTCCTGTGTTCTTGGAATAACAAGAGCCTTCATGCCAGTTATGCACTTAACTCGTTATCTAGCCTTGTGATACCCGTATATTCAATCATCCTTTTCATATTACTAATTTTAACCCTCCCTCCCTTTTTAAATGTGTTTCAACAGGGAAAATTTGTGGATGAGACCTTGTGTATGTCTGTGGTGGTCTTTGTGTTGCTTTGGCGTCTAACCTCTAGGTAAAACACTGGGCAGGGTTGCTACTCCCAGGGCTAGCAGCTGTGTGAACTAAGGCCCATAGCGTTTTTGTTCTGAGACTGGACTCTTCCTGTGTAGCTGTCTTCCCAGAGTTAGTTGCTAGTAGAAAACACACGGCTTGTGCACTTCCCAGGAAGCTGAACAGAAAGTTGCACGTGGTTGGTGGAAGCTGATGCGTGAAGGAGCTGGAGATACAAGGAGTCTCACAAGGAAGGAGAAGGGGCATCAAGGTAATGGCCAGAGCTGAGGCTCCACCAGGGAGAAGCAACATGTCAGAACTGGCCCGTGGTGTGGTTCCTCTGTCTTAAACTTGGGATCTGAAGGCTACATCAAGCTGGAAGGCCTGGAGACTATAAAAGCCAAGGCCTTCAGCCCAACCCAGTCTTTGAAGGGCTTACTGGAAGCTCCCTTGCCCTTTAAGGAGCTGTGGGAATGACCCCACAAAACTCGTCTCACTTGAGGGTTAGGCCCCAGATTCAGGCTTGTAGAAAATGGTGGGCTGTACGTCCAGCTCCTTACCCCAAGTCACTACACTGAAGGAGAGATGTACTGTCTTACCATCCTGCCTGTTTTGTATTAGGATAGCATCAGAGGATGGAAAACGCTGACAGCTTCTGAAGCTGAGCTCAGCAGTCTTACACACTCCTGGTTTTCCACTTACTCTTCTCCACCTCTCCAACTCCATCCCTTTAGACTGCGTATCTGTTTCAGTGACGCGGATACCATGCTGTCATCACTGTCCAAATACCCAATTATTTATTTATTTGAGAGTTGGGGAGAGGGCAGAGGGTGGGATGTTTCAAAAGCACTTTTGCAACTTATCAGTATCTGAAAATCCCCTGCTGTGTGGGGAGAAGCTCTGAATGCACTGAAGAGAGTTCCTTCTGAGTAAAACAGGAGGGAAGAAGTGTTCTCTATAGCAAAGGGAAAGAAAAACAATTTGCTTACTTGGTGGAGACAAGATTCAAGACATAGCAGAAGAGTGGGAGGCAAATATTTTCCACTTAAATGAGGCTGTTATTGACTCTCTCTGCCAAGGCTTTAGCGCTTTTGGTGAATTAACATAAAGAAACAAGAGTCTAAATAGTGATGTTCCCTGAGTGTGTATAACTCGTGTTCTGAACTGCATTTCTACTTGTCATAGTTCTTACACAGCCTAACAGTTCATTGCCATCTTTAATAAACTAAGGAAATGAAATTTCTGCCTTTTGTTTGCCTGCCTTGACTGTCAGGAAATGGTATTGAGTGTCCACTGTAAAGCAGGCCTGTCTGTGAAAATACAGAAGGTTTCTGTGTTGTAATGTCAAGGAAACTGGAATCAGGAAAAGGGGTGTTTTGTCCCTGACTTGTTATGTGACCTTGAGGAAATCGTTTCATCTCTTTAGACTTCTGTTTCTTCATGTGTAAAATGACAAGATTGTACTATGTGGTACATAAAACCTGTAACCCATTGCCGTCAAGTCGATTCTAACTCATAGCGACCCTATAGGACAGAGTAGAACTGCCCCGTATGATTTCCAAGGAGCTTCTGGTAGATTCAAACTGCTGACCTTTTGGTTAGCAGCTGTAGCTCTTAACCACTGCACCACCAGGGTTTCTGGTACATAGTCCTTTCCAACGCACAGGAGGTGCCCCCTACCCATCCCCTTGGATAGCTATTGCTTAAAGTGAGGTAAACCTGCGTCTCCACAACATCGGAGTTGTCTCAGATACTTCAGCTCCCACTTCTGCACATCTCTTCTGCCCTGCTCTTTCATGCTCCTGGCCCACTGGAGCCCTAGCTCCACCCCGCAACTTTCTGAACATTCCTCCTTGAATATCCTTTATCATCTCAGCCAATATGTTTAAAACCAACATTAACGTATTTTCCCCAAGCCTGACCACTAGTCACCTAGGTTTGAAAATTGAGCTATCTTCAGTTCTTTCCTCTTTGAGTCAGGTGGCATGTCTGACTGTTAGAGCAGTATCTCCTTCCTACCACCTGCCATCAAGTTCTGTTGAGTTCTTTTCTTCACATCTGTCTTGTTCCTTTTCCACCGCTAGCACCCAAATTCGGGTTCTTACTTCACATCTGAACTATCTCCAGTCATACTGTTCTCTTCCTGTTCACTTGTTCATCAAATATTCAAGTACCTATTATATGCCAGTTTCTGTGCTAGGCTTAGAGTCTTGTGGAGGAGACAGACATGACCCAAAGTCACCAAAATGGTTATGTAATTCCAAGCCTTAATAATAGCTAGTTAAAGATCACAGGGGTATCTAATTTAGACTGGAGAGAGAGAGCAAGCAAGGCTTCTGAGAAAGTACTTCAACCAAGACCCGAAGAATGAGCAGAAACAAGCTAAGCTCAGAGTGGGGAGAAAAAGGTGCCAGACAGGGAATAACCCATGAAGGCTGTGAGACAGGAGGAGTTTGGAAAAAAGGATTTTAGATTTTATTCTAAGAACATTGAGAAGCCATTGAAGAGTTATGATCAGAGGAGTGACTGATCTGGTGAAAATTTAAATTCAGTGTCTACTTTGTGGAGAATGCATAGAGTGAAATAAGAGTAGAAGCAGTGGGATGTGCTTCTCGGGACACTGCTGCAGTAAGTAGTTCATCGAGAAATTATGTTGGTTTGGACTAGGGTATGGCATACCATCATCATTACTGTCACCTCATTAACCACAAACCTCTGGAAATAAAGTACACTCCAAATGCTCTAACTCTGATATGTTTAAGCAAGGAACAAAAAGAAGGGGGTGCCAGGTATTAGAAGGATACTGGAATAAATGACAGAGTCTAAGGAATATTAACAGCTAAGTCTCAGGAAGGGGCAAGACCAGGACAGCTCTGGAAACGTTAGCCACAGGATTTGCAGCCCTTCTCTTGAGCCTGCTGCCAGCAAGGCAGGCCACAGAGGATAGTTATGGCTGTGTTGGGGACTCACCCCTGAGTAATGGCAGCTCACCCCAAAGAGAGGCAGCATTTTCTATGGCACCAGGTGTGTGATAGGTTTACTATACCCTGTCATGGTAGAAGGAGTAGGCATGATCTTTACAGCATCCCGGCTAAAGCACCCTCATAAGGTAAGATCCAGCCCTGCTTCCTTTTCCCTAAGAAAGCCATGTAACTACTGGGAATCCTGTAACCACAGATCTAACTAAAAGTTCTGACCAGGTGAAAAGCAGGAGTGAGGTCTTCAGAGGAAAAAGATAATGAAAGAGGTTTCTTCTCTAGTTTTTTTATTTATTTACTACTAAAATTTAATTTTCTAATACATTCACATGCGTAAAATCCACAAAAAGGCGTACAGTGAAAAGTCTCCCTCCCATTCCTATTTCCCATTTGCCCAGTTTCTTTCTGACCCCCAAAGGTAGCGTCTCATTACTTCTCTGCTTACCCTTCTTGCAGTCTCTTTATGTAATGCAAACAAAAATATCTACGTATCCTTCCCCTTCTTTAAAAACATACCATATACATGTTTCTGCGCCTTTTATTTTTAAACAGTGTATCTTAGAGAACTTACTATATCAATACATAAAGAATCTCATTTCTTACAGCTGAACATTTCCCATTGTATGGATGGGCCATAATTTATTTAACCGGTCCTTTCCTGATGGACATTTAACTTGTTTCCAGTCTTTTATTAATACAAGCAATGCTGCAATGAAAAAAACCTTGTTCATAGATAATTTCACGTAGGTGCAAGTAATTCTCCAAAATGGAATATCTGGTACAAAAGGTATGTGCATTTGTAATTTTGATAAAGGAGCTCTGGTGGTGCAGTGGTTAAGAGCTCGGCTGCTAACCAAAAAGTCAGCAGTTCCAATCCACCAGCCACTGCTTAGAAACCCTATGGAGCAGTTCTGCTCTCTCCTGTAGAGTCACTATGAGTCAGAATTGACTCAACGTCACCTAACAACAACAAGATTTTGATAAATATTGCCAAATTGACCTCCATAGTGGAGAAAAGGAGACTGGCGCAGCGGTGAGGAGGGGAGACACTCGTGGGATCACACTCCCCTGCCTAAAACTCACCAGTAGTTCTCTCCCCTTTAAGATAGGGTTTGGTGTCTTCCCTGGGACATAAAGGACCTTCTATATATGGCCACAGTTTAGCTTCCTAGCCTCTTGCCGTTCCTTGAACTGTTAGCAGTTCTCCAAACACACCTTGATGTTTCCTCCTTTAAGGGCTAACTCGGCTAATCCTCAGCTTTCCCTGGTTGCATTCTGCTCAGCCTATCCTCTGTGAGCCTGGACACACTGTCCCAACCTCCTGTTAGTATGCTTCTCACATTATCTTGTTATTTATTATTTTCCCTATAGAACAACAGACAAACAAGTGAATGGCTGGAATGAGTGAATGAACTGCCAGGTGACCATTTGAATGTAAGGAACTGCCTGTTCTACATGGAGGCAGATGGGTAGATAAAACGACCTTTGGGGGGCCCTTCCACACAAAGATTGTCTCTGCTGCAGCAATGGTCTTGACTTACCACTGTCAAACACCTGTCCTCTTTAATCATCTTAAACTCAGCAGCCTTCCCTCTGCAAATACCCCAGACATATCTCCAAACACCCAGCACAAATCCTTCCAAATCAAGCCAGAAGGACTCATGCTGGGGTCTAGACAGAAAGGCCCTGACAGAGTTAGCCCACAGTATTCTTCCTGGCTGCCTGCCTTTCCCAGGTGGTCGCTGGAGTCCTGCACTTAGGTTAATGTGTTCCGTCTTCCTGTTACATGGATCTTTGTAATAACTGACCTCTACTTTATTACTGGAGCCCAGGTGGCGCAGTGGTTAAGAGCCCGGCTGCTAACCAAAAGGTCAACAGTTTGAATCCACCAGCGGCTCCATGGAAATCCTATGGGGCAGGTCGCTATAAGTTGGAATCAACTCAGTGGCATTGGGTTTGGTTTGTGTTTTTACCTTATCGCTACTGGCTGAGTAGTACTGCCTGAGTACTCTTTCATACCGAAGAGCCTGAATAGAGCAATCATTTCACCCACATGTGGGATGAAGATGAAGCAGACTGACCCTGGGAATCTCTAGTCTGATGGCACGATCTGTCTTCTAAGGCGCCCCTGCTATTTTTTCCCCAGATCAGGCATCCACAGAGGCCTCTTTGTACACCCCCCTCCTCAGAGTCTGGGGGTTCGACTTTGGTTACCTTTCTTTACAAATAGACCTGACTCTTCCTGGAGAAGGAGAGAACCACTTGGGAAACATTTCACTCTTTTCCCTCCATGCTTCTCAGTGGGAATGAGAGATCAGACGTACATTGTGGGACAAGGGACAGGACTGTCCTGACCTAACCTCTGACTACCTCCCCTCTGAGCTCTCTCATTTCTTTTTCTTGCCACCAAACCTCTGCAGTGGTTACTTTCCCAAACCGTGAAGTGATGAACGTGTCTGGCTCATCCTCCTCCTCCTCCTTCAGCTACTCTCTGTAACTGTTTTTTTGTTCTGTTCAGTAATCATTATCATAGAAGATACTTTCCAAATGTCCTTCACTCACATTATTATTAAACTGTCAGCTTTTTCCTTGCCAAGGACTAAACCAAGAGATATGATGCTATGTATATGCCCTAAAACCACCCCAGATACTTAAAAATCTTCATAGTTACGATTTAAGCTGAGAGGAGAATGACACAGCCATGTGAAAGAGATATGAAGCTGACAAAATGTCCAGATTTGTTCAGTTTGTACCAGCAATGAACCAACCAGAGATAAGGAAAACAGCTTGTAGTACAGAATTTTTACTTTGTTCTAAGGCCCTTTGTCTATTGTTACAAAATAGGTGAGTTTGACAGGAAGCCAAACCTTGATTTCCAGCAAGTTCTCAAACCTCTCTTCCCGTCATTTAACTTTGACTTGAGATCTTCATAGGCCAAGAGTGAGAAGACTGTTCCACAGGAAAAAAGAACCATGGAATCTCACTGCCAGCCCAGCATTCGTCCACTTATTCACTCACTCATCTCAAATAAACATCTATTAAACACCTGCTGTGTTTCTGTGTTCCAGACAGCATACCTGAGCTGAGAATATGAAGCATCGTAGAACAGTGTTTCAAAAGCTGTATAATTTATGAGAGTAAAAAGTTATTAACATAAAGTATCCAAAAATAGATGCAACCATTAAATGATGGCTGTAAATACCATGATACCAAAAAAACCAAACCTGTTGCCGTCAAGTCGATTGCAACTCATAGCAACCCTATAGGACAGAGTAGAACTGCCCCATAGGGTTTCCAAGGAGCAGCTGGTGGATTCAAACTGCTGGCCTTTGGTTAGCAGCTGAGCTCTTAACCACTGCACCACCAGGGCTCCGAAGACCATGATAGTAACATGGAAAAAAAAAATCTGTGACAATGTTAAGTGATAAACAGGGATAAAAAGTATATGTCAAATGTACATGAGTCCGGAATGATACAAATAAATGATTGCAGAAATAGTGAGGGAGAAGAGACAAATCTTCCTCATAGAAGAATTCCAAACAATATATGTAAAATTTTCCCCCTCTACGAGGAGCTTAATACCCTAGCTTTCGAGAGTGGACTGGAATTAGGGACTCACTTTCAAAGAATACAACGTGGAAATAGAAAAATAGCCACTTTACAGTGAAGAAACCTAACCAGCACTACCTTAACCGAGTAATCAATGTTAACATCACCAGTGGTGTCGTGGATATCAGATACCCCCTGATATAAAGTGAAGAGAAGCACACTTTACCTCTGCGGTATTCTTCCCAAAGACCCATAACCCCAGTCTAATCATGAGAAAAACATCAGACAAACCCAGATTGAGGGACATTGTACAAAATACCAGTACTCCTCAAAACTCTCAAGGACAGAGTGGGAAAAAAATGTAGAACAAAATTCACATTCACAAAAAAGACCAGACTTACTGGTCTGACAGAGACTGGAGGAACTCCTGAGACTGTGGCCCCCAGACACCCTGCTAACTCAGAACTGAAGCCACTGCCAAAGTCCACCTTTCAGCCAAAGATCAGACAGGCCTATAAAACAAACACACACAAGAAGAACGTGCTTCTTAGTTCAATCAAGTATATGAGACCAAATGGGCAACACCTGCCCAAAAGCTAAGACAAGAAGGCAGGAAGGGACAGGAAACCCGGATGAATGGACACGGGGAAACTCGGGTGGAAAGGGGGAGAGTGCTGTCACATTGTGGGGATTGCAACAAATGTCACAAAACAATTTTGTGTATAAATTTTTGAATGAGAAACTAATTTGCACTCTAAACTTTCACCTAACGCACGCACAGAAACACACAAACTCTCAAGGACGTGAAAAACAAGGAAAGTCTGAGAAGCTGTCAGAAACTGGAGGAGACCAAGGAGGCATGAAGACTAAAGCAATGTGGTATCGTGGATCGGATCCCGGACTAGAAAGAGTCATTAATGGGAAAACTGGTGAGATCCAAATAAAGTCTAGAGTTTAGTTATAAGCCATGTACCAATGTTGGTTTCCTAGTTTTAAAAAATGCACCATGGAATGTAAGATGGTAACATTAGGGAAAACTGAAATTGTATACTATATTTGTGATCTTTCTGTAAATCTCAAATTATTCCCAAATAAGAAGTTTATATATTAATAAAACTTATGTATACCATGGTTACAATTATGGAAAAATACACCTGGAAAGAAACAAAAACCCTAAAAAAAAGCAAAAACATAAGAATAACTGGTTTTGTTGTAGCGATGGGATTATGGAGTGATTTTTTTTTCTCATCTCTTTACTGAAATACCTCTAAGGTAGTCATTATCTGATAAGTTAAAGAATTAGTTTTTTGTTTGGTTTAAGGAAAAAATAAAACATTCTTGTTCTTGAAATGCAGTGGTATGTACAAAAGTATACAGGTATTGAAGGGCAATCAAGACAGCTGTTGCTTTAAAATAACCCCTAAACATTCTTCTGCATAAGAAAGACTGACCCAAGTTGGCCCAGAGAGTATCTAGTGATCCTCCCTTCACCATTGCCCCAGCCTCACAGCCATTTCCATTTAGAACTGGTGCCTCTGTTCAGCCCCTTTGCCCTGAAAACAACAGGGAGAGGACACCTTGGAGTTTCTACAAATCCTCTTCACATCCAGGCTTAGGAACCTTAGTTGCATCCCTCATAGTTTGTAGGGTTCCCATTATTACCTTAGTTCTGGAGGAACTTTGGCTTCTGGGGTGAATTCAAACTAATCAGGTCTCCGGTAAGGCTAGGGCTGGGGTGGGAGCAGAGACAGGGCTGATGGGACTCAGGAAAAGCCCTCTAGACTGCCACTGGAGGGTCAGGACAATGACCATCTGAGCAGTTTTTCAGAGGCAATTCTTTGGCCTCCTGGACTCCAGCTACTCCGGAGACTATGAATGGCATGATTTGACTCTGCATGGAGCTCCCGTCATAAGCACCTGTGAGCAGAAATCACTCCTTCATTAGTGCTTACTTATTAAGTGCTACAGCTGCTAACCAAAAGGTTAGCAGTTCGAATCCACCAGCCACTCCTTGGAAACTCTCTGGGGGCAGTTCTACTCTGTCCTATAGTGTTGCTATGAGTCGGAATCAACTCGATGGCAATGGGTTTGGTTTTTTTGGGTTTTTTTTTTTTCCCTTATCATATCCTCTTGGGACCCAAGTAGCAATAAAGTCATGCAAGTAAAGGCAAAGAGTTTACCAGCCAGTTCGTTATCCAGTCTGTCTTCTTTCCACAATGTGCTCACTCAACTCAAGAGTGCCAGAGAAAAGATAGAAAGAGCAAGCCTTCTTTTTAGCCCTTGGTTAACATCTTTCCCCATAAAAACTTTACCAGAAACAAAAAAATTTTAACTCCTAGCCAAGGAGCGGGCACAAGGCTCAAGCTGTATTACCCAGACTCTCTCCCTGGACTTTGAACCTTGAACAAATAAGGCAATGATCAAAAAAAAAAAGAGGCTGGCACTTATTCAGCATGGTGGTGAGACTGTCCTTCCTGTCTCCTGGACCCAAAGCTGCTGGTTCCCTGTCCTGTTTGGAGTCCAGTTGTTTAGCCTTTCCTTCAAACCTGTGGCTGCCATATGCCTTTTTAGTACATTCCCTTTTCTACTTAAATTAGCTGGAGCTGGTTTCTGTTGCTGGCAAAGAACCCTAGTACATTCAGTGAAAGGCTGAAAGAGAAGGCAATCACTGGGATAATCCACAAAGTATACAATCAAATATTGACTTCGTTTGTCTGACTTAGACGAATCCAAGCCATGAGTGAGTGATTTGTTTCATCTACCAGGTGTGTAACAGAGTGCTTTGATGCGGTTCCTGCCCTTTAGGAATTTACAAGTTAGTTATAAGACAGAACCACACAAATGAAGTCATTAAATCTGGAATGTTGACTATGTGCCAGGCACTATTCTAAGTTCTTTACATATATTATTCATTTCATCTTCCCAACAACCCTATGAAGTTGATAACCATTATCATCTCCGATTTATAGAAGAAACTAAGGCACAGAGAGAATTTAAGTAACTTGCCCAAAGCGACACAGCGTTGGCACAGCGTTGGCAGTGATGCAGCTAGTAAGCAATGGAGCCTGGGTCCAAATACAGGCAGTCTGACTCCCAACACCTTACTCTATGTTATACCAGAATGAATAATACAGACAGAGTTCTGGAAGGAAGAGAAGGAGGAGATCAGTGTGGCTGGAGTGATCAGGGGAAGCCTCAAGGGCTTCCTGGTTCTGGAGCTGATTCCCAGAGACTGGATGGGGTTTAGATCAGACTGGGAAGGGCGTCTTAGGCCAGAGGGAAGGCACAGAACAGCCAGAGCAAAAGCACAGAGCTGGAATTCGAAACAGTGTGTTTAGAGAACCATGAAATGCATCCATTGCCAAAAACCTATTGCCGTGGAGTCAATTCTGACTCATAGTGACCATATAGGACAGAGGAGAACTGCCCCATAGGGCTTCCAAGGAGTGGCTGGTGGATTTGAACTGCTGACCTTTTGGTTAGCAAGTGTAGCTCTTAACCACTGCTCCACCAGGGCTCCATGAAACACATAGAGGGCGTCTTTTGGAAGGTATTGGAGGAACAGTCGGACAGTTGAGGGGAGACAAGATCATGGAGGGCCTTGAATGCCAAGTCAACGAGTATGATTTTACCCTGTGATGAGGGCCCCTGTAGCTTTCACAGGGGCTAATAGATGGGAAAATTTTTATCATATAAAATTTCAAACGTAGTCAAAGACATTGAGAGTAGTATACTGAACCCCCATTTTCAGCAATTATAAAATCATAGCCAATTTTTTTTCATCTATATCCCACTACCCTAACAAGACTATTTTGAAGAAAATCTTATACTTATTGTTTAATCTGTATATATTTCAGTATGTATTTC
This sequence comes from Trichechus manatus latirostris, assembly GCF_000243295.1. Lineage (NCBI taxonomy): Eukaryota > Metazoa > Chordata > Mammalia > Sirenia > Trichechidae > Trichechus > Trichechus manatus. The sequence goes on along the minus strand of NW_004443962.1, from coordinate 6,299,021 downwards.
TAAAAGGTAAGGAATTAAAAAAAAAAAAAGCAATATCATTATCATGCCTAAAAGATTTAACAATAATTCCTTAATAGCAGCTAATACCTCGTTAATGTTCAAATTTTCCCAGTTCTCTTCCCTCTTTAGAGTTTGTACGTTGTTGCTTTTAGTTGCTGTTGAGTCAATTCTGACAGTTTGTGTAAAAATCCTAATAGCATCCGTACATTGTGATTTGTTCATATGTCTCTCTCCATCTCTTTTTCCCTTGCAATTTATTTTTAAAGAAATCAGGTGGTGTATGTACACAGATATACATATAGTTATTTCAGTACTTGTTATTTACTCAGACCCTGCCTTGTTCCAAATAGGATTTAAGATGGTTTGTAATTTTAAAATAATCTGGGGAGAGAAAAACTGAGATAAGCAGATTCAGGTCTGGGAGGCCAGCAGAGCAGGCTCTTAGCCCCACCTAGGGTTCAGTAAAGACTTCTCCAAGGAGACCCAGGAGCTGAATCTTACAGGCTTAGAAGTTAGCTAGGTGAAAATAAATTAAAAGAAAGAGAGAAAAGGGGGGTTCCACTAACGGTCTGACCTCCTAGGGCAATGAAAACAGGGATAAAGAAATAAGACAAAAACAAAAACTAGGAGGTAAAATCAACAGAATTTGGTTATTATCCAGGGGAAGGAGGGACGAGAGGAGAAGTCTAGGGTGACTCCCACGAGTGTATTATGGCTGGCTGAGGAATTGAGGGGAAGCCTTGTTGGCGTAGTGGTTAAGAGCTACGTTTG
>NW_004443962.1:6295918-6297063 GCF_000243295.1 Trichechus manatus latirostris | reverse complement strand
TTGGTTTTCTTCATTCGCCTCTGCTCCAGACGGGGTGAGACCAGTGGAGAATCTTAGATGGCCGCTCACAAGCTCCCAAGACCCCAGACTCTACTCACCAAAGTAGGATGTAGAACATTTTCCTCATAAACTATCTTATGCCAGTTGAGCTAGATGTCCCCCGAGACCATGGTCCCCAGGTAGGCTGAAATCTTTATGGGAGCAAATTGCCAGGTCTTTTCTTCTGTGGAGCTGCTGGTGGGTTCAAACTACCAAACTTTTGGTTAGCAGCCCAGGCTTTAACCATTGCACCACCAGGTTCTTTTACTTCAGTATACTTCTTCTAAAGAATTTTGGTTTCAGAGTATACAAATTATAAGTTGCTCCTATTAGTAATAGTTATCAAACTAGGAGTTGTAAATGGAAGGAGAGGTGAATCTAAAGTCATATTAAAAAAACCAAAAGCGAACCCGTTGCTGTCGAGTCGATTCCGACTGATAGCAACCCTATAGGACAGAGTAGAACTGCCCCATAGGGTTTCCAAGGAGCTCCTGGTGGATTCGAACTGCTGACGTTTTGGTTAGTAGCCAAGCTCTTAACCATTGCGCCACATTATGACTTTGTTTGTTTGTTTTTTGGCGGAACCCTGGGAGAGGAAGAATGACTTAGGAAAAATAATCCCTGCCCCTCTTTATAATTAAGAGCGAGGCAGGTGAGCTGTTGGCTTGTTGCCTCCTGATTGTTGGATGGGCACCACAGCCCTGGACCTTACATACCATTAAAGATGGGAAGAAGGGAAAGGGGAGCATCAGCAAGCTCTCTGCTTCTGCCCGTCCCTTTCATAACAAGGCAAAACTCCAGAAGTTCCCCAGTATAATCCCCGTGCCAGAACTATGTCATTGGCCACCATGTAAAAGGAGACTGGGAAGAGGATTTAATTTTTCCAGTCTCTCTAGTGGAAAGGGAAACCCTGGTGGCCTAGTGGTTAAGTGCTACAGCTGCTAACCAAAAGGTCAGAAGTTCAAATCCACCAGGAGCTCCTTGGAAACTCTGTGGGGCAATTCTACTCTGTCCTATAGGGTCGCTATGAGTCAGAATCTACTCGACAGCAACGGATTTGGGGTTTCTTTTGGTATAGTGGAAAGGGAGGCCTGGTGGTGCAGTGG
>NW_004443962.1:6287282-6289093 GCF_000243295.1 Trichechus manatus latirostris | reverse complement strand
CAGCTCATCCCACCCCACCCCACCCTCACCTCCAGAGGTCTGGCCTCCCAGATCATTGCTGTGCTTTGCCAGACACCTGCTGGCCCCTGTTTCCACAACAGCCTGGGTGGGCCACACCCTGCTCCACATCCTCTCAGAGCTCTGCTCCTTGTTGATCTTGTCAACTTTGGAAAGCCCTCAAGTTTGTTCCTAAACAAAGCCCCAGGCAGGTGCTAACCTAACAGGAGTCAATTGCGAAGGTCAAGGTAGTTTAGAGGGAGAAGAGCATTGAGAGTCTTGAGAGGGAGAACACTTGGGGCCCGTTCCCACCTGAGCCACAGACTCAATCATGTATCCTGAGCCATGATTCTTACCTGCCCAGTGCCTTGCTTTCCCCATCTGTGAAAGAAAATAAGTAAGTCCCTTCCTCTTGTAGTGGATGGGCAATGATCAGATAATAATTGAGTTGAGCAACTTGGAGTTATGGTAGGGGTTGGGGTTGGTGAAGCTGTTTTGTGAATGGGGTCCATGGAGACCTTTCTCTAACTTTGTGGCAGTTTTCTCTGTTCCTTTTATCATACTCTTCTCTGTTGGTTTCTCTCTTGTCTGTCTTCCCTGCTGTGACTCCCCTGTCTCTCTCCTCTCTTGTCACCCTTTTCTCTCTGTCTCTATCACACACATACATACACACACACCTGTCTCTTTATTAACAGTTTTATTGAGATATAGTTCACTTAGTATAGAATTCACCCTTTTAAAGTATACCATTCGGTGGTTTTTAGCATCTTCACAGAGTTCTGCAACCATCGCCCCTATTTAATTTTAGAACATTTTCATCACCTACAAAAGACTCATTAGCAGTCATTCCCTGCAGCTCCTGGCAACCACTAATCTACTTACTTTCTGTCTCTACGGACTTGCCTGTTCCAGACATTTCATATAAATGGAGTCATACAACATATGACGTTTTGAGACTGGCTTCTTTCACTTAGCAGTTTTTGGGGTTGATCAGGTTATAGCATGTATCAGTCTTCATATCTTTATAATATTCCAAATAATATTGCATTGCACAGATGTACCACAGTTTGTTGATCATTCATCAGTCGATGGGAATTTGAGTTGTTTCCAGCTTTGGGCTGTTACGAATAATGCTGCTATGAACAGTTGTATACAGGTTTTTGTATGATCATATTTTTTAATTCTTTTGAAAACAAAGAGATTGCTGGGTCATATAGTAACTCTGTATTTAATATTTTGAGGAACTGCCCAATTGTTTTTTAAAGTGGTTGCACCATTTTACAATCCCACCAGCAATGTATGCGGTTTCAATTTCTCTACATCTTCAGCAACATTTGTTATAGTCTACGTTTTAAAAAATTTAGCCATCCTAGTGGGTATGCAGTGGTATCTCATTGTAGTTTTGATTTGCATTTCCCTAATTCCTAATTATGTTGAGCATCTTTTCATGGGCTTATTGGCCATTTGTATATCTTCTTTTGGAGAAATGTCTCTTCAGATCCTTTGCCCATATTTAAATTGGGTTATTTGGCTTTTTATTGTTGAGTTGTAAGAATTCTATATATGTTCTGGATATAATTCCCTTATCACATATGATTTGCAAATATTTTCTCCCACTTCATGGGTTGGTTTTTCATTCTCTTGATAGTGTTCTTAAAAGCACAAAAGCTTTTACTCTTTTTTATCTTTTCGTTTTTTTATTGTACTTTAGGTGAAGGTTTACAGAACTAATAATTTCTCATTAAACAGTCAGTACACATATTGTTTTATGACATTGGTTAACAACTCCACGACATGTCAACACTCTCCCTTCT
>NW_004443962.1:6278223-6286310 GCF_000243295.1 Trichechus manatus latirostris | reverse complement strand
TTCAGTCCCTTAGGGAGTTTGGATGTGTCTATGGAGCTTCCATGACCTTTCCTTGTACAAGTTGTGCTGGCTTCCCCAGTATTGTGTACTGAAAAGATTTTATTCTTGATGAAGTCCAATTTATCCATTTCTTCTTTTGTTGCTTGTGCTTTTGATGTCATATCTGAGAAACCATTGCTTAATCCAAGGTCATGAAGATTTAAACCTTTGTTTTCGTCTAAGAGTTTTACAGTGTTAGCTTTTACATTGAGTTTTGTGATTCATTTTTAGTGAAAAATTTTAATGCAGTGTGATGTAGGGGTCCAACTTCGTGATTTTGCATGTGGATATCCAGTAGTCCCAGCACCATTTGTTGACTCTGTCTCTTTTTAATGTTTCCTTTTCATCTCCGTGAGGGGGATCCAGAAGAGAGGGTGACACCTCTTCTGAAGCCTCCTTGCACCCTGTGCCAGCAGGACCCATGGAGCAGAAAGCACCCTCACCACGCTGGCTTGTTGGGGGCCCCCGAGTCAACTCTCAGCTACCATTGTCTCCTTCCACATTAATGGCAAGTTAAAATATGCTATGGTAAACACAGTTAAAAGTAGTACCATCAGCCATGTAAATTATGAAACATAAATTTGGCTTGTGGTATTCTTTGTCCTGTCAGTGTTAAAGTGAATAAAGCAAAAATTTCTTGAAAGTAGAAAATAAGAACGTAGCACTCGTTTAGCTAAGAAATTAGTACCTCATTCTTTAATGTTTTGTTCTGGCCCCATGTTGCTGCCTGTAAGCCTGAATATCCAGTTCTGAGCCCTATAGCCCAAGTCTCATGCCCAGTCCCTCCTCTTCCTAGGGGTGGAAGAGACAGGGGACTGTCCTCTGGTGTGCTGGGACTGGCATCCCAGGAGTATCCTTGTGTACAGGATTTCAAAACTCTAGGAGGGTGATGCTAGGGACTTTGGGGCATGATGCAACCATCAACTACCCTCCCAGATCTACTCCTCCTCCTGATTCCATTAATGGTGTCCCTATCTTCTAGCCTCTGGACTCCAAACCTCAAAGTCGTCTTTTACTTCTCTTGCCCCTGGTCTTCCTCTCCAAGCTGCCAAGTCTTTCTAGTTCTACTTCACGATATTATTCACAGCTGCCCCCTTTACTGCCCCTATTCCCACTGCCAAAGTCCTGGATCACAGCTGCTTAACTGGTCCTCTTGCCCTGGACTCTGCCCTGTCTGGTCTCTGCCCAGAGCTCTGGTGTTTCCCGTTCCCTGCTTGGAAACCATGACTGGCTTCCCATGGTTTGCATAATAAAGACTAAACTCCTGAGCATCACAAGCAAAGTCCTCCACAATATGGCCCTGATACACATTTCTGGCCTTATCTCCTGCTGATCCTCTTCTCCCACTTCTGGGTTCCAGCTGAGTAAAATGACCAATTATCCCTGTCCAGGCCTTGCTCGGAGCCCTGGTGGCACAGTGGTTAAGAGATATGGCTGCTAACCAAAAGATCGGCAGTTCAAATCCACCAGCTGCTCCTTGGAAACCCTATGTGGCAGTTCTACTCAGCCCTATAGGGTTGCTATGAGTCGGAATCAACTCAAAGGCAATGGGTTATTTTTTTTTTTGGTTTCAAGGTCTATGCTAATTGGAACCCTGGGTTCTAAGTAAGCGATCATAGCCTAGGAGGCCCTGTCAGGACAGAGCCCAGCTTTTGGCTAATGGGTCTGTCCTGGCCTAGGTTTCTCTGAAAGCCAAGCTGGCATTATTTATTTGGGAACATAATCACAAGGAACAGGATTGAGAGAAAGGGGAAGTAAAACAGGAAGAAGAGCAGTCCAAAGACGTGGTATCCAGTTGGCCACTGCAGCAACTGGTTGCTTGATGTGGTGGGATTTTCTAAGAAGTCTTATGAAATGTATCTGAGAACATCTGTCTCAGGGATGAAGGGGGAAGAATCTGTCCATCGGCTTCGATTACTTATGGATTATGGGTTTTTCTGCAGCGTACTAACTTGCCCACAATTCCTTGGCATCAGAGAAACCCTGGAGCAGAGAGCAAATGGCATATGGCAAGGCCGTGAAACTGGTCACAGCAGCAGTGTCTGAAATAAGAAGCAAGGCCAAGAGGGATTGAAGTGGTGCACAAAAAGATGTCTTCTCTGCTGCTTTCGATACACATGCTTCATCCCTTCAGCTCCTCCAGCTGCAGATTTCTTCTCCTGTCCAGGCACAGAGGCGCCTGGGGGACAAGCAGCCCCTAGCCCTGTTTGGGAGAGCCCCATCCATATATAGGAGCCTGAGATCTACTTTCCTTGCCAGTCTGTGGCATGGGTCAGTCCTGCCTGTGGTCCAAGGAAGAGTTTGTCAGGTGAGGGTCTGTGTCGCTCCTAGCTCAGTGCTCATTCTCCTTCCAAATGCCTAAAAACTCCATCTCTTCTTTCTCCTGTCTCTCCTACTTCACCTTCATACCCCAGCAACGGTCCCCATAGTTAGGTTTATCCAAGCCAAAGAGACAGTTTCCAAGATATTCCAATACTGAAAGAGGTTCCTTTCTAGGTGAATGCATGGTGTGTGCGTGTGTATTTCTACCTGGCCCTCTGTTCTCCCTCACTGTGTCCTCCAAACACATTTTGTGTGAAAGTCATTTCCCTGGCAGCAGATTACCACCTAAGAAAAGCCCTGAGAAAACAGAGGATTCCCTGAAATGCAAGTTAAAACCATACAAGAAACCCACACCCACAAGAATGTCTAAAATTAAAAGAGCTAACAATATCAAGTGTTGACGAGAATGTGGAGCAACTGGAACTCCCATACATTGTTGAAGTAATGTAAACTGGTACACTCAATATACTAAAGCTAAACACATATATACGCATTGACCCAGCAATTCCACTCCTAAATATGTATACCCAAGACATACATAAGAATGTTCATAGCAGCTTTATTCAGAATAGAGAAAAACTGGAAACAATTTAAAGGTCCATCAACAGGAAAAGGGATAAATTGTGGTATATTCACTCACTGGAATACTACCCAACAACAACAACAACAAAAATAAAGTATGATTCAACAGCATAGATGAATCTTGTAGACATGATATTGAGAGAAAGAAGCCAGACACAAAAGGTCACATTTTGTATGATTTCATTTATATGAACTATCCAGAATATAGTAAATCTATAGAGACAGAAAGCAGACTTGTGGTTGCCGGGGGCTGGGGAGAGGAGGGATTGGGGAGTGACTGCTTAATGGGTATGGAGTTTCCTTTTGGGGTGATAAAATGTCTTCAAACTAGATAGAGGTGATGGTTGCACAGTACTGTGAGTATACGAAATGCCACTGAATTGTACACTTTATAACAGTTAATGACTAATTTTATGTTGTGAAATTTTAAAAATTTGATTAAAAAAGTATGTCTGCATGACTCTACTTATATTACTTTCAAAAATAGGAAGAACTAATCTATGATGACAGAGGTAAAAATAATGTTTACATTTGGGGGATATTGTCTGGAAGGGTGCACAAGGGAGCCTGTTGAAGTGCTGGGAATGTTCTATAGCTTAATCTGAGTGGCAGATCCATCTTGGGTGTAGACATCTATAAAAATTCATCAAGCTGTATACTAAAGATTGGTGTAGTTTACTATATGTAGGTTGTACCTCAATAAAAGAAGTGAATGAATACACAAGCAAAGGGCTCCCTGGAGTTTCCTATGCTACAACCCAAGGAGATGGGGGCTGGGGTGAGGAGGGGGCAGTTCTCAGGGCCTTGTCATCCTAGATGCTTCCCACCACTTTTCTTGTGGTAACCCTGCTGACAGGGCCTCATTCACAGTTTGTGCACACCCAGCATTTTGTCCCCAAAACAACTTGCTGTGTCCTGTGGAGAACTAGGAGCCCTGGAGGTGCAGTGACTAAGAGTTTGGCTGCCAACCAAAAGGTCCTGGCAGTTCAAATCCACCCAGCCGCTCCTTGGAAACCCTATGAGGCAGTTCTACCCTGTCCTATAGGGTCGCTATGAGTCGAAATTGACTCGACAGCAATGGGTTTCGGGTGGAGAGCTAATTGACAGTTTAGTGGTCTAGCAGCCCTACAGCCTTGTATTTCAAGGACATTTTACCAAGTTAACTCTTTTATCAAGCCCTTCACAGGTGAATGCTTTGGGCTTTACTCACTATTATTGTCCACAGTCAGATTAATCCCTATAATACGCCCTGGTGATGGGGGGATAGTGGTCTCTAAATATCCTGGTGGGAGAGCCAGACCCAAATGTCGCTGATGGTGACTCTATCCTTCAAGCTATTAGGACTGAATAGTTTGTAGGTATCCTTGACCCCTCTCTTTCTGTCACATTCCACATCAATCTGGCAGGAAACCATGCTGGCTCACGTAACTTTCAAAATATATCTAGAATCTGACCACTTCTCACCGCCTCCACTGTTATCCCAGTGATTAGAGCCACCACCATCTCTCACCCGGACTGCGGCCAAAGGCTCTTAACTCTCTGTTTCTACTTGATTCCCAGCAGAGCAGCCAGGTGATCCTTCTAAAACCTAAATCAGATCCCATCTCTCCTCTGCTCAGAGCTCTTCATGGGCTCCCACCTCACTCAGAGTAAAAGCCCCCAAGACCCCAAGGCCCTTCATCATCTCACCCTGAATTTAACTCTACAACCTGCAACCCCCTACACACGCATCAGCGCTCGTGATTCCTTTTACTACTATTTTTTTTCTTCATAGCATTCATCCCTATACAACTCACTTGTTTGTTTATTGTTTGCTGTCTCTCCTCACTAGGATGTAAGTTTCATGAGAGAAGGAATCTGTTTTATTCAGGAATGTATTCCAAATGTCTAGAACAGTGTCTGGCATATATACCCATTGCCAGTGAGTTGATTCTGACTCATAGCAATCCTATAGGACACAGTAGAACTGCCAAGGAGCGGCTGGTGGATTTGAACTGCCGACCTTTTGGTTAGCAGCTGAGCTCTTAACCACTCTGCCACTGGGGCTCCAGTCTGGCATACAAAACCAAAAAAACACCAAACCCGTTGCCGTCAAGTCGACTCCAACTCATAGTGACCCTATAGGCATATAGTAGTGTTAAGAATAATCAAAACTCAAAGAAATGGAAACGTATGGTTTATTCTAAGCAATTATTCCGTATGCATATAGGGAGACCATTTTGATTCCAAAAAAAAGCAAATGGCTCAAATCAGGCTAGTTACAGTGAAGCTTATAAAGAGGAGAGGAGGGAGAAGAACAGAAGATCAACCACTGGCTAATCTTAACATGATTGATTGAACCCTGCCCTCCCCCTTTTATTGAGATCACAAGTTGGTCTCTGGCTGACTTCAAACAGGAAAGAAAAGATTAGCAACTTTGGGTGAAAAAAGCCACTGGCAACATTTGGTCAGGAATTCTTAGGGTTAATATTTGGTTTCATGGGTAAGAAAAACCCTAAAATCAAAGTAAATATCTGTTATTGATTTTTCTCTTTGACAGTAAGAGTTCAATATATGTTTGTTGAATCAATGAAACCAGCCTCCTATGCTCATTCAGTGTGATTGCTGAGCTTGGCTGAAAGGATCCAGGAACTTTCTGGATAAAATTGTTATGGCTCCAAGATGACAACAGTCAGCCTTGGAAATTCTCTCCTGTACAGAGGAAGATGATCCAGAGAAATTTATCAAACAAGGAAAGCATTCAGCCAGACTTTCCTCCTGTAGGGGCTGCTGATCACTTAAATGATAAAAAGAAAAAGGAAATAGAGAGGGAGAGTTCCTTGTGGGGATGAAAAGGCATCTTGAATACACAATACATCTTGAATCTACAGATTAAGTCTTGGTCTAGGGACCCACCTGTCCCTGGAATGAGGAAGGCCCTCTCCCAGCTGGGGTGGGGCACATAGGTAGAGGCTGGGAGGCAGGTGGCAGAAAGGGACTGCATTCTTGCTGGGTTTCTCCTCCTCCTTCTCTAGGGGAAGGCTCACACCAGATCATGCCCTTCTAGACAGGGTTGAACAGAATTCAGACCACTGCTGCGAACCCGAGTCTCCTCTCCCTACCCAAAACCTCCAACAGAAATCCACTCTCCCTTTTTATAAACGGAAGAACTGAGGTTGAGTGGGAGGGTGGAAAGGGGCTCAGTTTATCAAGAGTACTCTACAGATTAATGATGTAGTTGGAACTGGGACCCAAAATCCCAGGTCCTGGGTTGTGTCCCAGATGGACCTCCTCTCAGCTTCTGCCGGCAGAGTCTTCCTCCCTTCATGTTCTAAGATGACTCCCTCCTCCTTCCCAGTGGCTCAGCCTTTTATCCCAATGCAGGGTGACGTTCTAGAAGCCAGTGTCACACACCCCTGCCCATAGGGGAGGCCAACACAGAACCCCAGGCTGCAGGCCCAGAGGATCTCAGTGCTCTTGTGACTGAGGCCCAGAGAGGGCAAACAACTTGTTCAAGATCACACAGCTCCTGGGTCATGTTAAGTGTAGCACTGAAAACAGAGTCTAGATCTTCTGATCCAACTTTAAAGTTCCTTCCAGCCCTGAGATTTTATGATCCCATGACCCTGGACCAGCCTTTTTCCCTCTGTACCAGAGCTGCTTCCATCACAAAGCTCTTGCCCTAAAAGTCCCATGATGCCATTCCTGGCCACTGGCTGTAACCATAATAGCTCATGGCCCTGGCCCGTTGAGAGGGTAAGAATCTTTTTCAGGGGTGTTTGGAAATATATTCAGCAGCCATATTGCTCTTCTCACGGCCAGCTCCCCTCAGCTTCTCTAAGTCGTCACTCTTGCACTTCCTCTCCTCCCAGGCCCTGCAACTTAGTCCAGCGCGTTTGCTCTTTGCCTTCTCCCAGCTAATTCCCTGCCTCTCCACCCTCATTCCAGTTCCTCAGCCTGGCTGGACACTGTCCTGGCTCTGAGTGGTATGCTGAAACCCAGGATGTTGAAGATGGATGGACCTAGAGATCAGAGTCGTGCCCCTACATTGGGGAGTTGTCTACTAGAGACCTCGGGGGACTGTCCCCTCTCTATTGTTTGAGGATTGGAGTGGGCTCTCCCATTCCCTTACTCTTTTATTCATTTATTGAGCACCTAAGATGTACGTATTTTTTATGAGCACCAACTATGTAGCAGACACTGAGTAAGAGCTTTTACTATCTCATACAGTCCTTACGAACAGTCTAGTGAGGTAGGGATTATGCCCATTTTATAGATCAGGAAGCTGAGGTTCAGAAAGGTTCTATAATTACAGAGCTAATAAGGTCCAGGGTCCAGAATGAAACCTAGGTCTGTCTGGTTGACTAGAAGCCCAAGCCCTAGACAAGGCGAGGGTGAGTGAGTAGGGGTGTGGAGTTGGACCACCATCTTCCATGGCCTCCTCGGCTATAGGACTGAAGGGGTGAATATCACCGGGGAAGTGATTCTATATCTTTAAACCAAACTTCAGAGAGAAACGGTCACGGGGTGAGGGGGACAGGAAGGTCAGCATGGTTGAGACCTCAACTTGCCAGTTCTTAGCCCGTGCATTTGTAATCACCTGGTGGCATCCTGGAAACCACCCCGTCACAGCCAGGCAGGTGGCCCGCCCCTCCTCTCTGGGTTGAGGAAGCAGGAAAATACAGCAGTGAGGGCAGTGGGCAGGTCTGCTGGCCATAGTGGCCGGCACCGCAGCCACGATGGGCTCTCTCTGGGGCCTGGCTCTTCCCCTTTTCCTCTTCTGCTGGGAGGCTGGCGTCCCCGGGAGCTCTGCAGGTAAGGAGGGCAGAGGGGGCCTGTGGGCTTCTTTCCTGCCAGGGCTCTGGGTGTGAGTTTCAGTGTGGACAGCCCCGTGGGTGAGGGTAGGCTCTCCTAAGCTAATTATGATTAATTATAAGGCTATAAAAATGTGAAGTATTATTATTGTTGATAAAGAGTATGCAAATAGCAGTGTGTGTCATTTTAAGCACGTATGGGCGCTGCAGTACATACAAATAAATGTTATCGAAAGGGTGCCCGTGAGTTTGTCTGTATGCAGGTGGGATTTTGAGGAAGCGGGGTGAGTAGAGACAGAGTGCGCGTGTGTGAACGCAGGGGGCATGTAGGCTGGTTAATCATTCTTAAAG
>NW_004443962.1:6272885-6277723 GCF_000243295.1 Trichechus manatus latirostris | reverse complement strand
TTTTACCTTTAATTTAATTTTCACAACCTCGGTGAAATAGATACCCCTAGCTCCATGTGAGGAGTCTGGGTGGTGCAAGTGGTTTGCAATCAGCTGCTGACCTAAAAGTTGGTACTTTGAACCCACCCAGCGGCTCTGCAAAAGAAAGGCCTGGTGAGCTGCTTCCATAAAGATTATAGCCAAGAAAACCTTATGCAGCAGTTCTACTCTGTAACACATGGGGTCACCGTGAGTCGGGGGCTGACTTGACGGCAGCCGACGACAACAACTACAAGCTCCATTTTACAGATGAGAAACTGTACGTTTGCAGAGGAAACACGTGCCCAGCATCACAGTTAGTAAGCAGCAGACAGGGGACTCAAAGTCAGGGTCCAAAGCCTACACATTTTCTACTCTCCCAGTACTCGTGTTTGATTTGAGGACTGTACCAGGGGGCTGAAACATTCCAGAGCTGTAGAGATGGAGGGGTGGGCTTTGCTGTTTGAGAAGACTCAAGGAATCCATAGATTCCTGGCAGGTAAGACCCTTGGCTGGGGATTATGAGAACCCCAGAGAGGAAGAGGTTATGGGTTTGGGAAGCATGAGGAGGTTTCAGATCAGGAAGGACACCACGGGGCTCCTGGAAAAGAAAGAAGATGTGACAGGGAAGGTCAGTGGTTATATGATATGCTAAGAGTCTCACTGTTGGGGCTTCAGCTACTTCTAAAGACAAAACCACAGGCCTTTCTTACACGTTAAGGGTTTTTACTTTTCCACGTGGATCTTGGCCACACACACTGCCTTTGATGGCCTGCAGACCAATAATTGGCTAGGATTCTGGGACTTGCTTACCTTGGTGGCTCATCTGGGCTTCAGAGGACATCAGGTGGGGCAATGACATTTCTGTGGCCGCCAGAAGGGATTGGTATTCCTGATACTGCCTCTCTCCTTCCTTGTTCATAAAGATAAAAATGGGGGTAAAAACAGCTCCGTCTCCCCACCCCCTCCCAGTGGTGCCCAGAGCATAAAGGCAAGAGAGTGTGTGAAATGAGTCCATTGGGACCCAGGGCTCACAGAGTCAGTCTCACCCAACACAGGTCCCAGCACCAGCAGACCAGACCTGTTGGTGACAACGAACCACACAGGAACGTCTGCCGTGACTGCAGGGGTAAGGACAAGCTTAGAGGGAGCCTTCCAGACCTCTGATGTTGCTGAGGCCTCAGGCCACATCCCTTTGGAAACTCAAGCCCTAAGAACCGAGACTACTGCTGGAACCTTCATCCCAGGTGGCACCACTTCAGAAGTAGAGACCAGGGACATCAAGACCATTTCCCCTGCAACAGAGACAAAGGCCCTCTCAAGAACCGTACCTTACCATTTCATGGCTGTGATCACCAACCCTGTGGAGACGTCAGCCACAAGTGGCGGCACCACGGTAACTGAAATGACCACAGCTGAGACTGTTACGGGCAGTGATCTCACCGAAGCCATCTTTGATACCCTTCGTGCTGATGACAGCTCTGAAGAGGTAAAGATGGTCATGGCTGACATGTCGACATTGGCTCGTGCATCTGCAGAAGCTGGGGTCCTGACCATGGAGAGTAGTGCCTCCTCTGACATCTCTCTTCCAATGGAGAGTAGTGCCTCCTCTGACATCTCCCTTCCAATGGAGAGTAGTGCCTCCTCTGACATCTCCCTTCCAATCATCACCATCTCATTAGCTCTGGAACCTGAGATCACTACTCCAGCTAAAGCCTGGGTTGCCTACACCATCGCTGACATTGAGGCTACCAACAGCAGTGTTACAGAAATACAAAAAACTGCCACCATCCCTGGGCTCTCAGACACAAGTCATAGCCCCACAAGAGCAGAGGCCCAGTCCACCATTGAGATATCAGCTTTGCCTGACTCCACTGAAGCAAAATCACACAGCACCAAGACTACAATCTCTGTTAAGATCTTGTCGATAGCCAGCACCACAGAATCAGCCACACCTGGTACCACAGTTGAGCCCCTACTAGCTACCAATAACACTAAAGAAGGAGAAACAACAGTCAAGGCCACTACCCCCAATGGGACTTTGGTGACAGTTAGCACACACTCCTTGAAAGAAACTGCAGCCTTCTCTGTTGAGACAGTAAGCCACACTAAGGTCTCAGAAGTTGAATCAACAATGGGCAAAACGACTACTCCTGCTATGATCTCAGCTACTGTCCATAGCCCCTCAGAAGTAGCCACCAAGAACTCTACACTTTCAGAAACTTTTACCACAGATAGCACAACCAGTAGAAACTTCCCCATCAGTAGGGATCCTCTTCCTTCTGTCAATCTGACTACAACCAGCAGCAGCCAAGCAGCAAACATCACGTTGGCTAAGACCACAGCCTCCGCAAAGACCCTGATGATAGCCAGCACAACCAGGGGAAAACCTCCAACAGCCATACCCACCACTGCTGAGACAAGGCTGACCACCAAAGGTACTGCAGGTAAGTGGCTCCCCCATGTGTGATCTTTGGGGATCTGAGGTTTGGAGTCTCCAGGATGTCTACATGCTTAAGAAGTAGAGAAGAAGGAAGGATCTGGGGGCCTCTTCTGAGCTGTCTCTACAACATCACCTCTGCATAATTTCTTAGAGTTTCTCACCAAAGTTAGTAATAGAGTCAGGGTTGTGCATGGAAAGAGTGCTGGGAGTCTGGTGAAATGGTTTGAGACCTGGCCTCTGCCCTTAGCAACCTAAATGACCTTGGACAAGTCCCTCTCTCTGGGCTTGAGTTTCTCCATCTGCAGTCAGAGGAGGTTGCACTGGATGAGCACTGAAGTCCTTTCCAGCTCTGACCTTCTACAAAGTTAACTGTTGAGTAAGTACTGTACGTCAGTTAAGGCCCCAAATTTTATTTGAAAGGCTCAGCCCTCATGTTCTGGAAGCCTATGGTCCAGTCATAGCTACATAGAGGGGCAGTATGTGGGCATCCAGCCAGAGTTCCTACCTTCCAAGCAGCTAGGGAAAGTGGGGCTCACAGGATGTACTTTATGAAGCTGGCACCATAGATAACCAAAACCAAACCCGTAGCCGTTGAGTCGATTCTCACTCATAGCGACCCTATAGCACCATAGATAGTGATTTTTTAAAAAAATGGGCTAAGTTTGGGAGTTTAAAGGGATATCTCTGAGACAACAGATGCTTCTCAGAGAAGTTCCTTGTCAGAGGCTGCTTGATCTGACCAACTCGTGGTCAGCCTATCGGCATAATTTTTTTAAATTTGTTCCCTGTGAATAGACATTTCGGTTGTTTCCAGTATTTTATTATGACAAACAGTGCTACACCAGACAGTACATTCTCACATGAGTGCTATTACCTGTAGGATAAATTCCTAAAAATGTAATTGCTGCATTAGCTCTAATAGTATTCTGACAGGAAGAAATGACTACAAGTGGCAGATGAAGTCAAGCAGATTAGGGCTCAGAAAAGAAAGAACTTTCTTACTGAGCTGCTAAGCCAGGAAGGATGGGTTAGAAGACTCCTCAGTCCCCACCAACTTAGAGCTGAAAGAATTCACTGAGGGTATCCCTTCAGACAGCCAGCCTCTCCCCTGGTCCTCTCCCAACAGCCCCCATCCAGGACCTCCAGGGGTTGAGAATAATCTAGATCCATTTCCATTTCTCATTCCTCACACTAGGCTTTTGACTTCTCCAAATGTGGGTGGCGCCTTTCGTCATCATTTCCTTCACACAGTCCTGGCTCTTTTTGCAGCGAGTAAGTGTAAGATCCCCTGTGAATACAGACACACACATGAGTGTGCACACACGGCTGTGGGGAGGGAGGCAGGGACTGGATAGTGTAATGCACGTCTTGATTGCTAAACCGACTTGACCGTATTTTCATCTTCCTACTGTTCTCAACTTACAGGTGGAGATGGTGGCTTTCTCCTTCTGCGGCTGAGTGTGGCCTCCCCAGAAGACTTCACTGACCCTAGGGTGGCAGAGAGGCTGATGAAGCAGGTGAGTGGGGGCTTTCTGGGCCAGGGAAGTAGAGGAGAGTGAGAGTTCATAGAGGACTCCAGGGGGATATGTGTACAGGATACAGAAGAGCAACTATTACACTTGAGAGGGGGTCTAGTTTCTTACGGAGTATTGGGAGCTAAAACCAAGGATCCCTGCCTGGCTTCATTTCTGTCTGTCTTTTCTGAGATCTTAATTCCCCTTCTCTGAATGTTAAAAAAAAAAAAAATTCTTTGCCCAGCTCCCCACTTCCACAGGCACTAGGAAGTTTAGGTCTTCTGGGCCCTGAGGAGAAGGTCAATAATACTGATGGAGAGGTAGGCAGGACTCTTGGTTGCAAGTGACAGAAGCCCAGCTCACAGTAGTTTACACAGAAAAGGCAAGACATTGGCTGAGAAACCTAGAAGTGGTTTTTCAGCATCAGTTATGGCTGGATCCAGCAGCTCAAACATGATGGCCAGGATTTTCTTTCTCTCCGTGTCTTAGCTCTGCTCCCCTCATTCTGCAGAGTCTCCCTCCACATGTAAGGAATGGTGGCCAGGACAGCCCTAGATTCACAAGCTTTCAGCTCAGCAACCTCAGCTGAGGAAGTCACTTACCTCTCCAAAGAGCTACATATCACACCAGGGACCTGCAAGGTCCATCCTGACTGATAGCCTGTCCAGGACCACATGGAATGGGAAGGCCAGGCCCCAAAGGAAATAGGGGTGTTGGGCACAAAAACCAAACAAACATCAAAACCCCAAAAACCGTACCTGTACACTCTAGATGGAGACCGAGATTGGAATCTATTTGTACAAGTTGGGAAAATTCTGTTAAGCTCAGATCATTGGACAGGATTTCCAGCGGTGGAATTCCGG
>NW_004443962.1:6270252-6271826 GCF_000243295.1 Trichechus manatus latirostris | reverse complement strand
GTGATAATCAAAGTATAACAAGTCCGAATCCTAGTTGAAGAGGGAGGCCAGGGTTGAGTGTCAGATCTGAGCAGCTTTTCTGGGGTCAGAAACCAGGGCGATCAAGAGGAGGTCAGGCATCTGAGGTTCAGGAACTAGACCTTGAAGGTGTTGGGCGTCAGTTCTTGTTGGGAGTCGACCATAATCAAAGACGGGTTACCCAGTAAGCAAGGTACACACGGGCTTAATTGTGCTTACTTCCTAATCTGTAGTGCACAAAACCAGGTGAAATTATGCACTACAGATTAGTAAGAAAGCACAATTAGCCTGTGTGTGCCTCACTTACTGCAAACTCGTGCATACTGGGTTTACTGGTTAATCTGCCCCTGTAACCATTGGTGTAGGCTCAGGGGTCAGACAAACATTGAGTTTGGAGCCGGATAGATTTGGGTGTGAATTCTAATTCCTAGCTGTGTGACCTTGGGCATGTTACTCCGTATTACTTTCTTCCACTGTAAAGTAGGGATAATGATACCTGCTTCACAAGGTTGCTGCGAGGTGTAAATGACAAAATGTGGTGACATAATGTGCCCAGTACATAGGAAGCTCAGGACGTGTTGCTTCCCTCCACACACATTCGCTTCCACTGTCCCTTTCTGTCCTCGCCCATGGTGCGCTTATGGGTCAGATGGGCTGGATGTGCCACCTGGCTCCTTTTGCTTTTCAGCTCCGCCATGAACTGCATGCCCACATGCTTCCCATCCAAGTCTCCTTGCTGCGCGTCAGGAGGAGCTAAGGAACGTTAGTGGTAGCCAGGGATGGCCCGTGTGCCCAAAGGGGGCCTTCACCAACAGATTGGAGCCTCTCTACTATGCTGAGATATGTCTGGAAGGCTACCACCATGGTCAGCTGGCCCCTTACCGCCCCCCCCCCCCGTGGCAGCAAGTGGGACCCTGGCGCACATATGCCTGAGTGTGTGTGTGTGTGTGTGTGTGTGTGGAGTGGGGCTCCCTTATCCCCAGAGGTGTCCTTGGACTTCCCTCGGCACGTGTGTTTCAGTCAAAAGTAACCTGATCTCCCACCTGTCATCTGCTGTGTGCTTCCATCTGGCATTAAAATTACACTCAGCCTGGTCCAGGTGTTGTCTGGTTTTTTTGACATTTTATGGTATAGGAGTTTTGTGCATCCTGACAGCTACCTCTCTCCTTCATGCTCCTCCAGTCCTTGGTTTGGACCTTTATCTGCTCTACCAGCCACATGTGTAGCACTTCTTCCTCTGCTCCTAACACCCGGAGCTGGGCCAGACCTCATAAAGGACACAGTCCTCAAGATGGCCAGGTCTGCTCACGACCTCAGTCACCAGCCGCGAGCTTGGGAGTCCCCACAACACTCTCACTTCTGACCCGCTGGTGACAAATTCGGAGGTTCCCTCAAGCCCCTCAGGATACCACTCGTATGCTCAGGGGTCCCCAGTCACCTTCACTTCTGACCTGCTGGCTCCCACTAGTCCGTTAGGATGACTTACAGAACTCACAGAAAGTGCTGTACTTACGATGACAGTTTTATTATAAGAAAAACGATACAAATGAAGACAC
>NW_004443962.1:6238784-6268286 GCF_000243295.1 Trichechus manatus latirostris | reverse complement strand
TCAGGACAACCACCAGGCATTGTTCATCTCTGTAGCCACAGAACCTAGCACAGAGCCCTGCACACGGAAGGCTCTCAGATGTCTGCTGAATGACTGAGATGATGGGCTAGGTAAGCAGACAACCAAGAAATATGTGCGCTGAGCTCTGAGCGTTTTAAAAATGGCATTCAGTGTTATAATCTGACAACATGAAAAGGTTAATTGGATACAAATTTAACCATCTAATTGTTATTCTGCTGCACCATAATGAGGCATGAGCGGAGAACAGTTTGCATAAATGACTACGATACCGGGGTTATGTAAGTCCAGTTGTAAGTGGTTGTTCTTTTTTTTCTTTGTTTGTCTTTACATCAGTGGTATATTAGTTTCCTAGGGTTGTTGTGGAAATTGCTACGAACTTGGAAGTTTTAAAACAACAGAAGTCTATTCTCTCAGAGTTCTGGAGGCTGGAAGCCCAAAATCAAGGTGTCGGCAGGGCCGTGCTCCCTCCGAGTCCTCTAGGGAAGACTTCTTCCTTGCCTCTCCCAGCTTCTGGGAGCCCCAGGGGTCCCTAGGCTGTGGCAGCCTTACTCCAGTCTCTGCCTCTTTCTTCACATGACCATCTTATCTCTGTCTCTGTGTCTGCATCTGTGTCTCTTCTCTTTATTTAAGGACACCAGTCATACAGGATTAAACAACAAACAAAAAAACCCGTTGCCGTCGAGTCGATTCCGACTCATAGCGACCCTATGGGACAGAGAACTGCCCACAGGGTTTCCAAGGAGCGCTTGGTGCATTCGAACTGCCGACCTTTTGGTTAGCAGCCGTAGCTCTTAACCACGACACCACCAGGGTTTCCATATTGGGTTAGGACCCATCCTAATTCAGTACGACCTCATTTTAACTTGATGGCATCTGCAAAGACCCTATTTCCAAATAAGGTCCCGTTCACAGGTATCGAAGGTTGGGATTTCAACGTATCTTTTTGGGCGACGTAATTCTATCTATAACAAGTGGATAATTTAATCTTAATTACATACATATAAGGACATACACACGTACACACAATGCTGATTACTGTTGTCATTGGATGCCAAAAAAATTGCAAAATATGGGCTATGCCACTGAGAAGCATTTGAGAATTGAAGTGTGTAATTATGCTGGTATATATGAGTATCTGGGTATTGTGCATGTGAGAACTACTGGAGGTGACCAAAACGTAGCACAAGTAACGTCACCAAACCAGTTAGAACCAGAAGTACCTGGAGAAAATTTGCAGGTTATGTAAGATTCTGGAAGCTTGTGTATATGAGGTGAAAGTGCCACATATTTCATAAAGACAAAGGTGGGTGTGGATCTAAACAAGATTGTCTAAAGTCACCTGTGACCCAGCACAGACTCTGAGAAGGCAGAATTCAAGGCCATGAAGAGGACAGCGTGAGGCGGAACTGTACTGACAAGAGAATCCAACGGAAGCTTCTGCCACATTCCTTGTGAGAGGGATTGGCCACCAACTCATGCAAAACAGTGAATGGTAATGAATTCCATGATGTTCTCCAAATTTAAATGAGTGGGCATTGTCTCTTGGTATCAATAAATGTTTAAATTGATATAGCATACCGGTTATCTGTTATCTGTATCCTGATCATTAAGCTCCTTACCTTAGGCCCATGGGGAGTTTCTGGAAGGTTCCTCTGAGAGCAGGGAAGGATGGGCAAGGGAATCTGCATCTCTGGCCAAGCATCAACCCAGACAGTTCCTTTTGCCTCCCCAGCGCCCACTGAGATATCTCAGTAGTCTGCTATCAACTAGGGGTGGGTCTGGGTGGTCTGCTCCCTTCTCTCTGCCAAGCGAACACAGGCCTGGCACCCTGAAGAAGAGCTGGCCAGTTCTTTATTCCAGATGCCAAAGGGACAGAATCCAAACCATGCGGAGCCAGGGTGTGAGTTGATGAAAATTTGGAGCTGTGTCCTTGATCTAATTGCACCACTCACAGGGCAGCACCTCCTTGCCCAGCCAGAGGAGAGGGTCCCCCACACACCCCTTCCTCCTTTCTTGTGACACTGCCTTTTTCTATATACACCCAGTGACTTAGCCCTTTTAAGCAGGATTGTTAGATAAAATACAGGACATCCAGTTAAATTTGAATTTCAGATAAACAATATTTTTTTTTTTCTTAGTATAAGGATATCCCAAATATTTCATGGGCTTTGGGCATCTCCACTGCATCTGGCATGGGCTGTCTGTCACAGATACATTGTCTTCCCACACTCCCTCCATTGCTCAGTGGGAGTAGTGTCTGGAGATGAATGAGAAGAGAAAGAACTTCAGGGTTGGGGTGGCCTTGCTCCCCATTTGCCACCTTGCTTTTGTTCTTTCCAGTTCCCTTCCCCACGTTTGTTGACACATCTGTACCAAACCTGCTGTTGTCGAGTCGATTCCAACTCATAGCGACCCTATAGGACAGAGAAGAACTGCCCCATAGGGTTTCCAAGGAGCTGCTGGTAGATTCAAAGTGTCAACCTTTTGGTTAGCAGCTGAGCTCTTAACCGCTACGCCACCAGGTCTCCTGCTGACACACCAAAAACCAAAACCAAACTCTTTGCTGTCAAGTGAATTCCGACTCATAACCACCCTATAGGCCAGCGTAGCACTGCCCCATAGGGCTTCCAAGGAGCTGCTGGTAGATTCAAACTGCTGACCTTTTGGTTAGCAGTCGTAGCTCTTAACCAGTATGTCACACGGTACCTATAAAATCGTACATCTTGCACAGCATGAGTTAGTCTCTCGCCAAGACGCCTCATCGGGCTTAGGATAAGACTGATACTGGTGTCACTTTTGGACCTTATGCAACAAGAGTGTCTTTCCCTTCCTGACGTGGAGGCACATTACAAAGGCCTCATTGCATAACTTAGTCTTGGGACTGCAAAGGTCAGGGGCAAGGGCAGTCCGACCAGTCCCTCCTTGTTTTACATCCCCCTCTTTGTAGCTGCTGGACACCGCACCCTCCTGCCCACCTTACCCCAGTGCCTTGGGTTATCCATCCTGGCTAAACGAATGCTGTGACTGTGGTTTTATATTGAGACCTGATTATACTTTGGGGTCTAGGAGGGTAAAGCCACAGCTCTGGACATGGGTGTGTGGCTTCACCTGCTGGGAGAAGTCATTTTTGAGTGTCTGCTCAGATCAGAGATCTGAGTTCTCTGAGAACTTCCCACAGTATCATTCATTCACCCACAAGAGTGAGCCTGGGCATCCAAGTTTATATCATGTGACCGACCTTTCCACCGTATGGCCATATTTGATTGGACCAAGGATGGACAACTGACATAAGCTGAACCAATTAGATTTCCTCTTCAGGACCAATCCCTCTTTCTTGGCTTTAGGACCAAGACCTCTACCTAAGTGTCTGCATATAACTGGAGTTGAGGTTCTCTAGACACAGGGGCTGTGGACCAGTTATCACCAGATAAAATGTCCTGTCTGTCGAAAGAAAAGGATAACACGGAAGCTGATCAAGGTGTTGCGAACAAGCAGTCATGAAGTGGGCCGTGGGATGGGAGAGTGGAGGATAACCTCAGAAGATCCACCTCCGGCCCAGGAAAGGGTGGAGAAAGTGTTCCAGGGATTGGGTACCCCAGATCTAAGGATGGGGTGGTATGCTTCTCAATTGGTTCCTGGAAAGGGAGCTGAAATGGTTCAATTGATTCTCCAAGGAACACGGGCAGTGGGACAGGAACCAGAATGGGAAAAGGTACCACATATTTCTCCTTTTGTCATTTTTTTGTGAGACTGATGGATAGAGATCAGCTAGGTGGAGACGGTTCCTGGGAGAAAGAGTCTGGGATATCCCACATGGTAAGGATGTCTGTCCTTCTCTTTAAAGGGCCAGGCTTTGGTGTGTGTCAGGGTGGGGAACAAGAAGGTGGCAAGGGCCCTTGTCAGGGCTGGAACAAGGAAGGCTTCCCAACATGAAGTAACTGAGGGCTGAAGCAGGACCGGATCCAGCCCACCCCTGCTCCTCCACCACCTGCCCAACACTTAATCCCCACACTCTGAGCCTTCTGATGGTTGACAAAAGGCTCTGTGCTTAACCCTTCAGAGGAAAACACAAAGGAATCTATGGCTTTGGAGACACAAAAAGTCCGAGGGACTTTATTTACATAGACTTCAATTACAAGGAAACCAGAGAGTTTTTTGTGCAAAAGCATTTTGGTTTTTAGCTGAGAGCCTCACCCCATGTTAATTCTGGTGTGTATGGTCTGTGTGTGTGTGTGTGTGTGTGTGTGTGTGTAGGTCGGTGTCCTCCTGTGTGGGGGTGTCTGTGGAGAGCCCATCCATTTATGTCTTTGTGGGCTCCGTTTACTGACAGCGTGTAGTCGTGTCTTTATTCCCACTATTCATTCTCCTTAAAGAATCCTGAATTGCCTTCAGTCATTTTCGCTTTTCCAATCTCCCCAAAGCTGGTAGGTGTGCAGGTGAGGTGGTCCTGAGGTATCCTAGGCCCCAGATGCCCCACTGGGGCAAGGCCTCAGCTCTCGGAGTCCAGGAGGTAGGAGTCACGGATCCCGGAGCCGTTCCAGAAGCGCAAGACCACAAACGCCAAGGCCCCCAGTAGCAGGAGGGCGCCCAGGGCTCCAAACAGGATCCCGAAGAACGCTGTGAGTTTCATGCTCAGATGCTCACACTGCTTGCCCCAGGGCGTGTAGATGGAGAAGGGCACACAGCTGGGGACAGAGAGGGAGCGCGGTCGGCAGTGGGAAGGCCGCCCTCAGCCTCCCCACCTCATCCTTTTCTGCAGGGGCAGAGGCGGTTCCCTAAGACAGGCTAGGCTCACCCACTAGCGAGAGATGCCAGAATTAGCCCTGAGGCCATGCTGAAGTGAGGCCACTGGGCAAAGGAGGCAGGCGTTGGCCTTAAAAACGTGAGTGTAAATTCACCTGCAGTCAGCTCCCTGAGTGCAGGGACGGGGGTGGGGCTTTGGAAGCCCTACCCTACTACTGAACTTCCTGGGTCCCTTGGACACGTTACTTATCGTCTCTAAGCTACAGCTTTCTCATCTTTAAAACGGTCATAATAGTATTCACCCTGTGGCTTGTTTGCATTTTAGAGGTAATATACTTCTCATACAGAGCCCTGGTGATGTAGTGGTTAAGAGCTCAGCTGCTAACCAAAAGGTCAGCAGTTTGAATCCACGAGCTGCTCCTTGTAAACCCAGTGGGGCAGTTCTGCTCTGTTCTGTAGGGTCTCTATGAGTCGGAATGGACTGGCTGGCAATGGGCACCGTTCTTATAAAGAGTTTGTTGCTGTTGCTAGTTGCCATTGAGGCACTCACAAATCTTTTCCATTGTCCCCGTTTCTCTGATCCCTGTTCTCAATTACAAAGGGAACCATCCTAATTTTCATACACCATGAGGTACCATGGCATCCCGGCACCCTTTGCAGTATCTTTAACCAGCTTGGATTCCCCAGCACTGTCCTTGTGCCTTCTGTCCCCTACCCCACTTACCTGCAGTGGGGCCCTTCGGGCATGTGCTGGCACAGGCCTCCATGCTCACAATAGCCCTCATGGCATGGGGACACGCAGGTGAAGCCGCTCTGGGGGCTGTAGACCAGGTGGTAGCCCTTGTAGCCATTGCATTTGAAGTAAGTTTCCAGTGTGGTCAAGTTCACTGTCAGGTAGGATACACATGAACACCAAAATCAATTGACTAACCCCGAAGCAATACGTTTTAACCCTTTTGTGACCGTTGGGATATACGGGTGCCCACCCACTTTTTCCACCTCTCAGGCTCATTGGGAAGCTGCTTTCCCACTGACTGTGCGTGCTGCTGCAAGGCAGGGGCCTTTATGACTGAAGCTGAAAAACCAGGCGTGTGCTGCAAGTTGCTGTCTCTCCAGGGCATTGTATGAGGTGTGTGCATTTTTGGTAGGAAACAGAAATTTTGAAAAATTTTCTTTGGGACACTGTACATCCCTCTCTAGGGGGTAGAATTAGTGGGGCAACATTTGTCCCTTAGGGTAGGATTGTTGGTGGGGGGAAAAATCCATACTACCTATCCAAAATTCAACAACACTCAATGATTTACCATGATTCCATTAACGAAAACACATTGTATCAACAAAAAAATTCAAAGCAGAAAATGATTGGGTCTTGAAAGAATCAAGAATTCCATTGTCAGGGGTTTATCCTCAGGAATAATTTGAAAGTGCACAAATACATATGTTCACGGATGTCCAGATCAGTATGGCTTATGATAGCAAAAAAAAAAGGGGGGGGCAAGAGTGAATAACCTTAATGTTTAACAGGAGGGGTCTTGTTAAATAAGTTGCTGTATAACCTTACCAAAGGAATATTGTGCAACCAGTAAATACAATGGTATAGAAAATGCAGTGGTTAAAAGTATGTACTTTGAAGGCAGTCAGACATAAGCTAGAATTCAAACTAATTTACTAACTGGTTGTATGAACTGGGAAAGATTCTTAACTCTTTCAGCCTCAGTTTCCTTATGTTTAAAAGAAAATGATAATAGTACCTACTGTGCCATGAGATTTAATGAGATAATGTATCCAGAGCACTCAGTACAGTACAGTGCCTGACATATAGTAAAAAAAAATTTGTTGCCGTCAAGTCGATTCTGACTCATAGCGACCCTATAGGACAGAGTAGTGCCCGACAGGGTTTCCAAGGAGTGTCTGGTGGATCCCAACTGCTGACCTTTTGGTTAGCAGCTGAACTCTTAACCACTACGCCACCAGGGTTTCCAACATATAATAAGAACTCAATAAACAGTAACTATTGTTATAGTGGAGCCCTGGTGGTGCAGTGGTTAAGAGCTTCGCTGCTAACCAAAAGGTCAGCAGTTTGAGTCTGCTAGCTGCTCCTTGGAAACCCTATGGGGAAGTCCTACTCTATCCTGTAGGGTTGCTATGAGTCTGAATTGACTGGACGGCAACTGGTTTGGTTTTTTGACTCGACAGCAATGGGTTTGGTTTTTGGTTTTATTACCATAGCACTAAATTTAAAATATATCATAATACACTATATTAAAACATCATTATAAAATATGAAATAGGAATATGCGATATACAAGGTAATATGTTCACAGTTATTTAACGAATGAGGGGGTTATCAAACATTAGGTCAGATTTGATCCCTTTGTTGTAAAAAAAAAAAAAAAAAATTGATATGGGTGAAGGTTCCTATGCGTAAAAGGAAGTTCAGAAGAAGATGGACAAACAGTTGTCTCCGGGGATTACAAGTGATTTTTTTTTTTTTTTTGGTCTTTCTCTTCTTTTTGCTAATGTGGTTTCTTGAAGTCTCTGCAATAAACATATTGTACTTGTATAATAAAAATTGTGGGGTTTTTTGTTTGTTTTCTTTAAGAAAAGGCATAGTCAAGGCTGGGGTAGCTGTTTCTTTACTCTAGAACCTCTCCGCCTTACTCCACCACTGTCCCTCATATGCACACCGTAATTCTGAAGGATTTCACATCGTTGCCCCCAGAAGGGAGAAGTTTTAACCTGGATTCTAGAAGCTCTTGCTTGGTCCTGGACCAAAATAAAACAGCAGCTTCTGTTGTGTTTGGAAGGATCACTGCCCTGTTCTCTGCCTCATTCCAGAAAGTAGGGTGGACTATTCCTCTCCCTTAGGCAAGTTCTGCCAATTTATCTCATTCCCATCTGGGGAGAATCAGGGACTGTCAGAGAGGAAAGGAGCCTCAGAAATCCCATCCCATTTTCCAGATGGGGATGTTGAAGCCTGGACTGGGGAAGGGACCTGTGCAGGGTCACACCCTCGTAGTGAGGAGTTTATCTCTGCCCCTAGGCCAGGTCTCCAGCCTTCAGCTTAACATCCTCCACCGGTGGTTAAGAGCGTGGCTGCTAACTAAAGGTTAGCAGCTTGAATCCACCAGCCGCTCCTTGGAAACCCTATGGGGCCCATCTACTCTGTCCTATTGGGTTGCTGTGAGTCGGAATTGACTCGATGGCAACAGGTTTGGGTTTTGGTTTTTTGGGGGTAAACAGAGGCCGCGGGCATGCCCTTGTTTATGTTTATAAAGTGCCATTGCATTTTAAGAAAACCGTTAGCAATTTTCTTAAAAGAAGAAAATCACTGGCAGCGATAGTTAGTAAGGCCTTGGTTGGAATAACGACTCGGAAACTGTCCTGATGTGGATTCATTAAGTAGCACTGTGTGCTCCTGCCCTTGAATCTAAAAAACTGGTGGGTAAAATGTTTAACATGGCTCTCTAAAGTTATCAACAACAAAAAAATCAAATTAACTTCGTGCTCGTGTGTGGCCTCATGAGAATGTTTTTCTGCCATGGGTTTGAGTGGGCCGAAGTCCTATGACAGGCTCCCTCTGGTGTCCCCCGCCCTCCAATTATCCCTGTACTCACGACTCTCCATGTTGCGAACGTCTTCTCTAGAGATGGGACGGAAGTCCACATTGTGCCTAGGCTCCTCACTCCTCCGCCACCTCCTCTGCGCGGCCGGGAGTGAGAAGGCCTCCACCACGGCGTCCAGCAGCTGGTTGTTCAGGAAGTTGATGACAGGGCCCCGAGGTCGGTACTGGAACTGAGAGATGACCCTCCAGCGTTGAAGGGAGCTTTCTGAGGCCTGGGTGGGGGAATGACTGTTCGGGAGGGAGACAGTGAGGTGTTAATGATGGGGGTGGATAAGGAGAAGACCAGGGGCCCAGGCAGTGCAAGTCCCACTTACGTTTTTTCCACCAGGCTGTTCCGGAAAAAGGCCAACACATCCAGGGTCCTCAGTCTGTACGCCACCTAGGGTGAAGAATGGGGGATGGAGATGATGGGAGTGGTGAGGGTGGGTCATTCCAACCCCTTCTGAGACTCCACCCCACTTTAATGCATTTATTCATCCCTGTCTGTTCTCTGTTTTGAATGTGAGCCCAAGGACCCCCAGAATGTTTCTCACCCATCTCTGATCCCTACCCCCTAGCCTAGCTCAGTGACTGGCGTGGCTTCCTGCTTAATAAATATTTGTTGGTGAGTGAAGGACTTCAGGTCCTTTTTTCCCCACCTCTGCCTCATGTTACAAGGAGAGAATCTGAAATGAATGGCTTCTATCTTATCTCAGCTCCCTGACTCACATACTCTTTCTCCCACCACATGTTTATTAAACATCTATTATTTTAGCCAGATGGAGGGGGCAATCAGGTGCTGGGGCTGTCAAGATGCCTTAGGGACAGTCCTTACTCAACCTAAAGGCTGGTGCAATAGACAAATGTCAACAGCTTATTACTATACGGAGTGTGGAGTGCTATAGTAGTAATAATAATATTATTATTAGAAAATATAATAGTCATATTATATAATAATAATTATTATTTATTATTTTGAACACTTACTGTGTTTCTGGCACTGTGCTAAGTGCTTTCCATACATTAGTATTTAAAATTTGATACAACCTGTTAACATAGGTACTATTATTAGCCCTATTTTTACAGATGAGACATTAAATAATTTGTCTAAGGTCACACCTCTGGTAAGTGGTAGAGCAGGGATTTGAATGTGGTGTGTAGGATGCTAGAGCCAACACCCTCAATATCTATGCTTTGTTGCTTATAACTGAGGTGTGGACAAGGGCATGGGAGCCTAGGAGAGGGAGCCTCCAGTTCTCTCCGAGAAGTCAGAGGGAGACCCCAGTTCTCTCCAATAAGGTTTCCTGGAGGTGAGATGCCCCCTCGTGTTTCTCCCATAGAATACCAAGAAGTGCAGGTCAGGTCTTGAGGGACCCTTAGAGGGAAGGGCTGGGGTGACTTCGCCACCCTTGACTCTGCTTATGGTGAGTTGGTCATTCCAACCCTTTCAGCCATCCAGATCCTGGGGCTTCCTGACCTCCTCCCCCACCAGCATCCCCTGGGGCAAGGGGCTAGATGGATGATGAGACTGCAGGACACACAGTGGTAGCTCAGCCTCGGCCCTGAACCTGCCAAGACCCACTTCCCCTGCCCATCCTGGCCTGCAGCACTGACCGAGGCGTTGACCTCTGCAACGGAGGCATTTTGTCCTTCACTGAGCGAGAGCTGGATGATTCTTAAGGGAATCTCTGGAGATAGGAGAAGCAAATTCGTAATCACTTCATAGTTTTTCCTAGCTTTCCCAAGGAATCCAGCCCAGGGAGACCACCCCATTCTACAGGAGGTCCCTGGAGGAATCAGGAGAAGTGGCCAAGCCTTCTGACTCTCTTAGTGCTCATTCTACCATGACTCTCATTTCGCTGAGAGGCGAGGTCTCCTTCAATCTTTCCTCAGCCAACAGGACAGGCCAGTGGTTCATGATGTGACAACTGCTACCACCAGCTCCCATAGCCTACCATTTACCACCAGTGGTGCAAAGAGTTAACATGCTTTTTTTTTGCTGCTAACTGAAAGGTGGCGGTTCGAGTTCACCCAGAGTTGCCTCTGAAGAAGGGCCTGGTGATCTACTTCTGAACAATCAGCCATTGAAAATCCTGTGGAGCATAGTACTACTCTGACACACATGGGGTCACCATGAGTCAGAATCTACTCAACAGCAACTTGTTTAAGAGAGATTTAGAGTTCTGTCCTGTGAGTTTGAGGAACTTAGCTGTGAACCCCAAGTTTCCCCATCTTCCTGAAAGGCGGGAGAAATGTGGAGGTGGAGATGGTGGGGCATCTGGTTGTACCTGGACTGGCAGTAGGGGTGAAATTGTTCCCAGCCAGGAAGCAACGGGTGTCAGTGAAGGCTGGGGGGCACGTGCAGCTGGGCTGGCAGCCTGAAGTCTGGGAGATGTAGCAGTGGCCATAGTTGTAACAGTAATTTACAGGGCAGGACTTGTTCTGACAGAGGACAGAGCTCTCCAGAGCTGCAGAAGGGAGCAGGGAAGTCAGCAACACCATGGCAGCAGGAGGGATGGAGCCCACAGCCCATGGAAACCTGCTCCCTTGAAAGACTTGACTTCTTTCCTGAATACCCACTCAATCTGCATTCTGCCTGTGGGCCACTCTGAACCCTGGATTATCCTTCTCCTTTACTCTAGCTATTTCTCTGTCTGGCAACCTTTTTTCCTCTGCCAGGTAGGTTTTCTCTCAGTCTCCTGAGGGGAGTGAAGTGTTTATTAGACCTTCTGCATCAGGTAAGGACCCAGAAGGCTGGTAGGAGGAGGACCTGCCATCTGTTTTCCTCATTCCCTCACTTCCATCTCCTTTTCTGCCTTGATAAGCTGTGGTTCAACCCATTCTGGACTCTGCTTAGAAGACAGTAATCTCTAGATATCAGTTGGTGATCTGAAAGGGCTTAGGGGAGGCCTTACCACGCGGCCTCCAGAGGTTCAGAGGTAGAGGAACAGAGACTGGGAGGAGGACTCAGAGGGAAATTGAGGCACTCCTGCTGCCCAACCCCCATGACAGCCTGTCCTGACTTCTGAGACAGGAGACCCTGAGGAGCCCGAGGGCCCAGCTTGCCTCTCGTTCACTGGTGCTGCAGGGTGTCTCCTCCTTCTTCCTTCTCCTGGTCAAGCCCCTCTTCAGTCTTTCGCACTGGTTTTTCCCCATCAAGCCTCAGAGTGGCTCTGCCCTGGCCCCTCCCCCATGCCTGTACAAGCCCTTCTCCCTCAGCCTACCCATAAGCCACCCCTTTCCAAGCCCTCCTTACCCACCCACCTATGTTGCACATTCTAAAGACTTGCTGGGAAAAGGTTTGCCTTTGGCTGTCCTGGGACCTTACAGTGCCATTGTCCCCAGAACCTCATCCCGCCAGGGCCCTGGCCGCAGCTCACCTGCACAGTGACGCCCATCCCCAGTCATGTGCGGGGGGCAGGCCTCACAGCCCTTCCCAGGAGTGCAGCTTACGTTCGGGAAGCACTGCTCACAGGGGTCCCTGGAGCGTTCGCAGTACTGACCGAAGGTGTCCCCATCACACCTGCAAGCGGCCACCTGGAATGGAGAGCTGGTCACTGGGGAAACCATGAGGCTGAGCTATTAACAGGTGCTGGGTGTCCTGGTACTGACCCCTCTGCTCTGAGAGCCCATGAACCCCGAGTCCTTGTCTTAGCTCAGCCATTATCTACTGAGCACCTTCTTTGACCAAGCCGTGGGCCTGTAAGTCCCTGCCTCAGAGGGCACACAGTCCTCTGCCATTCAGCCTAGCTGGACCATTCTTTGCCCTGACCCCCTCAGCCTGGCCCAGGCACCAAGATTTCAGCCGTCTTCTCTCTCTTATCATAACCGCTCACTCACACCAGATCTATTTGCCTGAAATCCTTTCTAGAGTAAGCTAGGGTCTACATTTGTACATACATACATGCACGTACATACCTACATACATATTCTGCTATCTCTAGAAAACTGGATCCCACATAAACTGTGGTTTCCTCACTCCACCTCCTCTTGCTGACTCTCAACCAAGGATACAGAGCCTCACCGCTAAGCACAAGGAAGGGTCAGGCAATAACCAAAATTACGATCCAAGGAAAGTAAGCTCTTCTGGAAATCTCATTATGTCCCCTGATTTCTCCTTTCTGATTCTCCTACTGAGCTGACTCTGGAAAGCTCCCTCATATGGAACCCTCCAGCACTCAGATGTCAACTTCCAAAAGTGGATATTTTGGGATATCTAGAATAATGCATTGATTTTCATTTCTGTTTTTCCTACTCTGCCCCATGGTCTCCTCCACCTCTACCACTTTCAAGTAGCAATTCTTTGCTCATGTTTCAAGAAAAGTGTGTGTGTGTGTGTGTGTGTGTGCGCGCGCGCAGGTGTATATAAGAATGGAAGGGGTGGCAGGGTTTAGCCAGCCAAACGCTTTCCTTCGTAGCTCCCTCTTTATAACCATAAAAAGCAGGTAGGACAAAATTCATGGACTGAGGCCAAGTGTCTTGACTAGAAACTCAAATGGAGAAGGATTTCCTCCAAACTGGAAAAGAGATGTCTCTTTCAGTGCAAGGGGAGAGAAAAGAGAGAATGAAGGAGTTTTGGGGTCCCAAGATCAGAGGGAACCTGCACCTCTCTTTCTGGCACCATGAGGGTGAGGCCCCAAAGAGAAATGGCAGTGTGGTGCTTCTAGGCAGATGGGACCTGAAGCAGCCTTAGAAGAGGTTTTGCATGTCTGAGGAAGGCACTGAAGCAGCAGGCCACCTCCCTGGGCTGCTCGTGACAGACACCTGTGTAGATTTATGCCCAGGGAAGACCTTCCCACCCTGCGCCTCAATGCTGTGCTCTGCATTGGACCCCAGAACTGTGGAACTGGGAACCACCAGAAACTCTAAGAAAGGCTGAGGTAAAAGTTTCCTGCCAGCCTGACAGAACGGGAGCTTGGAGATAAAAAATAAGGTTGGGCTATGAGCAATAAAGAAAGTTATATTCCTTTATGTGAGTTTGTGGCCTGAGATTGCTATCTGTTTTACTTGCCTCCCACAGCTGTACCCCACTCCCAACGTGTACGTTACCCAGGAGAGGCTGGATTACAACATCCCTTCAATTCCCATTTCTTTTCCCCTAACATGGAACCCTCCAGCTCTCAGATTTCTACTTCCAAAAGTGGATATGTTGGGAGATCTGGAATAATATGTTGATTTTAATCTGTTTTTTCTACTCTGAAACCTCCCTCCCACTCTCCTCTCAACACTCACCTTGAGAGAAGAATTGCCCGCCCGGCTGGTCTGGTTGTATAAACACTGTCGCTCTGCACTGCAAAAGCAGGCCACAGTGCTGGGCTGCAGTTCAGATGACAAGCCATTCTTGGCATTTCTTGCTAGAATTTCCAGAGTGAACGGTTCTGGCAACTTTGGTGCCCATAGCAATGTTCCATTCTCTGTCCCAGGGAAGACAAGACCACTGAGAACTTGGAGATCTCTCTGCTCTGCTATTTGACACATCCTGGAGCTGGTTTTATGGTATTTAATGCCCTGATTGCTGATGCTGGGCTTTCCCCCACCTCTCTCAGACCACCCCCAAATATTATCAGGTGTTTCCTTGAGCAAGGCTGGCTTCCTGGGGTGATCCTGGTCA
This sequence comes from Trichechus manatus latirostris, assembly GCF_000243295.1. Lineage (NCBI taxonomy): Eukaryota > Metazoa > Chordata > Mammalia > Sirenia > Trichechidae > Trichechus > Trichechus manatus. Next base: position 6,254,307 of record NW_004443962.1, on the reverse strand, counting down.
TACTCTAAACTGGAGGTAGTACCAGCCCAACTTACTGATTACAAGATGGAAGTCCACAGAGAGGAAGGCAGGCACCCCTGAAGAGACCCCAGAGGGTAACTCTGCCTGGGCCTGCACCAGGGCAGGACATCGTTGGATAGGGGGGGAAGCAGGATAAAGGCCAGGATCCTCCCAACACCTTCCCTTCATCCTTGCCCTGATTTCTTGCCCACCCCGTCACTTCCTGGATCTTTGACCAACCACCTTGTCAGACATCAGACTACAGTGAAACATTGTTTATAAGCAACATCATGAGAAGTAGAAAAAAGAGAGAAGTTGTCAAGGATTTCATTTTACTTGAATCCACAATCAACACCCATGAAAGCAGCAGTTAGGAAATGAAACGACATATCGCACTGGGCAAATCTGCTGCGAAAGACCTCTTTAAAGTGTTCAAAAGCAAAGATGTCACTTTGAGAACAAAGGTGCGCCTGACCCAAGCCATGGTTTTTTCAATGGCCTCATATGCATGCGAAAGCTGGACGATGAATAAGACAGAAGAAGTGATGCCTTTGTATTATGGTGTTGGTGAAGAATATTGAATATACCATGGACTGCCAAAAGAACTAACAAATCTGTCTTGGAAGACGTACAGTCAGAATGCTCCTTAAAAGCGAGGATGGCGAGACTTTGTCTTACATACTTTGGACATGTTATCAGAAGGGACCAGGTCCTGGGGAAGGACATCATGCTTGGTAAAGTAGAGGGTCAGTGAAAAAGAGGAAGACCTTCAATGAAATGGACTGACACAGTGGCTGCAACAATGGGCTCAAGCATAACAAAGATTGTGAGAATGGCGCCTGACCGGGTGGTGTTTCTCTCTGTTGTACAGGTCTCTATGAGTTGGAACCAACTTGACGGCACCTAACAACAACATGTTTATATATGTGTATACCTATGTATGAATATATATGTGTGTACATATATATATACACACTCTTTTAATCAAACCTGCCTTATATATCTCAAAATAGGAAAGCCTCCTTAAAACAGTAAGGAATAAATAGATGAGAATAACTTCTAGCCATCACTCTTACGGAGAGGAGTCCAGTGGAGGAAAAAAAAATCTCCTGATGCTATTATCTTTCATCTGACAGGATGCCACATGGAGCAAAAGGAAGCAGATAATCCCTTCTTGTGCACAGAGAAAGAAAGAGAGGCAGAGAGGTGATCAGAACTCAGAATAAGGTTATGTAACAGCTTCGGTTTAGCAGAGAACGGTCGTCATCATAATTGGTGCTGACAACAGAGGAAAAGCTGTACCCTTTGTGCCCTGACCCTGTGGCCCAGATCACAGCTGCCGGCCTGGGGTCTCTGACACCATTACTGAGAACGAAAGACTAAGCTCTGCTTGGTTCCAGCACAGAAAATCAGGCGAGCAGAGACAAAGCTAGGTAAACATGGTTAACAAACACATAAAAACAGTGAGAAAGGTAGCAAAGGCATTTGTATTTCTTTAAGTCTTGTTCCACGTTATATCCTTTAAACAGGCATAAAAATGTTTTAAACTAGCATTGTTAATTGTTGTACTTGATTATTCTAGTAATATGGTGATTGCATAAAGACCCTATGACTATATTGAGATTAAATGCTCTTTGAATTAGTTGCGCATGTCCAGAGTCAGCCTAGCTAGTTGATCAAATAGCCACAAATCCATCCCTACTATTCACTGGAGGGCACCTACTTGAATTATAGGCACCATTCCTATGAAATACTGACCCTGGATATCAAATGTAAGTAATAATAATTGCACAGGGTATACAGATGCAAAATTATCCAAAGCTTGACTCTGACCTCATCCCCTACCTCCCCAGCCAAACATTCTTACCAAAGAGTGTGAAGTCAGTAGAGTTGTTTCTGAGAGAGAACGTGACATTCTCCGAGTTGCTGGTGTACTGAATCCGCTTGGTCTGGCCCTTGTAGGCTTTAACCTCGCGATCCCCCTCAATAGAGGGCGGATACTGATCTGAAACACGAAGAGAGGACTCGGGGTCTGAGGCAGGACACACTCTTCCTCACCAGCCTCCTTTCTCTTTCTCCAGTCGTCTGGTTGTGTGAAGCATTCCCAGGGCTGTGACCCACCTCCGGGAGCAGGGATTATTTCGTGTACCTGCTTATTGGGGTTGAATTGCCCAAGGGACCAAATCTTTAACATCTCTTTTTCTACCTCCTCCTCAAACATTTCAAGGTCTTTCCTGAACAGAATGCTGCTATGCTGGACGGGGCACAAAGTGAAGCAGAGAGCTGGGTTGTTCAGGCCATCCCAGAGTCTTACCTTTGGAAAAAGGCTGAAAACCATGAGGGTAATGTCTAGATGGCATTGCATTTGTCAGGAAATACAGAGGGAGTAAAAAGCTTTTCACTGGTCTCTGGTTTGTGGAGCCCTGCTATTTCCATTTCATTGTTTATTCATTCATGATTTAACAACTATTTCTTGAGCACCTACTATGTGACAGACACTGTTTTAGGTAGTGACAGTATATCAATTAGTGAAACAGACAAAAACCTCTGCCTTTATGGAGATGACAGTCTTGTGTGTGTGTGGGGAGAAAGAATAAAAAAAGATACATGTAAAATGTTAGGTATAAATGTTAAGGAGAAAAAATAAAGCAGGGAAGGTGCATAGAAAGTGTGGGTGAATGTGAAATTTCAGATAGGGTATCCAACAAAGGCCACGCTGAGAAGGTGACGTGTGAATAAAGACTTGAAGGAGGCGAGGAAGTGAGCCTTTGGCTGTCTGAGGGAAGAGCATTCCAGGCAAAGAGAATGATAAGTGAACAAGCTCCGAGTTGTGAGCGAGCCTGGCATGGTTAAAGAACAGTAAAGAAGCCAATGGAGCTGGAGTGAAGTGAGTGAAGTGAGAGCAGTGAGAAGAAGTAGGAGAGGAGTTCAGAGGCAATGAATAGGGTTGAATAGCGTCTTGAAGGTCATCATGACTGAGTGAGCTGGGGAGTGATTGGAAGGTTTTGAGCAGAGGAGTAACACGAGCAAAAGAATCTGTTAAATGAATGAAAAAAATGAGGTGTCATAGAAGGGGGGCTCCTGATCTGCTCCCTAACTCTGCAAATGCCTCTCTGGGTCTTATGCCACTTACTGAGGGTGGCGTTAATCTCCTGGAATCTTCTAAAGAGCATCCTAGTGTGCAGCCCAGTGCTTATGTTCCGCGTGGCCAGAGAGTCGAAGATGCATTGTGGATCTTCATTACACTGGGGGGCCGAACTGGGATACATGGAGGTGTTTCTCAGTTGGTCAGAGAAGACAGGGGTAAAGTTTGAAGGCAACTGGTCATTCCTCTTGCCAAGGAGACTTGTTCCGTTGATTTTCCCTGTAACATATGAGGTATGATGGTGATGGTACCAGAAGTGGGGCTCCAGTTGTATTTTTGCTGGGTCTACCCCTTACCCTCAGTTTATATGACTTGGGGCAGGGGGAGGGAGGTGTGGGGGGACTGAAAGGCTCTCAGCTTCTGGTCCAGAGACCCCTGTTCAGTGAGTGAAGGGTTACTCAATTTTTTTTCTTTTTTTTTTTATTGTACTTTAGATGAAGGTTTACAGAACAAATAGTTTCTCACTAAACAGTCAGTGCACATATTGTTTTATGACATTGGTTAACAACCCCACAACATGTCAACCCTCTCCCTTCTCAACCTTTTTTTTTTCTTTTTTGGTGAAAATATACATAGCCAAAGATACACCATTTCAAAAATTTCTACATGTACAATTCAGTGACAACTGGTTCTTCCAGTTGTGCTGCTATTCTCACTTTGGATGAAGGTTTGCAGAACAAACTAGTTTCTCATTAAACAGTTAGTACACATGTTGTCCTATGACAATGGTTAACAACCCCACTACATGTCAACACTGTCCTTACTCAACCTTGGGTTCCCTATCACCAGCTTTCCTGTCCCCTTCTGCCTTCTAGTCTTTGTCCCTGGACTGCTGTGCCTCATTAGTCCTGTTTTTTCTTATAGGGAGGGTTACTCAATTTTCTGTCCTAGCTCCCAAGTAGAGAGATACAGGTGGGATGGGGTGGGGTTGGGGCAATTCTGGGGTGGCGTCAGACCCCTCAGAGTCTCCTCCTGGCCTTTCCACCCCGCCCTTACAAAGGACAGAGGTCTGGGTCCCGTAGGCCTGACGGAAACCTCTCTCCCTTCCCTCATCCTGCCCCTGCCCCATCTGCCCTGAGGACTCAGGCCTAGACTTACAGGTCATTCCATAATGAAAAATCGTCTCCTCAGAACTCTCTCGGGGAATGGTGGTACCATTGGGCAACTTGAAGTCATCACCTGGATTGTCATTCCAGACCCCTGAGGGACAGTAGGAGGTTGGTTATCCTGAGATTGTGGCTCTCCTGTTCCTTGGGAGAACCAAACAGGTCATACTCAAGATGTAAGGAGGGGTAGGAGGGGGCCTGGGAAGCCTCTTTCAGTTGCATCTGTTCTTGGTTCTTTCCTCCACGGGGAGAGAAGAAGACCATGACCTTATACCCCACCCCTCTGCTTCAGGGAGAGGGGAAGAAAGTGAAGGAGGAAATGGAGGAAGAGAAGGAATGTGGGGAGGTGATGAGAAAGAGGGGGAAGATGTGGGGCAGAAAGGGGATGAGAGAGGAAGGAGAGGCTGGCTGCCCCCCACCCTCCCCAGAGCCCATTCCTGATGCTCCCTTGGCTGCTCTGGAATCTGGAGATTTAGAAGGAGGACAGGAAGTGAGCCTCAAAAGTATCTGAGAGTAGCCCCTTCTCCCTCACCAGCCAGCCCTGTACACTGAGGGTTCCGCTCCAAGGAGGCTGAGAAAGGGAAACAGCTTGGGATGTTCACAGGCCAGCAGGAGAGAGGAAGCTGCTTTCCACTTAGGAGTCTGAGCTTCTGCTTTGGCCACTGCCTGAGAGGCAGGGTCTGACCTGCTCCTTACCCAGGAGGCCCTCTGTGCGGTTTTGATACTCTTCTGGAAGGCTGGAGGAGGCATGGAGGATGTTGGAGAGAGCTATCACAGAGATGGTCACCGTCCCATCAATGTTGGCTGAGACCAGGGAGCCGTTGCGCATCAGTATGATTCCAGTGGTGTTGAATGTCTCCTGGCCTAGAACTTTGGGAGACAGATAAAGAAACCATAGGCATCTGAGGGGTTGGGGAGTGATAGCTAAAGCGTATGGGGTTTCTTTCTAGGGTGATGAAAATGTTCTAAAATTCACCGTAGTGATGGTTGTACATATCTGTGAATGTACATACTAAAAACCTTTGAATTGTTATTTTAAGGGGGTGAATTGTATGGTATGTGAACTATATCTTAATAAAGATGTTACGAAAAAAGGAGGAGACTAAGAAGAAGGAGGAGAAGAAGAAACCAGCCAGGAGCTCTCAAGGCCTAGGACTTGGCAGTCCTGGAGGGTCACAGTGCAGAGAGGAGACTCTGAGAACAGGTCTGTGATGTCCTGGGGGCACCATTTCTAGTGGCCCTAAACCAAACACACCAGACACCCCCAGAGCCCACACCACCTCCTTCTTCCTGGTGACTAAAGACGGTTATCAAAGGAGAGGACTCAGCACTGGAAGGAAGGACAGAAGTAAGGAGGGAACATTTAATGCCCTGCTCCTGAGGTGAAGAAGCTGCTGGGTTACAGCTGCTGAAGGGACAGGAGTGGAGACTCCTCTCCTCTGCCCCCACCCCCCCGCTCCCTCCACATCCCAACATGTACTGCTCCCAGGGCACTGAGCACCCCATTGAGCCCCAATCCTGGGAAGCAGGAGAGAGTGGCTGACAGCTGCCCCCAGCCTACCTTCAGCATCTTCACGGTTGGCCTCAAATGTCACAGTCTCATTATTGAGCCGAACATGGATTTTGTTATTGGGCTCAAGGATCCATTGAACCTGGAAGGGAATTGGAGGAGGCCTAGCTAAGTCTGGCCCGCAAGTGGGTCCAGAGGTCTAGAGCCTGAGCCCGGGATGAAGATGAAGGTGACAGAGTGTGACAATGAGGTTCTGATAGCTTAACATCTACTAGTGTTTAGCATGGGCCAGGCTCTGTGCATGGAACGTTTCTCTGATTATCGCATTTAAATTTCACAATAGCCCTGAGAGGTAGGTAATGTTATTATCTGGGGCACTGAGAAGTAATGTCTTCAAAGTCACACAGCTGGTAAATGGTGGAGCCAGGACCCTAATCCTGCCGTCTCGAGAGCTTACTCGCAAAGCCACTGCACTAGCAGCACGTGCTCTCCCTCCCTCCCTTCCATCTCCTTTCCCTCCTTTTCACCCCTTTCCTCTTCCTGTTCTCTCCTTCCTCCTGCACCTCGATTTCCAGCAGAAGGTCCCTAAAGGGCTGTCTATGGGGGATGCAGGATGTCCTGGGCTCCCCCTCGCTCACCGTGATGGGGTCCAGGCTGCTGGAGTTGTACTGAGCAGCAAAGGCGATGAAGTTGGTGGCTTGGGCTGTGCCAGTCTGGGCAGTACGGCCCTGCAGCAGGAAGGACGAGTTTCTGTCCTGGGCCCGGACCAGCAGGAAGTCCCCCAGCCCATTGAAGGTGTAATTGGCACCGTCTAAGGTGGTGATGTGAGGGTCCCCAAACATCCAGGCTGGAAAAAAGGAGATACCACATTGGCATGGAAAACCAGGGGTGGCGGTTGTTGTTAGTCGCTGTCAACTCGGCTCCAACTCAAGATGACCTTGTGTATAACAGAATGCAACTTTGGCTGGTCCAGCACCATCTTCGTGATTGTTGGTATGTTTGAGTCCATTGTTGTGGCTATTATGTTAATCCATCTCTTTGAGGGTTTTTTCATTTTCACTGACCCTCTACTTTACCAACCACGATGTCTTTTTCTAGAGACTGGTCTTTCCTTATGGTATGTCCAAAGTAAGCGAGCCAAAGTTTTGCCATCCTTGCTTCTAAGGAGCATTCTGATTGTATTTCTTCTAAGACCAGTTAGTTCGTTCTTTTGGCAGTCTACGGTATACCCAACATTCTTCACCAACACCACAGTTCGAATGCATAATTCTTTTGTCTTCCTCTTTCTTTGTCCAGCTTTCATAGGGGCCGAGATTTCCCCCTGGCTCCCTCACTTCCCAGGCAGGGCATTTTCTGTTAGACTCGAGCCTGGAGAGATGTTCATGGGAGTATGGAATCCTTCCCAGAAGTCCTCTTGCATTTTTGGGCCCCTTACTCCATCCCCATCTATTCATTATCTCACCACCCCCTATTCTCACCCCTTCCCCAACCCATGTGCAAAGCCCCGCCATTTGCTATGGGTACCACAATGGAAGCATCTTCATCTTCCCTGTGGCTATAGCTCTACCCTGAAAGCTAGCTCTTCCATGGTCCAACTGCCACATCCCAGTGGCCAAGAGGCTAATCCCTCCCCAGATGCTCTGCCTCACCTGGTCGTGGGGGCCTGTATCCAGCACAGCTGACAGGGGACTGCTTTTGCTGGTACAGGGTGCAGAAGAAGGGCTTGTCATTCCAGCGGCAACACCAGTTCTGGGGCTCCAGTTCCTGGTCTGTGGAGAAGAGCAGCATGTTGGGAGAGATGGAAGAAGTGGAGAACTCAACTGGAAGAGTTGGTAGGACGGGATGATATCATGCCAACAGCGTAGCTTTGGAATCAAGTACACCTAAGTTCAAATCCTGCCCTACTCGGTGATCTTAGGCAATTTACGTACCCAGTTATTGTCTCCCTTGCAGGCTTGTTGGATAAACCATTGTGCAGCAGAGGCCCTGGCACGTGGTCGGCGGGAGCTAAAGGAATTCCTTTCTTGAAGACTGTGTGCTGAGTTCCACTCCTCTCAAAGTGGTTGGAATGGGCAGGGGGGCAGTGCATGGTCTGGGGACTAAGGAGGCTGCAATGGTACTGGGAAAGGAATGGGAGGGCATACCTGGCTCCCACACACATGACCCTGTGCTCTCTAGCTCCTTTGCAAGGTCTCTGGGAGTAGTTAACTCTAAGTCTTCCCCTAAACAGCCTGCTAATCTAGGTGGTGCAGAGGGTTGGGGGGCAGCTAGGCCCCCTCCTCTTCCCTAGAAAGATGCCTCCACTCTGGGCCGGGGATACAGGGCCAGCTGGAGGTGGGGCAAGAGGGCACCCGCTCATGAATTTCTAGGCTGTCAAAGCCAGAAGGTACATTGGAAGCTTCCTGACTTTACAGATTGGGAAACTGAGGCCCAGAGAGAAGGAGCTGGGAAGGAATGAGGACAAGAGGCTCATTCTTGAGGGTCACACTGCTTGGTGTGGTGCCCGGGGCTGGTCTCTGACCGGGAAGAGCAGTGGGCTTTAGAGAAGGTAGGGCTGAGGTCTCTGTGGACACACGTACCAAACTGCCAAGGATGCCGCACTCTCCAGCCTTCTCGAAACTCTCCCCAGGGCCCGTAACTGCAGCACACGCCCCCTCGCCAGGAGGAGAAGCTGCACAGTTGTCTGCTGCCGAGGCCCCACCAGCCTGCAACAAGTCCAGGCATACTCAGGCCAGGCTGGGGGAGGCCTGTGGTGGGGCAAGAATGGGGGAGGGTCATGTGTGGGGATTCTGGGATGGAGCTGAGGGTGCCTTGGAAAGGACAGGTCAGGCATTACCCAAGGGGATGTTGGGTGGGTTTGTACGGGGGCAGTGGGGATGCCCCAAGAGACAGGAAGAAGGTGTCACCTATGTTGGTGGGCTGGAATCGTAAGTCCCACTGTCCTTGCTGCCAGGAGCAAGGGCAGGAGATCTGGTTCCAGTCCCAGCTGGGCCACTGAGGCTGTCTCTTCAACCACTGAAGACACTTGAGACGGTAGTTGGTCCTTTCTTCCCTGTGTAGCCTATAGAGCTGCAGTCCCCGGGGGCCTGGGGGAGCAAAAGGAAAAAGGGCCATCACAGAACCTGGACTGCAGGCTTGGTTTTAGCTTTCGGGGCAACCAAAATTCAGAAGTGCACCTTCATACCTCTCCCTTCTCTGGCAACTCTTCCAGGAATAGTTTGACCCAGTACAGATTGGCAGTGATTCCTCCCCAAAACCCCTTTGACATGCACTCCAAAAACCTTCAGAGCTTGTATCTTAGGCAAAACCTGGGACAAGTGCAGGTCAGGGAGGCCTCACTGTCCCCAACTCAGAGCCAAAACCTGACCCTCAGTCCACCTATCCTCCACCCCCTGTCCTGTTACTCTAAGCTCCAATACCTTCTAATCCCCAAACAAGTTCGTCCCCATGTACCTTCTCTTAGCCAGTGATGCCACCATCCATCCAGTCACCCTGTCAGACACTTCCTTCACCTTCACCCTCCCCCAGCAGGGACTCTAGTGGCCAAAGTAGCCAGGACAGAGGCTGATACCTAGAGGCCAGCTGGGGAGCCATTGAGAAGGCCAGCATGCAAACTAGGGGCTTGCTCCAAAACCACAAGGCTGAGTGAGGTGTCCCCTGTGCCTAGATGCTATCTTTGGGAGGGAGAAGCAACTGGGAGAAGAAACCCTAATGGATGTTTGAGCTTTCACTAGACCTTTAATTGGATGTAAGTTTACACATTGCCCACCCCAGCTGACTCAGGTAAGAAGGGGGACTCCCAAGCACAAGAAGATCGGCTATGGGATATGGTATATTACGTTTTGGCCCCATTTGAACCCGTACAAATGCATAAACTGCCAAGATAACTACAATTTGTTAAGATTTTGACAAGAAGAATCGTTGTTTATAATTATCTGTTTGCGTATCTTCTCTGCGATGACCTGGTGTTGGGAGAAACACATCAAACACTCCCTCAATACACACACACACACACACACACCATCATTATTCCACTCCTAGGTCACAGCACTTGCATCTTGATAGAAGGGTACTAATCCCACCCCAGGGTCACAGCACATGCATCTTGATAGAAGGGTACTAATCCCACCCCAAGGTCACAGCACATGCATCTTGATAGACAGGTACTAATCTGACACTGCAGCTGTCTCCACAAGATGGCAGTCATGATTTGACTTGGCTTCTATTTCTGATTACCAAACTTTTTGCCACAGAAAAAATAGAACTGGACTTGGGTTTCACAATTTGCATGACTGATTTCCAATGTTAAAATATCCTTTGTTCTGTTACATTTTGGAAACTATGATTTCTTTCCCTTTGGGTCCTTGGGTCACTACACTTAGTATCTCCTGATACTAAAGTACTGACCTGCTTATCAGAGGGTGAGCTCTTTGAGAGCAAACCTAGTGGATCATTTTCCTTTCTTTCATATTCCTGGCTCTTAGCACAGTGTCCAGCACACAGTAGGTACTCCATAAATGTTGAACAAATCCATGTTGGACCTCTAGAACTCTTGTAGATTCCCTTAAGGGATCGCATCTGCGTTCTCATCCCAGCTCTGGGACAGGATACTTCCGGTATTGTCCTAACTGCCCATTTATGTCCCTACCTCCCACAAGACTCCCATCTTCACTTCTAGGATCTGGTCCCTCACTGACAGATCTCTTGGGTTTGGCTTATCCCAGGCAAGAGACGTAGGCTGCAATGAGATGGTACTGTGTCTGAAGGAGCAAAAAGCAGCAGCTCCTCTCTGGCCAGCGCCAAGTCTCGATTTCCCCTGTAGGAGGTCAGACTGTGCTGCTGACACCCTTAGGAATGGTGGAGATGCTAGGGAGCTGCCCTCTAGGACTGCCATGGCATACAGAATGGAGGAACAAAGAGAATTTGAGACCAGCTCAAGTGAGAGAAGGTGGTGCTTTTACCTGAGTTGATATTCGGGAATTGATCTGGACGATACTTCTCCCACACTGGCCGGAATGTGAGGGGACTGTTTTGGAAATACCCATCTCCACTGCAGGCAAAGGAAAGAATCTTAGGTCTCTGTCACACATAGGGAATTCTCTTTTGATCAGCAAGTCATTCCTTTCTTCCTTCTTTTTCCTTGCTTCCTCCCTTTGCTCGTTCACATATACTTTTTTTGACACACACACTTTTTAATTCACTGAAGGGCTACACATGTCATACATAGTAGTAGTAGCTTTAAATAGTAGAAATCGAATTTGATCTAAATGAAAAAATAAATCAAAAAACATAGCAGATTCAACACATTCATGTAAATTATATAGCAGGCACTGTGCCAGTCATCAGTCATCAGCTCATCAGTCAATTATCCAGTCAGTCAATCTGTCAGCCAGTCAGTCAGTCAGTCAGCCATCAGTTGCCTGGTCAGTCAGTTTGTAGGCTGACTGGCCAGTAAGAATCATTGAGTTCCAGTAATGAGCAAGAGAGAAAAGATGGATGAGACAGGAATGGCTCCAACTTATTCCACATCTGGTTGCTAACTGCAAGGAATTAGCAATTCAACTTGGTCATGAGACAAGGGTGTAAAAACAACAAAGAGTTCAGGCCTCCGTCCATTGGTTTCCCTTAAACTAGGGATTGAAGGGAGTCCCTGGGTGGTACAAATGGCTAATGTGCTGAGCTGCTAACCTAAAGGTTGGAGGTTCCAGTCCACCTAGAGGCACCTTGGAAGAAAGGTCCTGGCAATCTACTTCAGAAAATGCAAGCACTGAAAACCCTATAGAGCACAGTTCTACTCTGACGCACATGGGGTTGCCATGAATCGTTGACTCCCCGGCAACTGTTTTCAAGGGACCGGGGAGGGGGCTCTGTAGGGAACAGTACTTTGTGATGGTTAAGAGCTGGTCTCTGGAGTTGGACAGTTAGGGATTCAACTCCTGACTCCAGCACTTACTAGCTTGGTTACCATGGGCAAGTTACTTAACCTCTCTGATTCTTAGTTTACCCATGTGTGTAAAAGGGCTTATAGTAGCATCTACCTCCCGGTATTGTGAGGATTAAAAGCAGTAACATTTGTAAATCCCTCAGAACTGCCACCATGTTACCACCATCACCATCCTCAGTTTCCATGATGGAAGTGCTGCTCTAGGAAGGAGGAAAACCTGGAGCGGCAGCCTCAGAGCAGACTCCCAGCCTTCTCTCCCCTCTGGCACAACCACAGATGACTGTTCACAGGCATGCCCCCTCCCTCAGTGTACTCGGGATGGTGTGAAATTCCTAGCTGGTTGAATAATTCTCCTTCTCCACAGCACATCAAGACGAAAGTGAAGGCAATGTAATTGTAGTGGCAATCCTGAATACTCTAATATAAGAGAAAATCATTTGCAGCAATTACCAGTAATAAATCACACGTGACTCTTGCCACACACCAGCAGCTGGAGACGTGATGGTTGAGAACCAGTGCATCAGAGACTGAACTCCTTCCACACATGGAAACCCACACTTCGCCCATTCCACCTCCGACCCTCCACTCTTCCTCTTCACCCTGACCCATGTAAGCTGTTGGGTGGCCCTGAGTGAGTGGCTAATTCTAAGACTGATTTTGAAAGTCAGGGAGGCAGATCCCAGCCTCAGATGTCTGGGTTCAAATCCTTGCTTTGTCCCTTCCTAGCTCTGTGCCCCGGCAAATTACGTATCTATTTGTTCCTCAGTTTCCTTATGTGTGAAATGGGGATAATAAATAGCATCTACCTCTCGGGGTTTTTGTGATACTCAAACAAAATAATGCATATAAAGTACCTAGTGGAATAAATGTTAGTTATTTTTATTAGAAGAAGCCCTAGTGGTTAAGAGCTCAGCGGCTAACCGAAAGGTCAGTGATTAGAACCCACCAGCCTCCTCGGAAGAAAGATGTGGCAGTCTGCTCCCTTAAAGATCACAGCCTTGGAAACCCTATGGGGGTAATTCTACTCCGTCCTATCGGGCCACTGTGCGTCAGAAACGACAGCAACAGGTTAGGTTTGGTGGTTTGGTGTTTTTATTACAATATTTGAGAAGTCAAGAGAGGTCAGCTAATATCAGTGGAAATCAGGAAAGTCAAAGCTGGGAATTATTAAAGTGCACAGGGATTGGTTCCCTTGACTGGTGACAGGGCTGGTGGGGTTAGGCCACAATTCTCTTGCTTTGTCAGTATTACTGAATGGGACTCTACAGAGTTAGTTGTTAGGCGTGTGAGCAAAGGCATAGTGCATGGTTGGTTGGGATAGGAAAGACAAGGGCAGGGCAAATAGGGATCTTTTTATTTGAAATGGAGTCTGTGGGCGGTGCAAACAGTTAATGCGCTTGGCTACTAGCTGAAAGGCTGGAGGTTCAAATCCACCCAGACGACCTTGGAAAAAGGGTCTTGCAATCTACTTGCAAAAAATCAGCCGTTGCAAACTCTAGGGAGCACGGTTCTACTCTGACACACATGGGGTCGTCATGAGTTGGGGTCGACTCATGTTTTTGTTTTAATTTGAAACAGCTCAATGTGTGGCTTCAGTGGGACCTGGAGTCAGCTTGAGTCAAACCACCAGCAAGGAGGATTCATGCCTTGTCCGAAGGGATGGGTGTGTGTGTGTAGTGAAACCCGGCTCTGCACCACTTCATATTATTTGGTCAGTGCTGCCAGCCCCTCCCATCCTACCTGGAGAAGCCCATGAGGACGGCATTGTCTAGGTGTTGGGCAGCGTCCCACTGCATGCCACCACTTTGGTAGAGAAACAGGGCATAGGACTTGCTCCCGTCCGTGGAGAGGATGGCCTGGTAGGTGTTGGTCTAGGGGTTGGTTGGAGACAAACATAGAGATGCCTGTGAGAGATCTGGGGTCCCTGCCCTAATGCCCCACCATGCACCCCACACCACTGCCTCAATGCACATATCACCTGTTCCTGGTCTACCCAGAGCAAATTTGGGATTGTCTAGGGTAGCTTTTCCCTTGGATGTCAAAACACCAAACATGATGGATTTGCACTTTTTGTGACTTATTTCCAGAGAAGAGAGATAAAGGGCTCTGGGTTACAATCAGGTTAAAAGGGTTTGTGAGAGAAAGCTACAGGAATCTGAGAGATTAGCCAAGACACCAGAGAGCTGAGAGAGGTTTAATTAGTTTCCTCAGGGATATTTAAGGACAAGGTCCCAGTGTCCTCTCAACCTGAATGATGTGGGAGGACATGCTGCAGGTGAGATTGGAGGGTCTCTGAAGGCAGGGCCTGACCGGGTGCCAAGCACTGTGCTTTGTGCAAAGTAGGTAATACACAAATTTTTGTTGAATGAATGAAGAAATGAGTGGCTTTAGACCAGACACAAGGAAGAACATTGTGACTGTAAGATTTGTGAGTCCCCAGAGGGAAGACTAAGGAGCTTGAATGGCGTGCCCCACTTCCATTGGGTGGCATTGTGGTTAAGAGCCAGAGTCTGGAGTCAGAAAAACTTTGGTTCGAGGCCTGGCTTTGCCATTTACTAGCTGGGTGTCCTCAAGTAAGTTGCTTAACTCCTCTAACCGTCATGGTCCTCATCTCCAAAATTACAACCTGGATAGTAATATCAGGTTGAACCATAGGAAACTGCCAATAGGCAGTTATTTTTTACCTAAAAAATTCCATTTCCCGTTCCCACCTAATAATACCTCCTGCACAGGGCACCGTGAGATAACGTAAGTGGGCGCCACTAGGGTTGGTGTCACCCAGTGCAGTAACTCATGGTGTCAACCACTCCATGGACCTCCTTCCATACCAGATCACACAGAATCCTTAGTAAGTTTTTTTGTGCTACTGTTACTTGTAAATCGTAACTCCCATATATCATTCCTTCCTTTCCTTTATTTTCTACTTCATTCTCAAGAAAGTTATTGATATAAATTCACAAATGCTAATTACCACAGTATTGTAGCTAAAACACCAGAAAATTTGACCAAACCAGCAAATATAAAAACACCGGGAGCAATGAAAACAACAGCGGGAGCTTGTAGCATGTACAGATGAAACCACGTGATTCAAAGTGTCATTGTAATTGGGTAATAATGACAGCTCTGACCAGAGCACATTAGAAGGTTCAAAAAGTAAATTAGCATGGAATTTTAGCCTTGTAGGTATGTTAATACATGTAAGCCGGGCTTACAAAAAATGTTGTTGTTGTTACAACTAACTATAGAGATTTTTTTTTTTTAAACTGTTGTGCTTTAAGTGAAAGTTTACAATTCAAGTTAGTCTCTCATACAAAAATTTATGCATACATTGTTATGTGATCCTAGTTGCTCTCCCTATACTGTGACAGCACATTCTTCCTTTCCATCCCACGTTTCCCATGTCCATTCACCCAGCTCCTGACCCTCTCTGCCGTCTCATCTCACCTCGGGACAGGAGCTGCCCGTTTAGTCTCCATGTATCTACTTGCAGCATAAGCACACTCTTCACGAATATCATTTTATGTCCCATAGTCCAGTCTAATCTTTGTCTGAAGAGGTGGCTTCGGGAATGGTTTCAGTTTTGGGCTAACAGATAGTCGGGGGGCCGTGTCTTCCAGAGTCCCTCCAGTCTCAATCAAACCATCAAGTCTGGTCTTTTTACTAGAATTTGAGTTCTGCACCCCACTTTTCTCCTGCTCCATCAGGGACTCTCTGCTGTGTTCTACAGGGATATTTTTTATAAAAAATAATAAATTTCTTCTGAAACACTGCACAAAAATTTTATAGATAGTAATTTTGGTGTTACCCCCTAGTTATGC
>NW_004443962.1:6236050-6237619 GCF_000243295.1 Trichechus manatus latirostris | reverse complement strand
TACCTGGTAAAACATGGTTCCTCGGTGGCTGGAGAAATCAGCATCATCCCAAAAGGGAGCCACCAGGGCCACAGGGTCCCAGCCTGTGAAGGCTCTACGGGGTGGGTTAGGGTAGGAGATCTGGTAGTCGGACTCTGGGAAAATGATCTGGCCATTATCTGTGAACTGAGCACATGGAGTCTTCTAGTTAGCATTTAGGGAGGGGGGCAGGGAGGGAACTTTCTCGTTTTGAGCCAGCTCCTCAGGAGTGAGGCCCCAAAGGGCCTCTCTGGGTAAAACGTCAGAGATGCCAATGACCCCTGGGAGGTCATCTCATCCATCTCCCTGCCTTTGGGATGAGCCCCCTTTGCATCATAATCTCTTCACCCTCCTGACATTCCTTGTGTCCTAAATCCTTCCTAAGACTGTACGCTTTGTCCTGCTTCAGTGGTAGACAAGCTCCCCTCCCCACATCCCCAACTATAGACCAGCCCTTCACACAGCCAACCCTCTTAGTAAATCCCCTGGGCCACATCAGATGGGATTAAAAAGATTTATACCCTCACCCTATTGCTGTTTAGCCCTCTCTCGTAGTGCGTCCTGGTTAAGCCTCCCTTCTCTGAGAGCAAGAGGGGCCAGTATTGTTGTCTCCACACTATTCCAAGAGAGACTTGAGGTACTTGGACAAGGGGACTAGGAAATAATTATAGAAAATGCAATAACATGAAACAGTCATGTTTCCTAACTATAGCTTTCTACTCATAAAAAGACCTAGTGAAAACAGCAGAGAGCTTTTTACTGGGTAAAGACACTTCCCCCCATACTGGTAGCAAGACCTTGCCTTGCTCCCTGTCTTCTTCAGCTATCATCCAGACGTTAAAGAAGATTTTGAATGTCACTTGAGCGAGTGGCAGGGACACAGTAGGTGCCTATAAGTGGTGCTTCCATTCTCCTTCCTCTTTCTCCAAGAGATACGTCCGCTAGAGAGAGAAACAGGGCCCTATAGCTTGGGCTGCAGCCGGGGACTCACGTAGAGGGAATCCCGGAGAGAGGAGCCGAAAGGGAAACCAATCTCGGGCTTGAAGAGCGGTGAAGTAAAGTCCGTGGTCCTCTTGACAAACTCCTGGTCTCCAACACTCAACCCATAAGGGAAGAGGGAAACACCTGAGCAGTACAAAGAGAGGTAGGAAATCTTCATGGGCCTTGATCTTTTTAGGGATGAAAGAGATCCCCAGAGAACTTTCCCCAACCTGCTTCTCCGTCCTTGTCCTTTATCCCTCAAGCGGCCCCAGTAGGCTCTACCTGGGAGCTATTGAGGACTCCTCCTCCTCCTCATTCACATTTAACCCATCTCCTCATTTTATACTTAGAATTGGTACTCTTGTCCTTAAGAACTTCAACTCCAGTTTGTAGAAAACAGGTGCTGCTATCAGAATACCAATTATTCTGCATCTGCTATGGTAGTTTCAATTCTTTTAAGGGTTAAATGATAAAAATTCTCTGATGCAGTGAAAATTCATAATTGAAAAACCTTTTCATAGAATAAGATTTGTTTCCTAAGATGGTATCTCTCTAGGTAAACTTGAAGAC
>NW_004443962.1:6233167-6234205 GCF_000243295.1 Trichechus manatus latirostris | reverse complement strand
CTCTGTCCTGTGATTGCACGGCAGAATCACAACCAAACCACACCCTGCAGATACTATTCTGTTGTGACGGATGGAGAAGCTGTCGCTCCCATCCCCGATCACATTGGACTTGTGGACTTGACCTGACTCCTAGCATAGTAACACTAATACACTGTCCTTTCTCAAGCACTATCTAGAGTTCCCACATACCTGGGGTCTGAGTCTTCACAGTGGAGCCTGAGGAAGCTGTGGCTGCTAGGGAAGTGCTGACATAAGGCAGATGATTTGAGTGACCTGTGAAAGCAGTGGTGGAGCTCCAAGTGACTTCAGGACCAGGGGCTGATTGAGAGAATGAAGAATTACACTTGAAATATAGAAACTTGGCATCGTATGAGTGTGCTTACGTAACTAGAGGAAATGGATTCAGAGCGGGGTGTGCTTGAAATGACAAATGAGGAAGATGACGTTTGTGTGGATTTTATCAAGTCATTGCTATGATCACCTGTCAGAGGAAGGACCACAGCAGTGATGTTTTCATGGATGACTGAGCGTGGGCATATTGTCAGAATTTCTCCATTCATGGACAAAATTGTGGAAGGGGAACTTGAGGTTACATCACTTAGGGTGATAGGAGTGACTGTCCTTGGCCTTCAGTTGACTCCATTGACAAGGTCTGTGTTCCTGTCTGACTTGTGCAGCTGTCGCTGACTGGTGCTGAGATAAATGTTGTGCTGATGCTTGAAGGTGACAGAGTGTGGGCCATGGTTTGGGGAAACGTGTGTCCACTTGGTGTTGAGGAAGGAGACGGAGATGTGACTGTTGAGGTGTCAGTCACCTGAGAGACTAAAGTGAGAGTTTCAGATGCTTTGGTGGTTACTGTACTAGTAATCTGACACATCTGGGAAATGGCTGATGTTTCCTAGGAGAGGCTCTGCAAGAGGTTGGGGATGATTGAACTATTGGTCCCCATGTTGTAGAGACCTAAGACATGGTGGGCAAAGTGGTACTGGTGATACGAACAGTCCTGGGGTAGTGACAATACTGGGTACAGTAGACAAC
>NW_004443962.1:6221688-6222820 GCF_000243295.1 Trichechus manatus latirostris | reverse complement strand
GATACGCAGATGACACAACCCTGCTTGCTGAAAGTGAAGAGCACTTGAAGCACTTACTGATGAAGATCAAAGAATACAGTGATGAATCTGTGAACCATCTCCCAATATGGATGAATTTGGTGGTACGGCATTATCCTGAGTGAAATAAGTCAGTCACAGAGGGACAAATACTGTATGAGACCACTATTATAAATCTCATGAAAAAGTTTACACATGGAAAGAAACAATCTTTGATGGTTACGAGAGAAGGGAAGGGTGGGGAGGAAAAACACTAACTAGAAAATAGTTAAATGGAAACTTTGGTGAAAGGAAGACAGTACCCAATACTGGGGAAGTCAGTACAATTTGACCAAGGCAAAGTCATAGAAGATTCATAGACATATCCAAACTCCCTGAGGAACTGAGTTGCTGGACTGAGGGATGGGGACTATGGTCTCAGGGGACATCTAGCTTAACTGGTATAACATGGTTTATAAAGAAAATGTTCTACATTCTGCTTTGGTCAGTAGCATCTGGGGTCTTAAAAGCTTGGGAGCAGCTGTCTAAGATACTCCACTGGTCCCACCCCGTCTGGAGCAAGGGAGAATGAAGAAAACCAAAGACACAAGGGAAAGATTAGTCCAAAGGACTAGTGGGCCGTAACTACCACAGCCTCCACCAGACTGAGTCCAGCACAACTAGATGGTGCCCAGCTACCATTATTGACTGCTTACAGGGATCACAGTAGAGGATCCCAGAGAGAGCTGGAGAAAAATGTAGAACAAAATTCTAACTCACAAGAAAAAGACCAGACTTACTGGCCTGACAGAGACCGGAGAAACCATGAGAGGATGGCCTCCAGACACGCTTTTAGCTTAGTGTAGTAAAGTCATTCCTGAGGTTCACCCTTCAGCTAACGATTAGAAGGCCCATAAAACAAAATGGGACTAAAGGTGCACACCAGCCCAGGGGCAAGGACTAGAAGGCAGGAGGGGACAGGAAAGCTGGTAATAGGGAACCCAAGGTTGAGAAGGGAGAGTGCTGACATGTCCTGGGGTTGGTAACCAATGTCACAAAAGAATATGTGTACTAATTGTTTAATGAGAAGCTATTTTTTTGTGTATGCACGAAAAAAAGAAAATCAAAGACTAAA
>NW_004443962.1:6217659-6220260 GCF_000243295.1 Trichechus manatus latirostris | reverse complement strand
TTTATGCAATCGAAACACTTTAGAATCTGTCTTATATGTGTATTTCTCAAACACCACAAAGTGGATAAATAGCCTACTAGCTTTTCCATAGTCCCATTTTCTTCTCCTTAATCTAATGCTTACCCCTATCAGTTGTTCTTCTCAACTCATCCCCTAATCCCATCCTAAAAAATGGTTCATCCCTCACCCCAGGAAGAATCTTGTGGTTCTCCCTGCCTCCCTCATTTCCATTGTCCATCTTAAAAATCACTTTTTGGATTTTTTTACAGAGCAAGAGACCCAGGAAGGCCAAAGTGCCTAGGGCCCATGGAAGTCATAATGCAGCCCTATTGCCGGAT
This sequence comes from Trichechus manatus latirostris, assembly GCF_000243295.1. Lineage (NCBI taxonomy): Eukaryota > Metazoa > Chordata > Mammalia > Sirenia > Trichechidae > Trichechus > Trichechus manatus. Next base: position 6,219,922 of record NW_004443962.1, on the reverse strand, counting down.
GGTCCCGACAAAAGCCTAGACACACTGATAAAAAGATGGGCATGACGGTAGAAGTTCATTGATGAATGCAACTATAAAGAATAATGAGTCCGGGAAACATAACATGGATGAATCTGGAGGACATTATGCTGAGTGAAATAAGTCAATCACAAAAAGACAAGTATTGTATGGTCCTGCTATTATAAAAAGCTAAGAGTAGATAATTCTTTGATGGTTACCAGGGATGGGAGGGAGAGGAAGAAGGAAAGGAATCATTTTCTAGATAGTAGACACGTGTTATTTTTGGTGATGGGAAAGGCAATACCAAATATGGGTGAAGTTGTTGACCATGGTGTAAATAAAGACACTAAGAAGTATACAAGAAAGAGGGACAATTTCAGTAAATGTTGTAACATAAACAATTTTGCAACAACAGTAACAACCAAAAAGTATGTGTGTGGTTACATAGGTAGATACGTATGCATATCTGTGTATAGGAAGGCATATGTGAGTAAATGCACACGCATGTACAGGTGTATCTGTAAGCATATGTGTATACACGTTTATGTGTGTTTGCATATATATCCATATATATAACAAAGCACATAGGGGACACAGTGACGGAGGCTTCCTAGACATATCCATACAACATGCAGGATTGGTTTACTGGGTTAAAAGGCTTAAGACTATAGTCTCAGGGGACAACTTAGTCATTTGGCCTAACATAGTTTATAAAGATAATGTTCTACATCCTGGTTTGGTAAGTAGCATCTGGGGTCTTAAACGCTTCCAAGCAGCAGGCTAAGATACAACTATTGGTCTCTACTCGTATGGAGCAAAAGAGAATGAAGGAAATCAAAGGCTCAAAGAAGAAACTAGTCCACAGGACTAATAGCCCACACGAACCACAGCCTCTTCTAATCTGAGACCAGAACTAGATGGTGCCTGGCTACCGCTACCAACTGTTCTGTCAGGGATACAATCGTAGGTTCCAGATAAAATGGCAGAAAAATGTAGAACAAAATTCAAATTCCTAAAAAAAGGTCAGCCCTAATGGACCAGTAGAGATTGGAGGAACCCCCAAAATTACTGCTGTGGGATGGATTGCTTTTATATGGTCTTTCTCACCATGGTCTTGTAACTCCCACAAAATAACTGGATGAGATCATGGAAATAAGGTGCTTGTGGCCCACCAAGGGGATTGGACAGCTTGCTCATAATGCAAATAAGGCACATAGCATCCTTGTGGGGGGTGGGACTATGCAAAGAAAGTATATGGAACCCTAGCAAGGGGATTGTCAGTTTTGCCATCCTACTAAGCTTAAAATGAGCCATCCCAGAGGCAGACAGGAGAACCTCACTATCACCAAGAAACAAGAGCTAGGAGTGGAGAGTGTCCTTTGGATCTGGGATCCTTCTGCTGAGAATCTCCTAGACCCAGGAGACAAAGAGAGGGAGCTGTCATATGGAAGACAGCAAGAGATGCTGGCGCAACAGTAGCCAGAGCTATAGTGGCACCAGACGGCTGGGTGGGGCTTGCCAACCCCTCATCCACCAAACTAAGAGTTGTAACACTTGCTCAACAAGGCCCCCAGCAGGCCCTGCAGAAGAAGCTGTCCTGATCGAGGAACTTTGTCCTGAGTTGTTGTTCCTGTTACTCCCAAGTTGATTATGATCCCAAGTTGTACCCTGCTACTTCCCTAATAAACCACTTAGCTGTAAGTACAGTTCGTGAGTTCTGTGAGATGTTGCAAAGAATTACTGAACCCAAAGTTGAGGGGACAGTACTGAGGAGAGAGGTAGTAGTTGGTGTTAGAGCAACAGTGGTACAACAGTTTGGGAAAGTTGTACATTTGGGATATCTTTAACCTCCACCTCATAGGAACCAGCTTTGTGCTGATCCTTATGAAATAAATTATTCATTTAATCCCTCTAAGATAACCTTTGAACTTGGAACTGAAGCTATTTCTGCAGGTCACCTTTCAGCTAAATAATAGATGGGTTTATAAAATAAACATTATCACTCATAAGTAATGTACTCCCTTAAACAATCAACTGTATGAGACCAAACGGTCAACATTTACCCAAAAGCAAGGATGCAAAGACTAGGAGGGGAAGGGAAGCTAGATCAATGGAAACAGAACAGACAGAATGGAAATAATGAGAATGCTGACACATTGTGAAAATGTAACCAATGTTATGAAACAATGTGTATAAAGATTGTTAAATGGGAACCTACTTTGCTGTGTAAACATTCACCTAAGACACAATAAAAGATGATTTT
>NW_004443962.1:6215329-6216656 GCF_000243295.1 Trichechus manatus latirostris | reverse complement strand
AACCAATCTTTCGATCAGGAATCTCTTCTTTCTGTTTTTTATTACCCCACTAGCTGGTGATGCAGTGGTTAAGAGCTTAGGCTGCTAACCAAAAGGTTGGCAGTTTGAATCCTCCAGCTGCTCCTTGGACACCCCGTGGGGCAATTTTACTCTTTCCTATAAGGTCACTATGAGTCAACTTGACGGCAATGAGTTTGGTTTTTTGGGCTTAGCTGTTCTCAAACTTTTTTTTTTTTTTCCTTTAACGTCAGTGCTGACCAGCAGTTAGAAGGATGAAGTTCACAGACTCCCAGGGCAGAACGCAGGTTTAAGAGCTGTTCGTGGAGTTGACTGTCGTCCGTCACTTTCCTTCTTAAGAGAACAATTGAGACTTGCAAGTGAATGGGAGCAATTACGAATCAGCTCTGATTTATTAAAAATTAAGTGACTCACTCACAAGCTTCCATCCTTTATTGATAGTAACTACTGGTGACACACTTCTTAGCTGGTGTAGACAAAACCATGGACTGACTGAGCGGCAGAGCTGTGCTAGGAGGCCCTTGGGCCCCTCCTTTACCCAAAATGACGCCGCTCCCACTTGAAAAGGGGACTTCCTTCCTTTATTCAGAATTACGGCTACGGTTTCCTTATTGGATTCCAAACTCTAGGCCTGCTTTTTCCTCAGTAGAAACTTGATTTCTTCAAATAAGGTTTAGATTGTAAAACATTCTCTACACATTGCTAGCCTTATTTTCATTTCCTAAGAACTGATGTGAGAGCTTTGCTCTATCATTAGGCTTTGAGTAAACAGACCAAAAAAACCAAAAACCAGATGCCATCAAGTCGATTCGGACTCATGGTGACCCCATGTGTGTCCTAAAAGAAGAACTGTGCTCCATAGGGTTTTCATTGCCAGCCCTTTCTTCTGAGGTGCTTGTAGGTGGACTCAAACCACCAACTTTTCAGGTAACGGTGAGCACATTAACTCTTTGTACCACCCAGGGACTCTGAATAAACAGACAGAAGCAATTTATGTGCCAAACTTTCTGAACTTGTCATGATTTTCAGGTGATATAATTGTTTACATAGAAAGTCCCTCAAATTTATAAATTATCAGCAAAAGTTCTGCAAAGATCAAAATTTTTAAAATAACTGCATTAGCAAAAGCAAATACAAAGTGCCTATGATAGTGACGAAAATATAAAGTACAGAAGAATATATGTATCAAAAGATATGCTTAACTTTTATGGACAAAGTTACACAACTTCATGGAAACATACTAAAGAAGGCTTACATTTATATAGACTTTGAACATATAGACAGTTGAGAGACCAAAACCTCATAATCC
>NW_004443962.1:6211928-6214316 GCF_000243295.1 Trichechus manatus latirostris | reverse complement strand
TGTGTGTGTGTGTGTCTGTGTGTGTTCAGACACTGAACAGGGCCTTTAAACCACCTAATCTTCCACCATAAGGACAGCCCATAATTAACTTACTGTTGGACACTTAGGCTGTTTGGCATGTATTGCTTTTATAAATAAAGCCTTGGTTGTTATCTTTGTGCATAATGTTTTGTTTTAATTATTTCAGCTCATTTCCTAAAGATAAATTACTGTAAATGGGATTACTGGTTAATGCGGTTATAAAAATTTTCACGTTAGCGATACATACTACCACATTTCTTTGCAGAAAGGTCATGGCCATTTACAGACTCGCTAGCAGTATGTGAGACAGTGCCTGTTTCCCAGCACCCCTTCCTTCTGAGAAAATACGGTGCTTCTCAGTACCGATTTTAAATGTCATCAAACAGGGCCGTGTCTCTGGTATTCCTCCTTTTAAATATTTATTTAAAGAACTTGCTACAAATCCTGGGTCAAATTGCTTACAGGCTCCTGCTGTAGCTAATAAGAGTGTTCTTTTGTGTTGATGACATAGTTTTATTGTCTAGGGGAGTAAGTCTTAACAAGTGTCTAAATCTGTTAGGGTTATTGTTGTTAGAAGGAAGAGATTAGTATTAATTACATCAAACCACAGTTATTGTGTTTCTCTTTCGCCACTGTTTAAACGGTCAATCTGAAACCACGCCTTCAATGGATTATTCAGCTATCTAGGAAAACAGTTTGCAGATAATCTATTAAACTTCAATAGGTTATTCTCAAGGAAAAAATCCTGGGGGTGGGGGGGAGGGGGGAGTGTGTAGCAAGCTAAAGAGAAGTTCTTTTTGATAAGAAACTGGTTCTCAAAACCCAGAATACATCAGAATCCCTGGGGAGCTTATGAAAAATGAAGAAGATTCTTGGGCTACTCCCTATGCCTGGGGTGGGGTCTAGGAATCTGCATTTTAATATGTGCTCAGAGTGAGTTTGACACAGGTGGTTTATGGACCACATTTTAAGAAACACTGCCCCTAAAATAAAATGACAGTTCCTGCTGCTAAAAATGTCAGTAAGCTAAAACCATCTCGCTGGAATTGTAAGGCACGCAGATTTGAGGTTTTGACCAAGCTTTGTTCTACACAATATTTCCAGCCTTGTTTCTGCTGCTCAGGTGTGGCTGAAATGAGCTGGCCTTGTCTTACTGGAACGCCAGCCAGTCTCTCCAGGTTCCATCAGGTGGTTAGACAAGTGACGCCTGTCGTTGTCACCCTAGCCAAACACACATCATATTTGCAGAGCAGGGAGCTAGGAGATTTGACTGTAAAGAGTTGATATCTGAGAAAAACAAGTTTGGTTTCTTCTCTCTCTCTCTCCTTAAGACACTCCATCTTTTAAAACCAAAGACACCAGGGAAAGATTAGTCCAAAGGACTAATGGATCACAACTACCACAGCCTCCACCAGACCGAGTCCAGTACAACTAGATGGTGCCTGGCTACCACCACCGACTGCTCTGACAGAGATCACAACCGAGGGTCCCGGAGAGAGCTGGAGAAAAATGTAGAACAAAATCCTAACTCATAAAAAAAGACCAGACTTACTGCCCTGACAGAGACTGGAGAAACCCTGAGAGTATGACCCCCGGGCAACCTTTCAGCTCAGTAATGCAGCCACTCCTGAGGTTCACCCTTCAGCCAAAAATTAGATAGGCCCGTAAAACAGAAAGAGACTAAAGGGGCACACCAGCCCAGGGGCAAGGACTAGAAGGCAGGAGGGGACAGGAAAGCTGGTGATTGGGAACCCAAGGTCGAGAAGGGAGAGTGTTGATATGGGGTGGGTTTGGTAATCAATGTCACAAAACAATATGTGTACTAATTGTTTATTGAGAAGCTAGTTTGTTCCTCAAACCTTCATCTAAAGTACAATAATTTAAAAAAAAAAAGGACTCCATCTTCTACTTCACTGAAAAGGCCCAAACCATCTAACCTGATCTCCTTTGATGCCTCAGAATCCTCTCCATCAGGAAACATCTCTGCCGTCACCAGGCCCCACGTCCCATCTCCTCAGATGAGAGGCTAACTCTCCACTGAAAGGCTGTACCCTTCCTCGCACCCTGGTCTGTAGCCTCCTGCCCTCCCTGGACGGCTTAGTCCTTCAGTTCTCTCTGTCCAGTGTGTCTTTCTGTGATCTTTCCTTCTTCTTTGCTCCTTCTTTTCTGCCAGCAACCACATTTAGGCTACTTTTGATCTAAAATAAAAGTCTTTCATCCACTCTGTGTCTATCTTGTTTCGCCCTCGAGTATCTCGAGAGAGGGGTCTATACTCTCCACTTCTTTATCACCTACTCCTCATACTCTGCCTTCACTTCAATCACCTTACCGAAACTGCTTTCCTCAAAGGTCACCCAAAACTCCTTC
>NW_004443962.1:6208790-6210381 GCF_000243295.1 Trichechus manatus latirostris | reverse complement strand
CCATCTTTTTGCTATTGTGAACGGTGCTGCAATGAACATGGGTGTGCATATATCTATTCATGTGACGGCTTTTATTTCTCTAGGATATATTCCAAGGAGCGGGATTAGCTGGATCGTACGGTACTTCTATTTCTAGCTTTTTAAGGAAGCACCAAATCGATTTCCAAAGTGGTTGTACCATTTTACATTCCCACCAACAGTGTATAAGTATTCCGGTCTCTCCATAACCTCTCCAGCATTTATTATTTTGTGTTTTTTTGGATTAATGCTAGCCTTGTTGGGGTGAGATGATATTTCATTGTAGTTTTGATCTGCAGTTCTCTAATGGCTAATGATCATGAGCATTTCCTCATTTGTCTGTAAGCATTTCCTCATTTGCCTGTTCATATCCTTTGCCCATTTTTTAATTTGGTTATATGTCTTTTTGTTGTTGAGGTTCTGCAGTATCTTATAGATTTTAGAGATTAGACGCTGATCGGATTTGTCATAGCCAAAAGTTTTTTCCTAGTCTGTAGGTTGTCTTTTCACTCTTTTGGTGAAGTCTTTTGATGAACATAAGTATTTGACCTTTAGGAGCTCCCATTTATCTAGTCTCTCTTCTGGTGCTTGGGCACTGTTGCTTATGATTCGTATTGTGTTTATGCCATGTATTAGTGCTCCTAGCGTTGTCCCTATTTTTTCTTCCGTGATCTTTATCGTTTTCAATTTTATATTTAAGTCTTTGATCCATTTAGAGTTAGTTTTTGTGCATGGTGTGAGGTATGGGTCTTGTTAAACCTGAACAATTCTTATTCTCCTCCCAACACTTTCACTGATCCTTCTGTTCCTCTTGCTGCACTCTTCGCCCCTTGACTCCAGATGAAGTCAGTCTTCCAGGTGCCACCTGCAGCCCTTTTTCTCCTCCTTCTATACTCTATCCCCTGCTGAACTGCATTGCTTTCATGCCTTACAAATCCATAATTCTACCCTGACTTCTCACCCATTTTCCAGACTCGCTTTTCCATCGAATGTGAAATATAACCCTGGCCTGTCAAATGCAACATGTTCAGCTTGAACTTTTCCTCGAACGGTTTCTTCTATCTTCCTTCCTTCTGGTAATTGTAACACCAGTCCCTCAGATATCCAGGCCAGAAACCTCCCAGTCATCTTTAATTCCTTCCTCTTCCTTGTCCTTGACATCATAGTTTGGCACCAACTATTATTTCTCCAGAAGAATCAATGCCTTTGAATTATGGTGTTGGTAAAGGATATTGAATATACCATGGACTGCCAGAAGAATGACCAAATCTGTAGTGGAAGAAGTACAGCCAGAATGCCTTCTTAGAAGCAAGGATGGTGAGACTTGGTCTTAGGTACTTTGGACATGTTATCAGGAGAGACCAGTCCCTGGAGAAGGACATCGTGCTTGGTAAAGTCGGAGGTCAGTGAAAAAGAGGAAGACCCTCAAAGAGATGGATTGACACAGTGACTGCAGCAATGGGGTGAAACGGAGCAACGACTGTGAGAATAGAGTAGTACTGGGCAGTGTTTCATTCCGTTGTGCACAGGGTGACTATGAGTTGAAACTGTCAACGGCACCTAACAACCTAAC
>NW_004443962.1:6138583-6208105 GCF_000243295.1 Trichechus manatus latirostris | reverse complement strand
CTGCTCCTTGGAAACCCTATGGGGCAGTTCTACTCTGTCCTATAGGGTCGTTATGAGTTGGAATCGACTTGATAGCAAACAGTTCGGTATGTTTTGTTTTTACCTTACTCTGATTATGGCCGAGAAGAGAGGTGTCCAATAGTCAATGGGTCTGTCTGCACTTCACGATGGCTTCTGTAATAAGGAAAGAACATAACCAAGGCATTTCTACCCTATAGCCTGTGGGAGACATTGTCTTCACTTTGGGATCTTGAGTGTTGACTGACTTTTGTGATTAATCGACCCACATAGCTGGGAAGAGGGGTTTCTTTTGTACTTCTCTCAGTACGTACATTTTGACTCTATAAATAAAAAAATGTTAATACCTCATATTTGTGTAGTGGTTTAGAGCTCATTTTATTTAATAGTGTCTGCATTTCACAGGTGAGGAAACTGAGATTTTTGTGACTTGCCCAACATCTCATACCCTGTTAGTGGCAGAATTGGGACTCGAAAATGAGAGTCAAGGCTCAGAAGGTATGGACTACTGCTCAGCTGTGGGAGCAGGACCAAGCGAATGGACTACCCACAGTCTGGGCTCCTCTAATCCTACCTCAGGAGAACTGCAGGTAAGGGATGGAGAAATGGTGACTAATTTGGCCCGAGTTCTTTGTCTGCCAGATGCAGAGGTGTCTGAGCCTGCAGACAAGTCTGCTACATTTTTTAAGGGCAACTGATGTAACACCAGAGTTCCTGGGAGGTGCAAATGGTTAACGCATCTGGTTGCTAACCAAAAGTTTGGAAGTTCGATTCCACCAAGAGGGGCCTTGGAAGAAAGACCTGGCAATCTACTTCAGAAAATTCAGTCATTGAAAACCCTATGGAGCAGTTCTACTCTGACACACATGGAGTCAGCCTGAGTTGGAATTGACTCCACAGCAACTATTTTTTTTGTTTTTGGTTTGGATGTTTCTTTCATTTTTCCTGGTGTCTCCTTTTCTGTGATAATGTCAGAGTATGATGTGATGGCTGTCAACCCCTTACGGTGACATGACATGTGTGATATCACCTAAAATGGATAGTTTTTAAGAAATTCTCTCAGAGGAGGCCTTCACCCAGGGACAGTGAGGACACCAGATCTGGCACTGAGGTGAGGATATTCCTCACAGCTGAGTCCTGGAATCTTCCATGGATTTCTCTGCCTCTACCTCAGTCAGAGAGCTATCAGCAAAGGCGGCTTTTTCTCCCTTTGAACTGTGTCAGGTGAGAGATGTCCAACAGTTGTCTTATTCGTTTCAGGGTCACAGGGATGGCAAAATTGATGGTGTCACTAGGCACCGTTTCTCCCGTTGGCCCTCTGGTGACTCAGCAGGTATGAGGCAAAAGCGGTGATGGTGGCGGGAAATAACAGTGCCATGGAGTGGTAAAGTCACTCCCTAAGGAGTAAACAGTCTGTGCCTTTGTGGGTTGAGGCTTATTCTGTTCTGTTTGTCTTGAGTTATTTCTGGAATTGGAGGTGAGTAACCCATGAGTCATATCACCCACACACTTTCCATTTTCTGCTGTTATTTTCTGGTTGGTGGGGCTGTTGCCAGGCTGTGCCTAGGGCAACACAGAGCCCAGGGAACACGCCCTGAGGGACAAGCCTCCTTCCCACCTCACCAACTGCAAGAACAGCCTCGAAGAGAAATTTAGTCACAAATGGGCAGCAGGTGCCCTGAGAGATGTGAAGAAGTTGAGGGAGACAGACCCACCAACCTTGCCACCCTGTGTGGGGAGCCGAGGGCTATTTGTGTGGGTATCGGCGTCAGAATCAGCCTGGCCTGTGTCGGCACCATTCACCCTCCCACCCCGTTGCTGTGACTGTGCTTCAGGATCAGCCCCTCTCTCTCAGAGGAGGAAGCAGGTTGTGGGAACTGTTGCTCATACACAACTAGACTGAGCTGCCCCAGTAATCCCAGGATTGAGAATGGGGACTCTGTTGATCCCTAGGATATTCTTGGTGGCCAAAGGCTGACTCTTCTGAGCTGTTCCTGTGCTGTGGGTGATTTCAGGCTTCTGTTCCTCTGTAGTTAGGGTCTGGGGGCCAGACAGTTCCCAGAGCTGCCCCTCAGAATGATGGGTTAGTGGGAGATGACGGGTCCATTAGCCATTGGTACAGGAACAGCACTGCTGTAAGAACAGCACACACCCTGTGATGTGGCACAGGTGACAGTGGAGGTCATAGCTACAGATTATGTTCCTGCTGTTACCTCAGTGGAAACAGAAAACTGTGGCCCAGTGCTGTGTCAGCTGGGTATGTTTTCTCCATTGTTTCTAGAATTCAAGATGAAGAAAGTTACTAATTCAAAATGCCCTTGGGATAACTGATCTCATGGTATCTCCAGCTCCTAGAAAGGTGCCTGGCATAGAGTAATCACATCACAAACATTTGTTGATGAATGAACTCATATGTGCCCCATCGCCTGGTCTCCGATTCCTTCAGCTGAGGTTACATTTGTTTTTTCTGTGCTGATGAAGTGGTCCCGGGCCAGGAGGAGACCGATGGGACCACAGCAACCTGAGAGGTGTGACCACCACTGCAGCAGAAGGAAGTCAAACTCCTGAGGGCGACCCTGGTGGAGGAGGGTGTGTCTGCCTCTGATGGGAGGCAGGGAGAGATGAGGTCCAAAGCCAAGATGGTGGAGCCTGGAGATCAAATTTCTTCTGAGGAGGGAAGGCGTGAGGAAAAAGAAAGTTGGAGTTTGCTGGTGTGAGTATGTGGTCGAAGCTGGGTTTTGACACTTGCTGACTTGGTCCTTGAACTTCTGAGGCTATCATCAGGATAACCTAGGTCTTCTGCACCAGCTGTTGAGGAGAAATTAGGCCAACTGACCGTGGTGATACCCAAGGTGAAGAAACGCCTGGTGACAAGCATTGTTTGGGATGTGACTTCAGCAAGTATAGTTCTAAAGAAGAGATAACATTCTTGCCTTGGAGTCAGCTGTCATGGGTGGATTATAAATTATTTTCCTCAGTGTTACTGACCTAGGCTTTTGAGGTCAGCCCAGAAGAGGCAGCTCTATTTACTGATGAGGGAAAGGAAGGAGAGCCTGAGAAAGCTGGAGTGATTGAAGCGATGTTTCAGATACCCAGTTCCCTCAGAACTTAGGTCAGCTGGTCTTTGACTTGAGGGAGAAGGAAATGAAGCAGGAAAGTGATTTGTAGTAACTATAGTGATTTGGTGTTTGCTTGTTTTTGTCCTGATTCTAGCCAGATCTGGTGCTTCTGACATTTCCTAAAAAGGCTCTCTCTGAGCCTGCCATGGACAAGTAACAATAGAATGCATCTGGCGAGGCCATGGAGTGGTTATAAGTATGGGTTCAAGAGTCAGACTGACCGGCATTCACTGTGTGACCTGGGCAAGTTACTTGACCTCTGTAAGGCTTGGGGTCCTTATCTAGAAAAATAAGATAGTTACTAAAATCCTCAATCCATTCCATAGCTTACAAGACACCATCTAGCACCTTCCTTCCTCTTTCAAGTCCTCCAGGGGGTCAGCCTCTCTTTTGATTCTTCCCCTGCCTGCCTGGCTCATGCTTTGCCCCACATTCTCCACCTGGCTTACTACTGAGCCCTCAGGTCTCAGCTCACAGGTACAGCACCTCCTCAGAGAGGCCTTCCCAGACTTCCTAATCTAAACCAAGTCCCTGATTTTACTCTCGTGGCACTCTGTACTTTTTCAGCATACCTTTACCACATTTGTAGTTGGAAGTTTTTTGGTAATTATTTTATGTCCATTTGCATACTGGAGCTTAGCTCCGGAAGGCTGGGCCGTGTCTGTTTCATCCTTCACTGTATACAAAGGGCTGCCCTAGAGCAATGCCAGATGCATGGTAGGCACTCATTAAGTATATGTTGAATTAGTAAATGTATGAATACGTGAATGAATGAACGGATGAATATTTCAGCAGGGGTGGTGAGTGCTTCTGTTTTTCCCTCCATGGATGAGCTAGGCTGGTATGGAGGCTTATTTGTCAAAGGTTGTATGCTGTAGTGGAAATGCAGTGAATGAGGAGTCAGGAGACCTGGCTTCTAGTGCCAGCTGCCCTACCTGTGAGCTGTGTGACCCTAACTTAGAGAGCTCTGAGGGCAGGAACCATGACTGATCATCTTAGTGTTCAGAGCACCTGGCAAGCACGGAAGTTCAGCTAGTGAACAAATACCTCCGCAGTCTGAGCTCCCTCCTTTTCTGAATTCCCAAAATTCCACTGTTGTTTGGACTTTTGAAGCCCAAACAGCAATGTAGATTGGGGAATGTCTGCGTATAGGATAGACGTCCATGCAGTCCTTAAGAATGCACGGTCCCGTGCCTCCATATGAGTCTGGCCTCACGCAGAAGCGCAGATGCCCATTCCTGGGGACTTCTCAGAGTCCCAAGGAAAATGTTGAGTTTTATACGTTGTTGTATACAATGTCAACAAATTCACTTCCTCAACACTGGGCTGGGGAATGGGGATTCGATGGTGACCAAGTGCCTGCTTGCAATGAACTCAACCTAATAGAAGGAAAAATGTACGTGCAAGGTGAAAGGTTGGAGTTTGGAGGAGAGTTCCTACCTCCTCCTGTGAGGTCTTCAGTCCTGGCCTTCAGAGATGTAGCTCCAAGAGCTACATTCTGGGCCTACTTGAAGCACTTAACAGCGCCATGTGACTAGCGAACAAACATGGTAGCAAAACCACTTGCTTGAGCACATAAAAGGCCAACTGCTTGTCAGCCTCTCCTGGCAGTGAAGAGAAACCACTCACACCTCCAACACTGACAGGCCAGCCTGTCGCTGAAGTCAAGCACAGAAAGCAAGGATGTGGAGCAGACGAGGCTGGCGCTCAGAGCCAGTGCATGTGATAAGTCACATTCTGAATAAACCAAGCCAGCTCTCGGAAGCCCACACAAAAGCACTTGGTTTTGGACTTGGATTTGCCATCTTTAAGGAAGCAGACTGCTACATCTTTCTCCCTCAGAGCTGCTGGTGCATTCGAACCACCGACCTTTCGGTTAGCAGCTGAGCACTTAACCATTGTGCCACCAGGGCTCCACAAGAAGCACAGGGTTGGCTTTGTAAAGTCATGAGGAGGCTTGGGTGAATGGAAATACCCCTGAGCCAACCAAGGCGCCCGTCCCATTCCCGGCTCTATCACCCTCCTCACCCCACCCCACCCCGGCTCTCCTCTGAAGTGGCAAGGTCTTGCTCTCAAACAGTGATTCCCTAAATTTATAGCAGATGCTGTTGCATTTTAGCCTCACAACAGCCCTATGAAGTAGCCCTGGATGAAGACACCAAAACTCCAGAGCTAAGGGGATTTTTGCATACACTCCCTCGGCTGCTAAGTGGTAAAATTGACACCAGCTCTACTGATTTTGGAGCCCTGGTGACTCAATGGTTTAAGCATTTGGCTGCTAACCAAAAGGTCAGCAGTTCGAGTCTACCAGCTGTTCCTTGGAAACCCTATGAGGCAGTTCTACTCTGTTCTGTAGGGTTGCTATGAGTTGGAATCGACTCTGTGGCAATGGGTTTGGTTTTTTGGTTGGTTTTCTACTGATTTTAAGTTCCTGTTCATTACTGTACATCTTGTTGAGCCATTGGCCTAAATTTGATCAATTTTCTAGGCAGGACCTCTTGTACTGGGATCCTCTCCTTGTGCCTGTCCCCAAGCACAGCGAGGGTTTCCTGGGAGTGTAGGCAGATGGGCCTGTAGAGGGTTTTGGTGCCCTCAATGGCAGGTCAGTGGAGGCCTCTCCCAGACAGACAGACAAATAGCTTGGAGGTTGTTGAGAAAGGGAGAGCAAGACACCCTTCCCTCTGGGCCCCCTGAATCTCCTCCCCTGCTGTGCCCCGGCTTCAGCCCTGTAACCATCAAGGACTGCTCAGGGCAGCAGCCCCTTGATTATTGGGCTACTGAGGCTTATTTTGACCCAGTTTCCTCACTGTGAGGGGTGGAATCAGGCCTGCCAAGCTTCTTCCTGAGTCATTTCTGCCTGGAGCCACCAGGAGTCACCAGTTTCCATTTGTTCCATGTCCAGCCCACCTCCCTTCAGTCCTTCTTTCTCCCCTTCACCCTCAGAGCCAGGGCTTTTCCTTCCGGAAGCCCTCACCACTGCAGCTTCTTTTCTGGGAATCCTAGGGTTTCTCTCTTCGGCCTGAGGCAGAGGAGGCTCTGACACCTGCTTTAGTGATGACCCAAACCTGGGAGAGGGTCCTGCCACCAGGTCTAGAAAAAGACCCTAGACTCAAATATAGGCAGGTCACCATCAGCCTCCATCAGGGAGGCAAGGGGACAGAACTGGCTGACTTCTACACCCCAGAAGCTTCCCTCAGATGAGGGGAGGAGGGTGACTGCCCATCCCTTTGTGACTACTTTTCTCCTCCAGCATCCACATCATGCTGCATCAGATGCTTGGGGTGCATCTCCCCAGCCCACACCCCTGCCTCTCCTAGCTCCCCGACTCCACTTTGTTCCTTTAACAATTCCCAGGAGGCGAGAGCTCCAGGGCAACCCTGCACCTCTTCAGGGTCGTAGTGGGTGGGGACCCCCTTCCACATTCCTTGTCCTTCATTCTGCTGTACAGTGTACCCCATCACGCCTCACCTCTGCGTTCGCCGCCCCCTCCCACACCAGTTCTCTCACCCTTGGGCTCCTCTTTACAGACCCTGCTTCCTGCCCACCCCTCCTGAGCTTGATGACCCTAACGCAGGGCTGAGGATTGAGTTGGTACTTAACACTTTTTGGATGGACTTTAAATCACAGTGTCAATACCCAAGATTGTAGAGATCAGGAGGTCACGTCATTTACCACTCTCACTTTTAACAGCAGGGAGCCGAGGCGCTGGAGAGATCAAACAGGTCTGGGCACAGGGACAAGAATTATTAGCAGTATAGCCAGGACAGGGCCCCCAGAAAAACCCAAACCCAAACCAAACCAGTTGCCATCAAGTCAATTCTGATACATGGCAACCGATGTGTTGCAGAGAAGAACTGCGCGCCGTAGGGTTTTCAAAGCTGTGACCTTTGGGTGGGTTAGTAGTTGAGCAGTTAACTGTTTGTGTCACCCAAGAACTCCAGAACAGGGCCCCAGGGCCCCTCTTAAATCAAAGACACCGTCTTCCCACTGCCCTGGGTCACGATTCCCATGGAAACATTTTCTTCTACATCCCTTTATTTCACTCCAGGACAAGACCCTGAGTGGCTGGGCACTGTGGGCTCCAAAAGCTCCTTCTGACTCTGGGTCCTCACTGTGTGATGAGGAGGGGTATGGGTGTGTGGTAGGAGGGCTGAAGGGTTGGGAGTGACATTTCTTTCATTTGCTCTTAGCTAAGCTCTTAAATATTTCAAGGAAGGAGGAATATTCCACTTCACCAGCATTATGTCTTTTACTCTCCTTAAGAGGGCGTGTTCCTTCTGACCCACTCCCCAAGAAAGGATTCTTTCTTCGAAAGCTTCCCCAGACCTGTTGGGGGTGGGGAGGGGACTGTGATTCTATCTTTGGTTTGGGCTCCTGACTCCTCATTGTCCCAGGAATGGCTTCACTCTCCCTTGGCCCCAGGCCCTCCTGGAAGACTTAGAAAAAAAAAAAGAAAGAAAAAAACCCAGCTGCCAATGAGTCAACTCTGACTCATGGCGACCCCATGTGTGTCAGAGTAGAACTGTGCTCCACAGGGTTTTCAATAGCTGATTTTTTGGAAGTAGATCTACCTGCCTTTCTTCCAAGGCATCTTTGACAGGACTCAAACCTGTAGCCTTTCAGTTAGCAGCCAAGCACCCAGGGACTCCCCCGCAGACACAGACAGCCAGAAATTCAGAATGAGACCTGTTCCTAGAGTCAGAGGGGCAGCTTGAGAGGTGGTGGGGAGAGGCCTGGGGGGCCCCAGAGGGTCACTTCTCCAACAGGCCTTACTCCTATGTCCCTTCCCCTTTCAGCTTTGTACATGGAGGGGGAATGGGAATGTAGAAGGAAGCCAAAGTCAATTCCTGGGCTATGAGCTATGCCCCGAGGGCATCAACGCAAGAGGCTTTCAAACCTAAGATCAAAGGCAAAAAACCGACTGTTCCCAACATCTCTGCTGCTCTCTTGTCCCTGCCTGGTCCTTCTGTCACTCTCCAAGCTAGTCTGCTCTTTGCTTCCTTGATCTCTTGCTTTCAGTTCTGCTTGACTCCCTCTGATTTTCTCCCTGTGCATATCCATTTTGCTTTGATGCCTCTATTTTTAAACTGTCTTTTTCTCTAACTCTCTATGTGTATATTTTTCTTCTGTTGCTGTCCCTCGGCTGTCCTGTCTCTGTCTCTCTCCTCAACTCTCTCTCTCTCCATCTCTGCCTTCCTGTTTCCTCCTCTCCACAAAATAAGCCCTGGCTCCAGTGAGTCCCCCAAACCAGGTCACCCCCTGTTCCCAGCACTCTCTCTGCTTCTCTCTGTCCCTGTCTCCTCTTTCCCTCTCTGTCTCTCTAACATTCTCTCTCTCTCCCATCTCTCTCCGGTGTTGCCCCATCTCTTCTTATCCACACTTCTCTCTCTCTCACTTTATCTCTCTAGCTCCCCTCTCCCTCTCCCCTGAAGAGCTCCCCAAAGCCCAGCCACCCCTTGCCCCAGAATGCTGCCCCTAGGGGCATCACTTACCCAGGAACACTGGCCAAAGGAAGGACACCCAGAAGAACCTCCTGCAGTGAGCCCCCCTCATGGCTCCAGAAAGGGTCCCTCAGGCTCCCCAGGGAAGCTGTTTAGCAGGACTAGCAGCGGTGTGAGGAGCAGAGGTGAACCTGTCCCCACCAGCTGCCAGCCTGAAACAGGTGTATTTCCCTGAAGGGGCCAGAGTACCAAGGAAGGAGGACAAAAGAAGGTGGGGCCTCATGTCAGTCATCCTTGCCCTGTCTTTTCTTTCCTCCATCTCCACTCCCTTCCTCCACCAGTAAAACAAAAACAACACCAATACACCCATTGCTCTGCTCCTAGTCATCCTGAGCCAGGCTTGGAAGGAGAGGCGCATAGAAAGGGGGTGTTGGGAAATAGAAACCAGGACACTCAAGACATGAGTGGACCACCCTCCTGCCTGAGCCCCTGGGCCCTCCTCCCTCCCCCAGGGCTGCCCCTATCCTGCTGAGGGGGCTGTTACAGGGGGCAGCAGCTGGGTCACTTCAGAAGGAAGGGCAGGAGAGAATGAGGAGGAAAGAGGCCAAGAGGGAGTGAGATTGGGACTGCATGAATAGGAGAAAGGAGTGAGATTTGAGGACTCCCTAAGGGAGATGGGGAATGCGTAAGGGGTAAGAATCAGGAATACCCTGTATGGGATATTTCGGAAGGCTTAGAATGTTTGCTCAGTGCTAGGTACATAGTAGACCCTCACTGTCATGGATTGAATTGTGTCCCTCAAAATATGTGTCAACTTGGCTAGGCCATGATTCCCAGTATTGTGTGGTTGTCCTCCATTATGTGATCTGATGTAATTATCCTATGTGTTGTAAATCCTAGCCTTTATTCCTGTGGTTATGATCCTGTTTGGGAGAGAGCTGTTATGTTAATCAGGCAGGACACAATCTGCAGGATTAGGTTGTATCTTGAGTCAATCTCTTTTGAGATATAAAAGAGAGAAGCATGCAGAGAGGAGAGGGACTTCGTACCATCAAGAAAGAAGAGCCAGGAGTGGAGAGAGTCCTTTGGGCCTGGGATCTCTGCACTGAGAAGGTCCTAGACCCCAAGGGAAGCTTGATGACCAGGACGTTCCCCCAGAGCCAACAGGGAGAGAAAGACTTCCCCTGGAGCTGACACCCTGAATTTGGACTTCTAGCCTCCTAAACTATGAGAGAATAAATTTCTGTTTGTTAGAGCCATCCACTTGTAGTATTTCTGCTATAGCAGCACTACATAACTAAGATACTTACCAAATGGTAGATTCCTTCTTTCTAGGAGAAGGAACTCAGGATCAGGGTCCAGAGAGCCCAAGGCAAGCTGGGAAAGTAACTTGAGGGATCTGGGATGGGTAGTGGGGTTGAGGGCAGAACCTGGGTAGACATGAGTAACCATGACCTAGGAGGAAGACCTTGGTGCTCAGTTCTCCCCATTATGACCTCCTGGGACTTGCAGGCACAACCAGGCAGGAACAGGAACCCCAGACACATTGTGCTGGGCAGGGTTCTGAAGGTGAGGGAAGTTAGTAGCTGCAGCTCTGCAAAGGAAAACAATGTAAGTTTTCCCCACCCTTTGCCACAGTGTGAATCCCTGCTTCTGGTTTCTTAAGACTTGATTCCCTGGGTATGCGGCGTCTGTGGAGTGACCGGTCCCAGAGCAGGGAGCTCAGGCTTTTAGGTGCCACGGAACCCAGAAGAGGAATTGCATTACCGCGTTCCCAAGCAGAGCTGGCCTTGCTCAAGGAGGAGTAGACAGCCAGCACTATGATGCCATCTCAGAGCACCACCAAAGCCCCACCACTCAGTAACATTCCACCCTGTTGGCTACTGGCTTTCTGAAGCTAAACATCCAGTTATGCCCAAAGCCCAAAGGCTGGCCCTTGGGTTATGATGCAGATACTACAGAGAAGTAGCATGGCACCCCACTGTCCCTCCACCTCTGTGTAGACGAGTGTATCCCACTCTTTCCTGTGGGCAAGAAAGTCATAAGGTAAAGAGGGACTTCAGGTACAGAGAATCAGGACAGAAGAGGAGGACTACATAGACAGAAGAGAATTACATAGACACCAAAGCCCAAGATGGCTTTCTTGATCATTTTTCTATGTCAGTTCTTGATCATGGGTTCTCCTATTAACTTGCTGGATGTTTTGTTTGATGACACTCTCTGGACTGCAGTGTCCCATCTACAAAGGAGAGAAAAGTATTCCAGGTTAGGCCAAACTAAGAGTTGTCTTTTCTAAACACAGGTAACCTCTCACTTCCCAATGCAAGGAAGTCCAGGGGCACAGAGGGTTCTTGGGAGGCTGCTGGGGTGGCCAAGACTCCACGGGGACCTTAGGATACCTGGGCTTGAATCCCCAGCTCTGCCACTGTATGACCTGAGGCAAGTCACAGCCTCTCTGAGTCTTCTTCATCTGTAAAATGGGGATAACAACACCTACCCACAAGGTGGTGAGGCTGAAATGAGCTAATGTGTGTTACCTTCTAGATGTTAAGATATGTGTAGTGGGCACTTGGCTCCTCATTTCATCCTGACATCACTCCTGACCAAACCAAAACCAAACCCATGCCGTTGAGTGGATTCTGACTCACAGAGACCGTATAAGATAGATACAAAAAAGGACGCCAGGCTCAGAGAAGTTAAGCACTTGCTTAAAGTCAGCTAAGAAGAGGAGAATCTGGAAATGAATTTCCAGAGCCATCTGCATACAAAGGACTTTCTTATGTTCCCTTGGAATTTTAAGATATTTTGACTAGGAGTGTGAGACCTTGTTAATGAGGGCATGCTTGATATTAACTCATCTTCTCCCTGCCCACCTCCAGTTCCCTTCTCAGTTTCCCTTTGAGCCTAGCTCCTCAATTTGTCCATTTTTGAGAGTTTCGGGATGCTTCTAGGTCTCTGTGAAAAATGCCTCTCTCTTTATCTGTGGTGGGTCATAGGATACCCATCTCCTCTTCCTTCTCCCCTCCCAAGGCATCTGATGGTGACAGAGAAATCCAAACCCAAACCAAACCTGTTGCTGTCGAGTTGATTCTGACTCAGGGCAACCCCATGTGTTACAGAGTAGATAGAACTGCTCCATAGCGAGTTCTTGACTATGATCTTCATGGAAGCAGATAGCCAGGCCTTTCTCCTGAGGAGCCACTACTTGGGTTGGAAATGCCAACTTTTAGGTTAGTAGTTGAGCACAAATGCTTTGTACCACCCGGGGACCTTGATAGAGACAGAGACAGGGGAGGAGACAAGTGGATTCCTTGAGTTCTGTCAGAGCCCCAGGTGGAGACCACCTAGGCTTACAGACTTCTCAGTTTGCTGGGGCGAATCGGAAACCAAGTTTAAGTTGATATCCATGGGGGCAAAGAGAGTTCGATCTGGACTTGAGGTATAAGTAAATTGGAGTAAGAGTAAGATTATGAACTTTTCACATGGAAGGGAGAGATAGACGTGGCTTCAACAGACTCAGCCTGGATTCTGGGCGATGAAGTCAAGATCTTGAAGGGAGATTTCTGTTACCCAAAGTGGGAATCCCTGGTGTTTTGGGCTCCCTAAATTCCTTACCTCCGTATAATTTATGCCCCGATAGAACCTCGTGCTGCTAATAAATTACTTCTATTCAGACTGAAGAAGGTGGGCAGGAAGTCAGACATTTATTAGGTTTTATTTATTAAGTCATTAATAAAAGACTAGTGACTGGAGTGCCAGGCCCTGTGTGTCTCATCTCACTTAATTCTGCTCATATGTCTCTCTCCCCATTTCACATGAGGAAATGGAAGTTCAGGGAAATGAACCCATGTTCCTGACTCCCTTGAGTCATGTGCTAGGTTGGGTGATCAAGTGAAACCAAAGGAGCTGACCCCCTGATCACATTTGCCCCAAGCCACACAGAAAGTCACTAAGCTGGAATTGGTGCCCAGCCAACCTGGCTCCAAAGCAGACGAAGGGAGTTTACACTGCCTGAGTGCCAACTCTATGCCAGGCCCATTATACGTGTGATTTCCCTGTGGCAGCATGGAGGTGTGCATTCAAGAAAGGACTTGCTGTCCAGCTGCAAGGAGAGTAGGTAGCTGACAGCCCCCAGCTGTTAGCTCCTTCAGGGTGCGCCTCAGCTCCCAAGCTGATATCACGCTCTTCTGGGGTGACCCTTAGGCCAATGACTGAATGAGGCAGTGGTACCAGGACCTAGCCATTTCCACGTAGCATGGGACTCCTTTGACAGGCACCTATGCCCCAGAGCATCCTGTAGGGCTGACAGAGACTTTGAGACTTTGTCAGGTCTGCGTCATTGTTCCCCCGCACCACAATCTGCCTAGTCCTGCCTCCAGCCATTCCCTTTCACAGGTGTTGTTGTCGTTGTTGTTAGCTGTTGTAGAGTCAGCCCCGAACTCATGATGACCCCATGCATAATGGAATGAAATGTTGCCCAGTCCTACACCATCCCCATGATTGGTTGTGGATTGGACTATTGGAATCCACAGGGTTTTCTTTGGTTGATTTTCAGAAGTAGATCATCAGCCCTTTCTTCCTAGTCCATCTTAGTCTGGAAGCTCTGCTGAAACCTGTCCAGCATCATAGCAAGACACAAGCCTCCACTGACAGGTGGTGGTTGCACATGAGGTGCACTGGCCAAGAATCGAACCTGGGTCTCCCATATGAAAGGAGAGAACTCTATGACTGAATGGTGTTACTCTCCCATAAACCTTTTCATTCCTAACTTCAGCTCAGTGTTTGCTTCCAGGAAGATGATGCCCTCCAAGCTAGGATTCAAACCTTGCTATGCACAACTCCAGATCCTGTCCTCCCACTGTGTCATACTCTATAGTTCAGCAAGGAAGGATGTGGGCTTGGTGGGCTTGGCACCCTGCTGTATGTGGTCCCTCCCTTGGAGAAGTGTGTGATTTGCTTGGGCAGACAAGAGCTTACACTGCAAAAGTTAAAGACCAGCCCACCTATGTTCATTGCAGCATTATTCACAATAGCAAAAAGATGAAAACAACCCAAGTGCCCATCAACAGATGAATGGATAAACAAAATACGGTACATACATACAGTGGAATAAAGAAGAATGTTTGAGTCCTCAAAACATCTTATAATGTGTATAAATCTGGAGGACATTACCCTGAGTGAAATAAGTCAGTCACAAAAGGACAAATATTGTATGATCTCACTTTTATAAAAAAGACAAAAATAGATATACATACGGAAACCAATGCTCATTGGTGGCTAGCAGGGATGGGTAGGGGTAAGAAGGAGAATCATTCTTCAGAAACTAGACACTTGTTATTTTTGGTGATGGGAAAGGTAACACTGAATGTCGGTGAAGTGTGCACAGCTTGACCAAGGTAAATGTCACTAAGAAGTACACGAGGGAAAAGGACTTTTTTGGTAAATGCTAGGACATACATAATTTTGTGAATAATGCTGCAATGAACATAGATGAGCTGGTCTTTATATATATATATATGTGGCTACATATGTATGTATGTATGTATGCAAGTATGTATGCATATATGTACACTGGTATGTATATGTATGTATGTATGTGTGCATATATACATGTATCTATATGTATATGAGGAGCCTTGGTGGCACAAGTGATTAAGATCTACGACTGCTAACCAAAACGTCAGCGATTGGAATCCACCAGCTGCTCCTTGGAAACTCTATGGGGCAGTTCTACTCTGTCCTATAGGATCGCTGTGAGTTGTAACTGATTCAACGGCAATGGGTTTGGTTTGATTTTATATGTATATGTATATACATGTGTGTGCATGTATATATAGTCATATATATATAATAAAGCATGTAGGGGGTATAGTTACAGATACTTCTTAGACATAACCAAACACCATATGGGATTGATTTTCTGGGTTTAAAGCCTTAGGACCATAGTCTCGTGGGACAACTTGGTCAACTGGCTTAATATAGTTCAAAAAGTTATGTTCTACTTAGCTTGGTAAGTAGTGTCTGGGCTCTTAAAAGCTTTCGAACAGCCATCTAAAATACAGCCATTGGTCTCCTTTCATCCAGAGCAAAAGAGAAAGAAGGAAACAAAAGACTCAGAGAAGAAACTAGTTGACAGGACTAA
Organism: Trichechus manatus latirostris; assembly: GCF_000243295.1. Taxonomy (NCBI): domain Eukaryota; kingdom Metazoa; phylum Chordata; class Mammalia; order Sirenia; family Trichechidae; genus Trichechus; species Trichechus manatus. Next base: position 6,193,385 of record NW_004443962.1, on the reverse strand, counting down.
CAGTGTGCACGAACTACAGCCTCATCTACCCTGAGAGCAGAAGAACTAGATGGTGCCCGGCTACCACTACCAACCATCCTGATCAGGGCCACAATAGATGGATCCTGATAGAAGGGGAGAAAAAATTTGGAACAGAACTCAAATCCTTAAAAAAGTTCAGACACTGGACCAGTTGAGACAAGAGGACTCTCCAAGACTATCACCCTGAGATATTCCATAAACCTTGAACTGAGGTCACCTTTTAGCTAAATAACAGATTAGCTCAGATAATAAAGAATATTACCTGTGAGTACTGCCACTTTAAAAAATCATCTACACGAGACCCAATGGTCAACAATTACTCTAAAGCAAAGATGAAAGTGTAAGGGGGCAGGGAAACCAGATTACTGGAAGGAAAACACCCAGAATGAAATTAATGAGACTGTGGACACATTGTGAAAAATGTACCCAATGACACTGAACAATTTGTGTAGTAATTGTTAAATGGGAACCTAACTTGTTGTGTAAACTTTAACCAAAAACACAATAAAATATTATTAAAAAAAAAAAGAAAGAGAGAAAAAGATCAAAGTGATGGATTCCAAGTACACAGTCGGTGTTGGAGCCACTGCATAGGCGGAAGCTGAGGCAATGGTTAGGAAGGCCTCTGTTGTCAGGCCTCTGCTCCCAGAAGGAGCCCCCAGGCCATGGCGAAGGCAGGGGCCCTGACATTTGGGCCACACAAAGGCCTCCTCATTCTCCCAGGATTAGGTTTCTCAGCCTCATTCTCTCAACGTGTCGAGCATTTTCACACCCATTAGCTCATTTCTCTTCTCATTTTACTTCTGAGACAGAAGTAATGCCTACCGATGCAGCACCTTCCAGGCATGGGGTCCCCATGAGGAGGGGCCGTCCTGCGTACACAGATGGGAGTTGGGGTAGGCAGTGTTGGCTCAAGGCCCAGGAATCTAGATTTACTCCACTTGTAAGAGCTATAGTCTCAACTCCAAGAAGAAGAAAATGAAAGCCAGGAAATTAGCTACAGTACTAAGTTAAAAACCCAGCAACCAGGCCTGGGATTTGCCATCCATCTCCTACAGTTGGGCTTCCCTCTTTAAATCCTGAAAGAGAAAAAGACTCTCAACATAAGTTTAGAACTGGAAGAGACCTTGACAATTGTGAAGTCCAGACTCTTCATTCTACCAACAAGGAGGCTGAGGCCCAGAAAGCAGGGAGCATTCAAGTTCACACAGCTGGTTAGTGGCAGATCCAGGCCTTGAACCCACGTCTCCAATACCCTTTCTGCTTGAGCTCTCTGCCTCCACATACTTGTTGTCTTCGCATACTCCTAGCACATCAGTTGTGCATAAGGTCGTTATGAGTCGGAACTGACTCGATGGCACCTAACAACAACAACAGCGCCCCAGTTAGAATCAGTGCTCCTAGGTTAAACCTCACTCAGTAAACGCTGACCGATGGACTGTCCTCTCAGACTGTTGGCTGACAGAGTTCTCCAACCACAGAGTTCTGACAGACAAGCCCAATCCAGGCCTAAAGTAGTCTTTTAAGACAAAGCTTACTAGCTTTTTTGCTTTTCTTTCTACTATGAAAGTAATACATGCTCATTATAGCAGATAAGGAAAATACAGCCGATTCTCGTTATTGGTGGTAGTTATGTTCTATAAAGTCCCCAAATTAGCAAATACCGAACTAGCCTTGTGCATCAGGCGAATCAAACGTTTTGCCTCTCTGTACAGATGCACGTCCGTGAACGCCCGCGAAAGCATCGTGAGTATTGATCTGGTCGTTGTTGTGTGCCATTGAGTCAATTCTGACTCACAGCACCCCTGGAGGACTGAGTAGAACTTTCCCATAGGGTTTCCAAGGAGCAGCTAGTGAATTCCAACTGCCGACCTTTTGGTTAGCAGTCTGAGCTCTTAACCAGTTTGCCGCCAGGGCTCCAGAGTATTGATTTGGGGGGGTCACAAATTTTAGCAAGTATGCAAATCTGCAAATACAAAATTCACAAATAATGAGGATTATTTGTACCTAAAAATAGTGAAAAGGAAAGCATCTTCAGTGTTTCACTCCCCAAGAACAGCTATTAACATATTGATAGATTCCTGGCCTTTTCCCCATGAACAATTCGTATACATAGTTTTAATCTATCATATCATGCAAGTAATTTTGATTCCTAGTTTTGACCTAACATTGAAGCATAAACATTTCCTCCTGTTATTGTAAACATTCCATTCACATATTTTTAAAGACTGCATAATATTCCATTGAGTGGACTGCCACTGTAACTTATTTAACTCAGACTTTTGGATTGTTCCCAATGTCTCCATTACAAGTGTCACAGAGATCGGAGGAGTCTTTGTGCTGAAAGCTCCTTCCGTGTTGAGCCTCGTTTACTTGAGATAGAATCTGGCCAGGTATGTTTTCCCTGGCTGCCCTGACCTTCCTTGTCCTGCAGCAGGAAGTCAGAGCACATGAATCAGCTAAGTCTACAGGACGTGGGGCGTATTCTTGGACACTTGGGGTCCACCACATCTCTTAATGCGGACAGTCGAACGGCAGAGGCAAAATCAACGTAGAATACGATGATTACTCGGGATCTAGACATGGGAGGGACATTTATCGACAGGCCTTCTGGGTTTGTGGCCCTGAGGTACAAGTGTGTGTTAGACAGTGTGGGGAGGCTCCTTGAGGGCAATCCAAGAAGACCTCCTTGCAAGTCTGGGGAGTAGGGGCCATTAAAATCGGTAATTCTTGCCAAATGACCACCTATGGGGGAGGACCAGCCAGTGAGCCAGTGCCACCCTGGCTGGCGCTGGAAATCCCCCAGCACATGCCCTCGTCACTACTGCATCCTGAGGTAGGCTGGGTGAGCAGGGGAAACGAATCCCTGCATTGATCCCTTGGTCAAACCTCCCAGGGGCCGGAAGCTGGGCAGCAGCAGATCCCGGAGCCCTGAGCCCTGTCTCATTAGGTGTGTGCTGAGACCACCCCTCCACTGCCCAGGAGGGCCGAGAAGTGGTGACAGCAGGAAAGCAGGGCCAGTTGGAGGGTCCTGGTCCCAAGCCTGAGCAGTGGAGCTGACACAAACTGAAAAATAAAAACCAAACCCGTTGCGTCAAGTCGATTCTGACCACAGCGACCCTACAGGACAGAGCAAAACTGCCCCCACAGAGGTTCCAAGGCTGTAATCTTTACACAGAAACAGATTGCCACATCTTTCTCCCTTGGAATGGCTGGTGGGTTCGAACTGCCAACCTTTTGGTTAGCAGCTGAGTGCTTTAACCACTCTGCCACCAGGGCTCCTTTGACACAGGCTCGCCCCCTGACTTCAGCCCTGCTCTCTCAAAGGCCCACTTGCTACAGCTGAGTGAAGATACTACACTTCCTGGTTTCTTTCTGAGCCCAGAGAAGAGATTGGGGGTGGGCAAGGGCGACGGCAAGGGTGTATATTTAAGAATAAATAAACCCCACCCTACCCTTGGACATTCCACAGCCGGGGTGGTCAGCCCCATCTCCCCCATGGAACTGCACCCCAAGGGTGGAGAGGAACTAGACCATGTTCTCTTTCCCCTACACAACCCCAGACTCTTCTTTTATAGGAAAAGGGACTTCTCACCTTGCCCCTCCCCTTGAAATTGCTTCTTTGGGTGCGCTTGGAATGTTCCCCCCAGTTCCCAGCAGGGCATGGCTTTCTGTCTGTCATTGCTGAGTTGGTTCCTGCACCCATGATGATGTGGGCAGGAGGGGGAGGCAAGAAGATTAGGATTACGACAATGGCAAGAAGTTTTCACTGAAATGAAAGTCGCTTCTGGGGGTCTTGTCAGCGTGAGTCCAGGAAATGACCTTGGGAGAAGGAGCCACTGGCCTGTCTTCCTTCTGGGAGAAAGCTGTGACAGGGGCCATTGCTGAGCCCTAGAAGGCAGAGTAAGTGCCCCACGGGGAAGAGCAACGGCTTTGGGGTCACCGTGGGCAACTTGCTTCCTAGCTGCACCTCAGTCTTCCGATCTGTTCAATGGGAATAGTAATCATTCCTATTAGCATGTCACATAATAGGTTCTCAACAAATGTTAGTCCCTGCAGGGAAGGTGGATGTGGAAAAGGAGACAAAAGTTGTTTGGAAAGAGAATCTGGGGTTGTTCTGGGTGGAGCCAGCTCATGGAAGTGAGGGGACTATAGCGTCTATTCTTGCTGAGCAGGTATAGCTACAGGAGGTTATTGCCCCAGCAGGGACCTAGTAAATTGGGGTATGGTCAGCCTGGCTGGATCAGGTGAGCTGGTGTTAAACAAATGCAGATAAGCTGGGTTTATTGGGGTCTTTGAAGTCCCTGGGTGGTGGGGACAGTTTGCACTAGCTTGGCTGCTAACTATAAGGTTGTCGGTTCAAATCCACCCAGTGGTGCTGTGGAAGAAAGGCCTGGTGATCTACTTTTGTAAGAGTCAAAAAACAAACTCATGGTAACCCTGTATGATACAAAGTAAAACTGCTCCATAGGGTTTTCTTGCCTGTAATCTTAACAGAAGCGGATCACCAGGCCTTCCTTCTTCGGTACTACTTGTAGGTTCAAACCACCAGCTTTTAGGTTAGCAGTTGAGCGCAAACCATTCGCGCCACCTATTACAGCCATTGAAAACTGCGTGGGGTGTAGTTCTACTCTGACACACCTGGAGTTGCCATGAGTTGGACTCGACTCCACAACAACAGGTTTTTGTGCAGTGATTATGCAAGTTGGTAAATTCTTCGAAGACTGTGGTTTAGAGATCAGGGGAGAGGAGCCAGTTTGAGAGAATAAGGTTTTGAGAATCAGAAGCAATAAGATTGAACCAACCTACCAAAAAGCATAGCAGCTAAGGAAGAGAGAGTCCCAGAAGGGTCTCTGAGGCATTTTTTATTTGAGAGCTTTTTTTTTTTTTTTCTTGATTCTAACACTAGACTGTCTCCCGGAGTATTGGAGCCCACAGGGCAACCTGACTTATTTTGGGAGTTCAAATTTAGGTGCCAATATCTATATTACAATAATCAATACATATTATGTCATAATCATTTTTTGTGACATATAGTAGTATATTACATAATATAGTTATTATATTGCAGTGAAACCTGTGAGAGCCTGAGCTTGACGGGACTGCCCTGTGTTACTGAGTCTCGCAAGTTTTCTGCCTTTGACAGGGTGCATCTTACCACTTTTCTAGTGCTCTCTATTGGCAGAAAATATTTGCGTTTTCCTTCTCTGACAGGTTTCTGCCTTACACAGCTGCCAGCTTTCACAGCTTTTACTGTATATATTAGCCTAATTTAAGTGTGAGATTGGCTTTTAAAAAATACTTTAAAAGTTTCGTGAGCATTTTTTGCTTGGGGAGTCCCCGAATGCCTGATCCTCTTTAATGTGCCCGAGAACACCCACCTGGCCTCACCGGCTTTCCAAAGCAGCAGAATGCTGATGTTCAGCCTGCAAGGGCCTGGCTTTCTAAGGACCCTTGCTGTCTGGAAGACACCCCCACCTCCGCCCACCCTGCCACCCTGCCCAGATTACTGTACTTTGCTTATTCAGAACATGAAACCCACGCTCCGCGGTCTGGTGAGTCTCCCGTCTTGCCCCACCAGCCCTCGCAGGAATGAGAGGCAAGATTAAAATTGAGTTGTGTTTTTATCCATACCTGTGAGTCTGTTTTTCTGCATAAATGATCAGTGCGTTTAAAAACCAACAACGACTTGTTTTTCCCCTCTCAGGACCGAAAATCTGCTTTTCCATCAGATAAGTACAGACAGTGAGGGAGGCCAGGAGAAAACGTGCTGAGGGAATTGACAGGCTACATTCCCGCACACGGATGAGACCCTGCACGCCCCACCTGCGGGAAAGGCTGCCAGGGGCCAGTATGAGTAGAGCCCCCGCGGACACCAAAAAACAATCCTTGTGATCCAGGTGGATCCAGGTGGATCTAGCAGCTTTGGACTCACCCCAGGCCTGGAGGCAGGAGTTTGAGGAAGGCAGTGAAAGCAGAGATGGTGTGAGAGGGTGTGTTCCTTGTTTAGCACTTCCAACCTGTGAGACGTACTGGTAGCTGACTCACTGAAATTCCCTTGAATGTGGGTAAAATCCTTTGGGTATCTAGCTGGAGCCCAGAATGCCTGCTAGGGCGGCCTCAGAAGGAGGAAAATTGCAGGGAGGAGCTGTAGGGGCTCCACAGAGCATCCCCATGGACCTGCTTTGTAAGGAGCCGCATGTCCCGCCTTGTTGTGCTAGAAGGTGCTGAAGGGGCTTTGTGCAGAGCTCTCAATGGCAGATTTTTCAAAAATAGGTCACTAGGCCTTTCTTCCAAAGTGCCCCTGAGTGGGCTTGAACCCAGAATAAACTATAATGCATTCATTAACACTGATCTTGTGGGAGAATATATAGCAACCATGGAAAAGTTAATACAACATTATGAAGTAAAACGTCTACAAAATGGTTTATGCAATATGATCTCAAATTTTTTTTAAAGAGCTATATAATATGCAAAAAACCTGGAATGCAATATACGAAAATGTTAACGCTGGCATTTTTCGAGTGACGGGATTATGGGCGACTTTCCTTTTATTATCTTTCTCGCTGGTATTTTCAACAATAAACCAAAACCAGACTAGTTGCTGCTGAGTCGATCCTGACTCATGGCGACCCCATGTGTTTCGGAGTGGAACTGCGCTCCATGGGGTTTTCAATGGCTGTGACCTTTTGGAAGTAGATCGCCAGGTCTTTCTTCAAGGTGCCTCTGGGTGGATTTGAACCACCAACCTCAACAATAAGTATTATTTAATAATTAAAAAAAGTGAACGTTTTGTGAGTTGTTAAAATAAAGATTTGTTTTCTCAGGTGAGTTTTGCCCAGGTTAGTATTGACTGGAATTTAAATTCCTAAACGAGACGACCACAGCTGGTAAAGGAGCAAGAGGGATACTGGGCTCATTTTTTTTAGTAGTAAAAAAAAAAAAAAAGTTTGAGGAATATTGTGGTACACTAGCCCCGCTGAGTGCGGCTCGGCTCCGGCTGAGCCCTTCTAACGACGGGGAACTCTCTACCTTTGGGCAGCTTTTTGGCAGCATAAACTGTGAGATGGTTTTTCTTACATTTAACAAGCTCTGGCTCCTCGTCATGTCCCGGCACTGACTTGGCTTCTGCCCTCTGGAGCCCCCCACTCCCACCTCCCCGGGGCAGCACTTCAGACTTTTGAAGGCAGCTGCCATGACACCCCCAAATCCAGGCCTGCTTCCTCCCATCCCTACCCAGCCCCTTAACCACCATCCACTCCCAGGTTTGAGGCCCTTGTCCTCCACTGAGGATACCCTTCCTCTCAACCACCTGGTCCCTGATAAAGGGTCCCACATACACATGCCAGGGACCGAGGGCAACATGCCAGGCCATTGTTCTCATTAATTAGCCCATAGATTCAATAGTGATCATTAACTGAACACCTCTGTGTGCCTGGTACTGTGGGGGTGCAGGGGAGACACCTTGAGAAGAAAAAGGGCTACCTGCCCTTGGGAAGCCCCAGTTTAGTGGGGTGAGAAGAGTTGACAAGGGTTGTCTTTGTCATGTCCGAGCTGTGTTCATCCCCGGAGCTGGCTGAGGGCCCGCTGGACTCACAGTCACCCGGCCGGCTGTAGTCCCTTCTGCTGGAGCACAGAGAATCTCGCCCCTGTGCACTGCCCAGGCTGCCTGCCACCTGCCCACCAGCACCTCTGGGCCCTGACTGACTTCCAGACAAGGCATGTGTCCCTCTGGCAGGCAGCCTGAGGCCAACTAACTCCGGCCCCTTCACGCAAGAACAACGCCAAACCATCCACCTGAGAGAATTTTCTTGCTGTTGTTAAGCTCTGAGCCAGGCCCTTTCGTGCTGGTCACCTCATTTGTCTCGTCGTGGTTTTTTTGTTTTGTTTGTTTGTTTAACTTACCTTTTATTGAGCTTCCACCACATTCTTGATGTTTTGGTATATCATCTCTAGTCACTGGAACTTTTTGAGGTAGGTGTTATCATTCTGCTTGACAGATGGGAAAAGCGAACAGAGAGGTTAGGTGTCGGTTGAAACAATGTCTATTGAGCACCTGTCTGTGCCAGATGTGGGGCTGAAAGGAGAGATGAAAGTCTGGTGGAGCAACCTGCCAGAGTCTGCCCTCATCAGTCTGATCCAGCAGCAAATATTAAACAGAAAGGCAAACAAGTAACGACAATTGTGATAAGTGTTATGAAGAAAAAGTAGAGTATTCTAGGGATATACAACAGGGGCATTGACTGCGATTGGGGAAGGGAGAGTGCAGAGGACACAGCTGGGGCTCAGGAGCACGAGTCAGCAAAGCAGAGGGAGGGCAAGACTGCTGTGAGTAGAAGGAACAGCATGTGCTAAGGCCCTGTGGCAGGTAGAAACTCTATCAAGAATCTGAAAGGAAGATGGCTGAGGGTGCACCGAGGGCCAAAGGAAGGATCCTCCAGACAAGACAATGGGGTCAGTGAAGCTAGAATCCACGTGGCTCAGAGGTGAGTGGGGACACGGTGGCCATGACACCAACTGGCTGGCTAGACCCAAGTGTCTGTGATACAGATTTCCTTTCCCATGAAGCCCTGGAGGTGTAGTGGTTAAGAGCTTGGCTGCTAACCAAAAGGTCAGCAGTTCGAATCCACCAGCTGCTCCTTGGAAAGCTTATGGGGCAGTTCTACTCTGTCCTGTAGGGTCACTGTGAGTCGGAATCCACTCAATGGGTTTGGTTTCCTGGGACCCGGGGGGAGCCAGGCTGGACTTAATGGGCAGCCCAGGAGGCCGGGTGGTCATTGCAGGCACCAAAGGTTATGAGAGAGCAGTGATCCCTGCTGTCATCGACCCCTTGGAGACAGGAGCCTGGGAGGAACACCCTCTGGGTTTTTGTCACTTGGGTGGCAGCATCTGTGGGGGCACTGCTCTGGTTCAGGGAGGCCCCAGAGATGACAAAACCTTCAGGGTCCACCTGCTATGTTATCTGGGGCAGCAGCTCCCCTCTCGGTGCCTCAGTTTCCTATCTGTGAACTAGCCCGTCTCTGCCGTCCCCTCCAGCTCTGGCATTGTCGGGCTCTGAGTTTACCTGGGTGGGTCTCTGATTCTGGAGGGCGCTGGCCCAGCTGACATTCTAGGCCAGGACTCTAGTGATTCTGGTGCCAAGAGGAACAAGGAAGTCAGGGGGTGTTTCAAATAAAGTTTCAATTCCAACTGCTCTGAAAGCTGGGTGGGGAACGTGCCCTGACAGTGTACGGGTGGGGGTGGGGAGTGGTGGTGACAGGCCTGCCCAGCACCCGTCAACTGGGGAGGGAAGGCCACGGCTGCGGGCTCAGGCCCTGGGCCACGCACAGGCAGTGGTGTTGGCTGCCATGAATGTCCTGGCAGAGCAGGGGGAAACTCGGGAGTGGGTCTCTCCCGTCTCCACAGGCCCACAGGGAGCGTCTTCTCTTCTCATGACCAGGACGGGTCAGAGGAGCAGGACTGGGGGGTGGCCTGTGAGAGGGAAGTCCACATGGGAAGATGGGGCACAGGAAGCTGGGAGCCTTCAGTTCCCAGAGCTTTCTGCCACCGCCCAGAACCCGGCCCCATCATCTGTCCCCTCCTTCCCAGGTATGAGAGCTCGGGACGCGTGCCTCGCTCACGATGGCTCAGTTCTGGCCGTTCTCCATGCTCTGTCCACCCCTGCAGAACTGCCCTCCGGCTGCAGCCAAGCCAGAGCCAACTCTCTCGGCTCCACAGCTCCCACAGGCCCCAGGCCACATTGCCCTCCTGACTGGTTCTCCTGGCCTCAGCAGGAAACTGCTCCGAAGGCTGGTTCCTCTGACCTCCTGCTTCCCACACCCTTCCTCTCCCTCACGGCCTTCTGGTATCGGTATCGGTCACCTCAGTCTCCTGTCTGTGTCTGATCTCTCGCTTCCCTGACTCATCTCTCCTTCTTTGTCACATGTCCCCTTTTTCTCCTCTCTCCTTCCTCATGCACCTTGGGCAGGACTGACCTTTTGACCTTTGCTAAGATACTCGCCCGAGTGACCCCATCGACCGTCAGTAAACTTAGCATTTACGAGCCATCCATGTTTCCTAAATCCCCATAATTCCAGAGTAGGAAGGTACTCCGTGGGAAGTGGCAGGAAGCCTGGTGGTCACTTGGGTCGGGTGCCTCCGCTCAGCCCTTGGCCAGGAGCGAGGTCTTATCAGCGCCGCAGGGATAACCAGCCTCTTGGAAAGTGGTTCCTGCTAATCGAGTCCACAGAGGACAACTGACACATAAATCAGAATGCCGGTTTATGAAATTAAAATACAAAACAGAACTCCCAAACTGGCTGAACGCTTGCATTTACCGATTGATTTATTCTCCCCTATGCTGGTTTATAAGGGGCCCTGCTCGTGCTGTGGAGCCCTGGTGGCACAGTGGTTAAGAGCTCAGCTGCAGTCTGAATCCACCCACCACTCGTTGGAAATCCTATGAGGCAGTTCAACCCTGTCCTACAAGGTCGCTATGAGTTGGAATCGACTGGACAGCAACGGGTTTGGTTTGGTTTTTGGTTGGTGGCATAGTTGGTGGCATGGCTGCTAACCAAATTTGGCAGTTTGAACCCACAAGCCGTTCCATGGCAGAAAGATGTGGCAGTCTGCTTCTGTAAAGATTTACAGCCTCGGAAAGCCTATTATAAACCAAAACCACTGCCATCAAGTCGATTCCGACTCATAGCGACCCTGTAGGACAGAGTAGAACTGCCCCCCTAGGGTTTCCAAGGAGCAGCTGATGGATTCCAACTGCCAACCTGTATGGTTAGAAGCCGAGCTCATAACCACTGTGCCACCGGGGCTCCTCACAAAAAAAGCTCTTGGGACAGTTCTGCTCTGTCGTGTAGGGTCTGTATGAGTCAGAATTAACTTTACGGCAGCACGTTTGGTTCGTGTTTTTTCGGTACCGGTTTGTTAATCTTCAGTGGGGCTGTCTCAGCAAAGATTTGAACCCTTGTGTCTGACAACAGGGTACCCCCTTCCCAACTTCTGGGTATCTGAAGACCCAAATTAGATAGCTTGGTGAGCCTGGAGCCAGAATTAGGGAAGAGGGGAGGGTAAGGCCTCGTTTCCAAAGCAGGACACTGTTCCATGAGTGCTTTTTAAAGGACTCTGTGGCCAAATGCTATTGGAGCATCCTGCTTACTTCACTTCCTCCTGGAAATTCACCGCGTGCATTGGTCTACTCAAGGAACAACATTTTACAAGAAATTTTCCAGATTTATTTGACCACGAAACTATTTCCCCGCACACTCCCTAATGCTAGCCCATGGATAATGCTGTGCTATTGCGGGATGGTTTACCAGGCCTCCTGCTAAGAATACCTTTCTGGGGAGTGGAGACTTGGAGTCCCTGCATCTAGGGCTCTCTCTGCCCCTCAGGCTGCCCTGCCCAGGTAAGCCTCCTGGTTCCCCCCTTCTTGTTCTCCTTGTTGACCAGCCTCTGCTGACGAATTTCTTCTTCAGCTGTGTTATTTGCATTGTCTAGGTACTGGCAGGTCTCCTACACCCAGATGTCAGCTTGGGAAGTCTTTTGTGTTTAAGACGACTTCTGTATCATCAATCAAAAACACCAAACCAGTTGCTGTTGAGTTGGTTCCAACTCATGGCCGTGCCATGTGTATCGGAGTAGAACTGTGCTCCGTAGGATTTTCAATGACTGACTTTTGGAAGCAGATCACCAGGCCTCTGAATGGACTCAAACCTCCAATCTTTCATTTAGCAGCTGAGTACAACCAGTTCCACCATTCCAGGACTACAATAGAGGGGGGGAAATGCTATTTAGAAGAAGAAGTTGAACGAATTAAAGAAAAACCCATAAACTGCAGGTTCCCTGAGCTAATAAAGGAGCAGACGTCCTTGAGGGATTTAGAGATGCAAGCATGGACCTGGGCTGACTTTGGGGTGAAGTCTGGGGAGACTGGAATTCCTCTGACTTATACAATGAACAGAACGTGGAGTGTCAGGGATGATCTGGGAAGAAGGGCAAGGAGAAGTCTTGGAGGAAGAGAGGTAACTGCATTTAGCATATAAAAATATAGAATGTCCAGTTAAATTTGAATTTCAGATAAACAATGAATAAATTTTTAATATAATATGTTCTGTTGTTCCCATTGCTGTAGAGTCGATTCTAAGTCATGGTGACCCCAGGCATTACAGAGTAGAACTGCTCCATAGGGTTTTCTTGGCTGTAATCTTTATGGAAGCAGATTGCCAGGACTTTCTTCCTTGGTACTGCTGGGTGGGTTTGAACAGCCAACCTTTAGGTTAGTAATTGAGCACAAACCATTTGTACTGCCCAGGTACAGACCTATAGTAAACATTATTTGTTGTTTATTTGAAATTCAAATTTGGCTGAAGCTTTACGAAACATTCCAAAAATTGAAAACCAAACCCATTGCCTTCGAGTCGATTCTGACTCATAGCAACATTATAGGACAGAGCAGAACTGCCCCATAGGGTTTCCAAGGACCTGCTGGTAGATTCAAACTGCCAACATTTTGGTTAGCAGCCATAGCTTTTAACCACTGCACCACCAGGGCTCCTTGTTGTTGTTACGTTAGGTGCCGTTGAGTCGGTTCCGACTCATAGCAATTCTATGTACAACAGAATGAAACACTGCCCAGTCCAGTACCATCCTCCCAATTGTTGTTATGCTCTAGCTCATCATTGCAGCTACTGTGTCAGTCCATCTCATTGAGGGACTTCCCCTTTCTCTTTGCTGACCGTCTACTTTATCAACCATAATGTCCTTCTCCAGGGACTGGTCCCTCTTGATAACATGTCCAAAATATGTGAGACAAAGTCTCACCATCCTCCTTTCTAAGGAGCATTCTGACCGTACTTCTTCCAAGACAAATTTTGTTTGTTCTTCTGACAGTCCATGGTATATTCAACATTCTTTGGCGACACTGTAATTCAAAGGCATCAATTTATCTTTGGTCTTCCTTATTCATTGCCCAGCTTTCACATGAGATGAGACCATAGAAAGCTTGGGTCTGGCACACCTTAGTCCTTAAAGTGACATCTTGGCTTTTTAACATTTTAAAGAGGTCTTCTGTCGCAGATTTGCCCAAAGCAATGTGTCGTTTAATTTCTTGACTGCTGCTTCCATGGGCGTTGATTGTGGATCCAAGTAAAATGAAATCTTTGACAACTTCAATCTTTCCTCCATAAATCATGACGTTGCTTATTGGTCCAGAGGATTTTTGTTTTCTTTATGTTAAGGTGTAATCCATACTGAAGGCTGTGGTCTTTGATCTTCATCAATAAGTGCTTCAAGTCCTCTTCACTTTCAGCAAGCAAGGTTGTGTCATCTGCATAACGCAGGTTGTTGATGAGTCTTCCTCTGATCCTGATGCCGTGTTCTTCTTCATATAGTCCAACTTCTTGTATTATTTGCTCAGCATACAGGCTGAATAGGTATGGTGAAAGAATACAGCCCTGATGCACACTTTCTTGGCTTTATACCACGCAGTATCCCCTTGTTCTGTTCGAACAACTTCTCTTGCTCTATGTACAGGTTCCTCACGAGCACAATTAAATGTTCTGGAGTTTCCATTCTTCACAGTGTTATCCATAATTTGTTTTGATCCACACAGTCAAATGCCTTTGCACAGTCAATAAAACAGAGGTAAACATCTTTCTAGTATTCTGTGCTTTCAGCCAAGAGCCATCTGACATCAGCAATGATGTCTATCATTCCAGGTCTTCTTCTGAATCCGGCTTGAATTTTTGGCAGTTCCCGGTTGATGTACTGTTGCAACAACTTTTGAATGATCTTCAGCAAACTTTTACTTCTGTGTAATATTAATAATATTGTTTGGTAATTTCCACATTCTACTGGATCACTTTTCTTTGGAATGGGCACAAATATGGATCTCCTCCTGTCAGTTGTACAGGTAGCCGTCTTCCAAATTTCTTGGCATAGACAAGTGAGCACCTTCACATTGAATCCGTTTGTTGAAATATCTCGACCAGTATTCCTTCAATTCCTGGAGCTTAGTTTTTCGCCAATGCTTTCAGTGCAGCTTGGACTTCTTCCTTCAGTACCATCAATTCTTGATCATAAGCTACCTCCTGAAATGGTTGAACGTCGACAATTCTTTTTGGCATAGCGACTCTGTGTATTTCTTCCATCTTCTCTTGATGCTTCCTGCATCGTTCAATATTTTCCCTGTAGAATCCTTCAATATTGCAACTAGAGGCTTGAATTTTTTCTTCAGTTCTTTCAGCTTGAGAAATACCGAGTGTGTTCTTCCCTTTTGGTTTTCTATCTCCAGGTCTTTGCACATTTTATTAAAATACTTTACCCTGTCTTCTTGAGCCAACCTTTGAAATCTTCTGTTCAGCTCTTTTACTTCATCATTTCTTCCTTTGGCCTTAACTACTCTATGCTCAAGAGCAAATTTCAAAGTCTGTTCTGACATCTATTTTGGTCTTTTCTTTCCTGTCTTTTTAATGACCTCTTGCTTTCTTCATGCATGATGTCCTTGATGTCATTCCACAACTTGTCTGGTCTTCAGTCATTAGTGTTCATTGTGTTGAATCTGTTCTTGAGATGGTCTCTAAATTCAAGTGGGAGATACTCAAGGTTGTACTTTGGCTCTCGTTCGTGGACTTGTTTTAATTCTCTTCAGCTTCAACTTGAACTTGCATATGAGCAATTGATGGTCTGTTCCACAGTCAACCCCCAGCTTTTTTCTGGCTGATGATATTGAGCTTCTCCATAGTCTCTTTCCACAGAAGTAGTTCATGTGATTCCTGTGTATTCCGTCTGGCAATGTCCATGTGTATAGTCACAGCTTATGTTGTTGAAAAAAAGTATTTGCAATGAAGTAGCTGGTCTTGCAAAATTCTATCATGCAATATCAGGCATCATTTCTATCACCAAGGCCATATTTTCCAATTACCAATCCTTCTTTGTTTCTAACTTTTGCATTCCAATCACCAGTAATGCATCTTGATTGCATGTTTGATCAATTTCAGACTGCTGAAGTTGGTAAAAATCTTCAATTTCTCTATCTTTAGCCTTAGTGGTTGGTGCATAAATTTGAACAATAGTCATATTAACTGGTCTTCCTTGTAGGCCAATGGATATTATCCTATCACTGACAGTTGTGTACTTCAGGATAGATTTTGAAATGTTCTTTTTGACAATGAATGCAATGCCATTTCTCTTCAATTTGTCGTTCCCGGCATAGTAGACCATATGTTTATCTGATTCAAAATGGTCAACCCCAGTTCATTTTTGCTCACTAATGCCCAGGATATTGATGTTCATGCATTCCATTTCATTTTTGATGATTTCCAATTTTCCTAGATTCATACTTTGCACATTCCACATTCCTATTATTAATGAATGTTTGTGGCTCTTTTTTCTCATTTTGAGACTACCACATCAGCAAATGAAGGTCCTGAAAGCTTGACTCCATCCATGTCTTAAAGATCGACTCTACTTTGAGGAGACAGCTCTTCCCCGGTCATATTGAGTACCTCCCAACCTGAGGGGCTCATCTTCTGGCACTATATCAGATTATGTTCTGGTGCTATGTATGCGATTTTCACTGGCTAATTTTTTCAGAAGTAGACCACCAGGTCCTTCTTCCTAGTCTGTCTTAGTCTGGAAGCTCAGCTGAAATCTGTCTACCAAGGGTGACCCTGCTGATATTTGCAATACTGGTGGCATAGCTTCCAGCATCACAGCAACATGCAAGCCACCACAGTACAGCAAACTGACAGAAGCATGGGTCTCCCTACTAAATATTATTTGTTGTTTATTTGAAATTCAAATTTGATGGAAGCTCCATATTTATCTGGCAGCCCTACACAGTGGCAAGAGAAGCCAGGGAAATGAGGGGCCAAGGTACTGGAGTAGCGGGTCCCTGGGACAGGCGGTTGAAGGATAGGTGGCTTTTTGCTCTGCAGTGTGGCCAGTAGCCTAGAGACCTCAGTCAGTGTTCCATTATAGCTGGGTGCCTCGTGGGAGGTGGAAGTGATCAAGGAGAGAAAGGGCTGTGTCTCACATTCGCCTTGACAGAGGATAAGGCAGAGCTGCCTTGTGAGTGTCGTGCCCAAGAAACCACGAGGCAGGAAATTGAAGCCGAGGTGGCACTCGATCATCTTCCCCAGGGTAAACATACAGTCTTATCTCTAGATATCAAGGAAAGGATGACTCCAGTTGACCTTTAGGTAACATATATTTGTATACATGTTGTTGCTGCTGTTGCTGGGTGACTTTGAGTCAATTCCAACTCATGGCAACCCCATGTGACTGAGTAGAACTGCGCCGTAGGGTTTTCTTGACTGTAATCTTTATGAAAGCAGATCTCCTGTGGAGGCTCTGGGTGGGGTTGAACCATCAATCTTTCAGTTAGCAGTGGAACTCTTAACCTTTGTGCCACCAGAGCTGCTCATTTGTATACATACTTATGGGTACGTGCCTCTGTGTACAATCGTACCCATTACATGCTAGCTTTACTAGTCTCTCTCTCAGAATCCTAGAGGTATCTTATTATATCTTTGTTACCCCTGCAAAAGGGGCCTCAGAGACCAGTTGTTTCAGTACTCTCATTGTAGAGATAAAGAACTGAGGCCCAGAGGGGCAAAATGACTTGTCCAAAAACATGCGGCAGAGGCAGAACTAGAACTTCCTTCAGTAACCATGGCTCTTTTTGCTATTTGAGGCTCCCTCTCCACATTAAAAAAAACTTAACATCTCTGCATCTCAGTTTCTTCATCCATAAGATATAAGAGGGGGGCAACGATAGTATCTCACTGGATTGTTGTAAGGATGAACTAAAATGATACGTGACTAGAAACGCGTGTCACAACTAAGTGTTCGATAAAGATTGGCATCTTTATTATTATTATATGTTTACACCTGCGTTGTTTCAGTCCTCTGAGAAGCAGAGGCCAAGACAGGATTAGACACGCAAAAGATTTATTGGAGGAAATGCCTCTGAAGAAAAAGGGGAGTGTATTAGTTGTCTATTGTTATGTAACAAATTACGCCAAAACTTAATGGATTAAAATAACAAACATTTATTATTTCACACAGTCTCTGAGAGTCAGGAATCCAGGAGCAGCTTAGTTGGGTGGTTCTGGCTCAGGATTTCTCATAAGGTTGCTCTTAACCTGTTAGCTGGGGCTTCAGTCAGCTACAGGCTTCCAAGATCACTCACATGGCTATTGGTTGGAGGCTTCAGTTCCTCACTATGTAGGCCTCCAAACAAGGCTGCTCAATGACAAAGCAACTGACTTCCCCCAGAGTGAATGATCCAAAAGAGAGAGAGAGTGCAACCAAGATGAAAACTGCAGGGTCTTTTGTAACCTAACTTATGCCATTGTCATTGGTCACACAGACGAAACCTGTCACAGCATAGGACTACATAAGAACTGGAATATCAGGAGGTGGGGTCATTGGAGGCCATCATGGAGGCTGGGCAAGGAGGGAGCCAGAGAAAGTGAAAAGAATCGTCGGACCATGATGCAGGTCTGACCCCTGTGAGGGAAAGGGGGAAGGAAGGACAACTGGGCAGAAGAGGCTTATACTGCAGTCCATTCCTAAGACTTTCTGCCTGGTCCATTGGGAGTTCTCAAGCCAGAGTCACTCACTAGAGGAGTCCCATGTCTTGCTGCTATGTGCCTGCATTATACTGTCACTCTGTTCACTCACTGGAGTCCTTGGGTGGTGCAAACGGTTAACGCACTCAGCTACCAACCGAAAGGTTGGAGGTTCGAGTTCACCCAGAGGAGCCTTGGAAGAAAGGCCTGATGATCTACTTCCAAAAAATTAGCCTTTAAAAACCCTACGGAGCGCAGTTCTACTCTGACACACATGGGGTCGCCATGAGTCAGAGTCGACTCGACGGCAACTGGTTCTATCATGGGCTGGAGCAGCGCAAGGCAGGCGTGGTCTCTGTGTAAAGGTGGAAGTGGATGTAGAGGGCAGCAGCTGGGGTGTCAGTCAATTACACTCCCCACAGCAGGGGATCTGAGTGACACATTTTCAAGGCTGTCACAACACCAAAGTGTCTCCCCCTGTTCCTATGATACATAAATTTAACCAAAGAAATTATTCTTCAATAGGTAATATATGTGGTGGAGTGGATTGTGGGCTCAAGGAGAAGTAAGACAAATGGCCACAAAAGACACAAGTAAGTTGTTTTCTATTCAGTCAACAAGTATTTCCTAAGCTTTAATTCTTCTAGGCCTCAGAAGACACTGTCTCTGTCTGCATGGTATTCTCAGCCTAAGCCAGCCTAGCAGGGAGGCAAACGTCAAGGAAGGCTTCCTGCTGGAGGTGATGCCTCAGCTGAGTCTTTAAAGGCAAAAAAAGGAGAGGGCTGTGGGACAAAGGGAGAAGCAAATGCAAATAGCCAGTGTGGGGGTGCTGAAGAGACCTGGCCAGACAGACAGGTGAGCATAGCTGTGGGCAGTGGAGGACAGTTTTATTTTGTTTTGGCAAGTATAACGGGGACAAAAATAGTCTTTCCTTCCCTAGCCAACTGTGGAATATTCTGCTTACTAATCACTCCTCAAGAAATGAAGGATGAGATCAGACTATCTGAGGAGTTAAGCCCTCTGGAGTTTGCTAGCCTCTCAGTTGAGCTCTTCAAATCCTAAGGACAATCTGACCAAACCTTTGGCAGTGGCCCCCAGTGGCAAACAAAGTGACCAGCAACATTCTGCAAGGAGTGCTAATACCTTTTTTAAAAGGAGAAAATGTATTAGAAACTGAAGACAGCCAACATCACAAGATTGCTTGCAGGTATTTTATCTTTCAGTGAAATTAGTAAATAAGATGAGACACAAGTTACACAGATGTCCAATGAGGGTTGAAATACAGCCAACTGGTGTCTCCAGCTTTCCACCCAACCTTTGAGCATCTGGAGAGTAAGATTTTAACTTACTCATCTTTGTAGTCCCAGCACCTGGCACAGTTCCTAGAAGAGATCAGTGTTATGGATTAAACTGTGTCCCCCAAAAATACGTGTTGGAATCCAAACCCCTATACCTGTGGATGTAATTCCATTCGGGAATAGGATTTTCTCTGAAATATTAATGAGGCTATATCTACGTAGGGTGTGTCTTAAACCCACTCACTTTTCAGATACAAAGAGAGCAGATTAAGCACAGAGAAGCAAACACGAATGCCACATGAATATCTCCAAGGAAAGTCGAGAACGCTAGAGATGCTAAGACAAAGATTTTCCCCCAGCGTAGACAGAGAAAGACTTCCCTAGAGCCAGCGCCCAGAATTCAGACTTCTAGCCCCCTAAACTGTGAGAAAATAAATTTCTGTTCATTAAAGACACCCACTTGTGGTATTTCTGTTATAGCAACACTAGGAAACTAAGGCAATCAGTAACTCAGTAATTGAACTGAACAAAATCACAGGATATGATGATGGAGAAAGTTTCAGGTTAAGGCATCTTCTGCTTGGACAAAGCACAATTCCCTCCATCAAGAACCATGATAAGAAGTACCAGACAAGGTGCTGAAGCATGTTAGTGCAGACCAGGAGCAAGAATGCCAGCATCTTCAACCTCAGTACTTGGAAGATGAGGAGGTGAAGCCTGCACAGCCCTGACAACTGAGACGGTCTGTGGTCCTCTCACCAAGGAATACACACCTGTCAGGTAGTCCTAAGGATTGTAAGGTCTTGGGGACCAGGGTGGGTAGGGTGGCTGACCATGGCATAGACAGCAGAAGAGTGTGAAGCAGACACACATAGGCAGAGAGACAAGGCCAGGAGTGAGATCTGAGGGAAACAAGACACAGGGCAGAAGCTGGAAAGATCCAGAACAGGCTGGGATGTTAAGTTCAAGGTGAATGAAGGCAAGCTGCACATGATGGGATGTCATGAGAGGTCTAGTTATCTGTGGTGCCAGCACCGTGGTACGCAAGTGAGCCTGCCAGCCTACAAGTATCCAAGGCAAGTGGAGGGGAAACAAGAGGAGGACAGGCATGGACAGGATAAGGCTGGTGAGGGCATGAACAGACAGCTTCTCACTGGGAGGGGCAAAAAGTGTGTGTGTGTGGGGGGGCAGGTATTATAGGTTGAATTGTGTCCCCTAAAAATATATGTTGAAATCCTAACCCTTGTACCTGTAAATATGACCCTGCTTGGAGATAAAGGTTTTCTTTTTTCATGTTAATGAGGTCATACCAGAGTAGCATGGGTCCTAAACCTAATCACTTTTGAGTTATAAAAAGAGCAGAATAGACACTGAAACACAGAAAGGGGGAAGACAGACATCAAGGCATGCCAAGGGCCTCACGGGCTACCACCAAGGAGGGACCCTCCCTTAGAGCCACACCCTGAATTCGAACTTCTAGCCTCCTGAGCTGTGAGAAAGTAAATTCCTGTTCTTTAAAGCCACTTATTTGCAGTATTTGTAGTTATTGTTGTTACAGCAGCACTAGGTAACTGAGACAGCAGGTAGAAAATATGTTGACTCTTCCTGAGTCCCTAGAGTGACAACCAACAATTGAAGAAACCTTAAGAATAGGAGGGAGGGAAGGGGGAGAGATGGCTCTGAGGATGTAACAGAGGAGGGAGGCCAGGAAGACAGCACTGCCTGAAGAGTGCGGGTAGATGAAGCAGAAGGGAGTGGGAGCGAGGGGGAAAGGACACAGGAAGATACTAGACAAGTGAAAGTTTTGGGTATATCTTAGAAAATAGGGTAGCTGTCAAGGAGCTTTGTTGCCAAAGTTCTTGGTGTCATATCACACCCACAAGGAAAGTTACACCTGCCCCAGACTTGCCCATGGATGTGGGTCAGCAGGATTCTGGGTATAGGCAGGTGAGAGTCACTGTAGACTTAATTCTACTGAGTTGCCATTGCAAGAACAAATGATTCCAACTTCAGGGGAGTGGGCCTCCAAATTCCAACTACCCCCAGTAAGGGCTGGCACACAGGGAAGAAGGGCTGTCTTTGAAAAGAGAAAGGGCCACCCTTCCCCACACAAACACACACCCTGTAGGACGGCCTGACAGTCCCTGTCATCAGGTGTAAGTGCTAAGAGGGATTGGAGGGTGGAAAGAGGGAAAGGGGCTAAGAGCTCCTGCAGAGCGTGGGGGATTTCAGCCAAGCAGGGAGGCCTCCTGTGAGGCCTGAGAAGCAGCCCGTGACAGACATGTGAATAATGACCACGGCAGTGTCCATGGTTCGGAGCCTCCTCTGTACCCAGCGCTGTGCGGAGCGCTCTCCCTGGAGTAGCTCATGTAACCCTCACAGCTGCCCTGTAAGACCGTGGTGGTGGTTGTTAGTTGCCATGGAGTTGGCCTGTGATTCATGGTGACTCCACACCATGAATGAACACTGTGTGGTCCTGCCATCCCCATCATTGGTTGTAGATCAGACCATTGTGATCTATATGGTCCTCACTGGCTGATTTTCCAAAATCAATCACCAGCTCTTTCTTCCTAGTCCATCTTAGTCTAGAAGTTCCACTGAAACCAGTTCAGCATCATAGCAACATGCAAGCCTCCACTGACAGATGGGTGGTGACTGCACATGAGGTGTGAACCACCAATGCACAGGAAGGTGGTATTATGACCTTTTTTTTATAAAAGAGGAGACTGAGACTCAGAGAAGTCTAATTCAGCACTTTGCAAAACTGTAGCCCACAGATCTATGCTCAGGGGTGGATTATTCAATAGGCAAGGTAAGCATAGTGCTTACCTTGCTTACCAGATCATCTGTTGTTGTTGCTAGGTGCCGTAGCGTTGGTTCTCACTCATAGCGACACTATGTGTGCTGTAGAATCAAACACAGCCTGGCCCTGCACCATCCTCACAGTCTTTGCTTTGCTTGAGTCCATTGTTGGAGCCACCGTGTCAACTCGTCTCGTTGAGAGTCTTCCTCTTTTTCACTGACCCTCTACTTTACCAAGCATGGTGTCCTTCTCCAGGGACTGGTCCCTTCTGATAACATGTCCAAAGTATGTGAGATGAAGTCTTGCCATCCTCCCTTCTAAGGAGCATTCTGGCCATACTTCTGCCAAGACAGATTTGTTCCTTCTTCTGGCCGTCCATGGTATATTCAACACTCTTTGCCAACACCATAATTCAAGGGTATCAGTTCTTCTTCAGTCTTCTTTATTTGTTGTCCAGCTTTTGCATGCATATGAAGCAATTGAAAATACCATAGCTTGGATCAGGCGCACCTTAGTCCTGAAAGTGGCGTCTTTGACTTTTAACACTTTAAAGAGGTCTTTTGCAGCACATTTACCCAATGCAATACATCATTTGATTTCTTGACTGCAGCTTCCATGGGTGTTGATTGTGGATCCAAGTAAAACAAAATCCTTGACAACCTCTATTTTCTCCGTTTATCATGATATTCCTTATTGGTCCAGTTGTGACGATTTTTTATTTATGTTGAGGTGCAGTCCATTCTAAAGGCTGTAGTCTTTGATCTTCATTAGTAAATGCTTCAAGTCCTCCTCGCTTTCAGCAAGCAAGGTTGTGTCATCTGCATATCTCAGGTTGTTAATGAGT
The DNA here is from genome assembly GCF_000243295.1 of Trichechus manatus latirostris. Taxonomy (NCBI): domain Eukaryota; kingdom Metazoa; phylum Chordata; class Mammalia; order Sirenia; family Trichechidae; genus Trichechus; species Trichechus manatus. The sequence continues at coordinate 6,170,852 of NW_004443962.1, read as the reverse complement.
CTTCCTCCAATCCTGTTGCTGGGTTCTTCTTCATATAGTCCAGCTTCTAGGATTATTTGCTCAGCATACAGATTGAATAAATACGGTGAAAGGCTACAACCCTGACGCACATCTTTTTTGACTTTAATTTACAAAGTATCCCTTGCTCTGTTCAAACGACTGTCTCTTGATCTATGTACAGGCTCCCCATGAGCACAATTAAGTGTTTTGGAATTCCCGTTCTTGTCAATGTTATCCATAATTTGTTATGATCCACACAGTCAAATGTTTTTGCATAGTCAACAAAACACAGATAAACATCTTTCTGATATTCTCTGCTTTCAGCCAAGATCCATCTGACATCAGCAGTGGTATCCCTTGTTCCATGTCCTCTCTGAATCCGCCTTGAATTTTTGGCAGTTCCCTGTCTATGTACTGCTGCAACCATTTTTGAATGATCTTCAGCAAAATTTTACTTGCATATAATATTGTTATGGATTGAAATTGTGTCCCCCCAAAATGTGTGTCAACTTGGCTAGGCCATGAAGTGCCAGGAGCAGAGCACGTCCTTTGGACCCAAGGGAATACTGATGACAAAGACTTTCTCCCAGAGCTGACAGAGAGAGAAAGGCTCCCCTTGGAGCTGGCGCCCTGAATTCAGACTTCTAGCCTCCTAAACCGTGAGAGAATAAATTTCTGTTTGTTAAAGCCGCCCACTTGTGGTATTTCTCTTATAGCAGCACTAGATAACTAAGACAAATATTAGTGATATTGTTCAATAATTTCCACATTCCATTGGATCACCTTTCTCTGGAATGGGCACAAATATGGATGTCTTCAAGTTGGTTGGCCAGATAGCTGTCTTCCAAATTTCTTGGCATAGATGAGTGAGCACTTCCAGTGTTGCACTTGTTGGTTGAAACATCTCAATTGGCATTCCGTCAATTCCTGGAGACTTGTTTTTCACCAATGCTTTCAGTGCAGCTTGGACTTCTTCCTTCAGTACCATCGGTTCTTGATCATATGCTACCTCCTGAAATGGTTGAAAGTCTATCAGTTCTTTTTGGTAGAGTGACTCTGTGTATTCCTTCCATCTTCTTTTGATGCTTCCTGTGTAGTTCAATATTTTGCCCATAGAATCCTTCAATATTGCAAGTCAAGGCTTGAATTTTTTCTCCAGTTCTTTCAGCTTGAGAAATGCTGATCATCTGTAGTGAACAATTTCACGTATTTTCACCACATCAAAGATTCTGCTTCTACATATGGCTGGCATCTGTCTCTCTCCCATTTTCCTACAGAATCAAAGCCTCTTTTTAAATTTACAATCCCTGTCAGGGATGGATGACCCAGTAGGCGAGGTAAGCACGGGATTACTTGTGCTTACTTACTAATCTTACTGATTAATCAAAGATGTGTTGAAACTCATGTGAAATTGTTCACTACAGATGATCTGGGTAATCCGACCCTGCTGCTGGTCCGCAATGAGATAAGTACAGGAACTGAGAGGAGGTGTTTTGGAAACTTTTACAGCAATTTGACAGAGAAATTTTATGTCTCTTGAATCTAATTATAAAACTTTGCCATGAAATGACTAGGAATAAACATAAAAAGAACCATGAAAAAGTCACCAAAAAAAAAAAAAAAGTCATATGAGAAAACTTTAAACTATTAATGAAGTTTTTAAAAGCCCTGAATAAATGGAAAGACTTGTCATGTTTCCAGATGGAAAGCTTTAATAGTATTAAGATGTTAATGCTCCTATATTAATCTCTGCAATTAGAATAAAAATGCCAATGCAATTTTTTTGAACTTGATAATTTGATTCTCAAGTTCACATGGAAAAATAGATTTTAAACAACACAGGGACACTTGTCTGACCAGATATCAAAATATAAAACTATAGTAATTGCAAGCATAATTCCGGCTTAAGAATTGCTAAGTAGATAATGCAAGAAAACAGCATCCAGAACAAAGTTCATGGAAATTAAATGGAGATTTCAACAATGCTGAAACTCTGGTTCTAGGTGAGATCATGTGTGGAACCCAAAGAAATAATATCTCTATATATGTAATGAACACGTCTCTGTTGTTAGCTGCCATAGAGGTGACTCCGACTCATGGTGACTTTATATACAACAGAACAAAATCTCGCCTGATCTTGCATCATTCTTAAAATTGCCAGCATGTTCAAGTCCATCATTTCAGCTACTGTGCCAATCCATCTTAACAAGCGTCTCCCACACACTTGTTGGCCTTCTATTTCACCAAACATGATGTTCTCCTGTAGTGATGGATCCTTCCTGATGATGTGTCCAAAGAAAGAGAGTCAGATAATGAATGGTCTGTTGTGTTCCATATGGTTTTCATTGGCTAATATTCAGGCGTAGATCAACAGGCTTTTCTTCCTAGTCTATATTACTCTGGAAGCTCTGCTGAAACCTGTCCACCATGGGTGACCGTGCTGGTATTTGAAATACCGGTGGTATAGCTTCCAGCATCATAGCAACATGCAAGCCACCACAGTACAACAAACCGATAGACGGATGCTGGAACACGTCTCTAGGGATGCTTATTTTACTTCATAGTATAGTTAGAAACACTTCTGTATTTGTGGAGCTCATCAATAAATATTCATTGGAAACCAAAAAAAAAAAAAAAACTTTTTAAAGAGTAATTCCAGAAGGAAAAAGAAAACAAAAACAAGTAGGTTGCTTCATCACATCATGGAGTGTAAACCAAGATACTCTTGGGGAAATTGATAAATCACACAAGTGTTTGGCTAAAATGATCCTTTAGATGAGGAGTCGGCAAACTACGGCCCACAGGGCCAAATCCAGCTGCTACCTGTTTTTGTAAATAAAGTTTATGCCCATTCGCTGTACATATTGTCTCTGACTACTTCCAAGCTACAACAGCAGAGTTCAGTAGTTGTGACAAGACCATATGGACTTTCACAGAAAAACTTTGCCAACCTTTGCTCTATATAATCGAACCAGAATAAATTAAAAGTTAGGTGAAGGGCGTTGTCGAACAAAATATCTGATCTGCTTATCAATCAGACTTAACAGGTTTTACTGAGTGAGAAGCTCAATAAACAGGGAGCTGTTATTTCACAGGGAGCTGTGAACAGGGAGCACCTAAACTGAAAATGACCAGAGGCTCAAGTTTACACAATTACACTGTGGCCTTTTAAAGGTGAGATGAGGAACTATCTTGCCGGTCTGGGGAAAGACGGTCACTGAAGCCCATGGAAGCAGCAGTCAAGAAATCAAACAATGCCGTATTGCATTGGGCAAATCTGCTGCGAAAGACCTCTTTAATAAAGTGCTAAAAAGTAAAGATGTCGTTTTGAGGACTAAGGTGCACCTGACTCAAGCCATGGTATTTTCGATGGCCTCATATGCATGCGAAAGCTGGACAATGAATAAGAAGACCAAAGAAGAATTGATGCATTTATATTATGGTGTCTTGAAGAATATTGAATATACCACAGACTGCCAGAAGTATGAACAAATCTGTCTTGGAAGAAGTACAGCCAGAATGCTCCTTAGAAGTTAGGATGGTGAGACTTTGTCTCACGTACTAAGGACTTGCTATCAGGAGAGACCGGCCCCTGGAGAAGGACGTCATGCTTGGTAAAGCAGAGGGTCAGCAAAAAAGAGGAAGACCCACAATGAGATGGATTGACACAGTGGCTGCAACAATGGGCTCAAACGTAGCAAGGATCGTGAGAATGGCTCAGGACTAGGAAGTGTTTCGTTCTTTTGTATGCTGGGTCGCTATGATTCGGAACCAACTCAACAACTCCTAACATATATATACTATAATTTATTTTTATTAAAAAAAAACTCTAATCATTGTGTATTTATAATCACAAAATAGTTTCAATTATACCCTAAAATTTGGCAAGTAAAAGATAAAATAAACACATTATAATTTAAAAATTGGAGCTTAATATTTTGTGTATCTTTGGTTTTTATAGATTTCATTTTTCTAGTAATTCTTTCTAATAACTTTTTTAAACAACAACTTTATGTTTACAGAAAAACTGCAAGGATAGCAGAGAGTCGTATGCTACATACCCAGTGACCCCATTATTAACACCTTACATTAGCATGGTACATTCGTCGTAACTAATGAACCAACATTGATACGTTAACTAAAATTAACACTTTATTAACTTTAAAATATTTATTTATGCAAATTTCCTTAGTTTTTACCACGTGTCCTTTCGTGGTTCCAGGACCATCCGGTGTATCACCTTACACTTAGTCCTCATCTCTCCTTCGGTTCCTCTTGGCTATGATAGTTTCTCATACTTGCTTTGATTATCTTGATAGTTTTGAGGAGTACTGGTCAGGTATTTTGTATTATCCCCCTCAATTGGGATTTGTCTGATTTTTTTTTTTTTTTAATGATTAGACTAGGGTTATGGGATTTGGGGAGGAAGACCCCAGAGATAAAGTGCCATTCTCATGACATCATATCAAGGGCACATAAAGGTAGACCCCGACTTACAACGTATTTGAGTTACGACGAACCATACTTACACCCGTCTTTTTTCTTTTTTGGTACATCTTATCATTAGTAATATGTACTACATACAATGTTAAAATATATCGGTAAGTTTATATGTAATGTTTCCAACCTCTAAAGACAAATAAAGATCAGATTTATAAAGATACTGATAATAAAAGGCAACAACAATAAAAACTAAAAAAAAAAAAAAATTAGGTATTGACTTAACGTCAGAACCGACTTAAGTTGAAGTCATTGAAATAGAACCCTGTCATAAGTCGGGGACTACCTGTTGATAGTTCAACATGACTTACCGCTTTTACTGTTGACTTTGATCACCTGGCTAAGGTATTGCTTGTCAGATTTCTCTACTGTAAAGTTATTCCCCCAATCCGTTCCATACAGTACTCTTTGGAAGAATGTCACTATGCACATCCCACACTTCAGGAATGGGGAGTTATGCTCCATTTCTTTGCAGGAGCAGTATCTACATAAGTTATTTTTAATTCTGCATGGAAGATTTGTCTTTTCTCCTCCATTTACTTATTTATTCAATAGTTTGTTTATATTAGTGTGGTCACATGGATATTTGTTTTCTACTTTGGATTATAATCCAATACTACTTTACTTATTTTGTTGCTCAGTTTATTCCAGCTTTGGTTGGTAGGAGCTTTGTCAGTTGGCTTCTGTGTCTCTTTGACGTATCCCCATCATTGTGGCTTTATTCATTTTCTCTTTAAACACTTCCTTACTTTCTGCCACTACAAGATGCTCCAGGCTCATCTTGAATATTTCTTGCCCTAGTCCTAGAATCAGCCATTTCTCCAAAGAGCCTTGGTTCCTTTTTATTGGAAAATGGTATTAGGGACCAAGATCTGGGCACTAGGTGTGCTCATTGCTACTGCGGTGTTAGAACAAGGAAATATATGCATATGTTAACCCACATGGGTACATATAGCTATAAATATTTTTATGTAACCCTTCGTATCTATATTAAGCTAAACATGAGTTCATACTGATGTCTCCAACACTAATCCATTTCCACATGAATCATTCTAACCTCTTCTCCTTTCTTTCCTATAATCTCCCACTCCAACAGTGACAAACCTGGCTCCCATCATCTGCTATCCATTTATTAATTGTTCAATTCCAGCATGTATATATAGCAGTATCAGAATATTTAACATGTAACCCCATGGGAAACAACCCCAAAGTACAGTGCTTATTTTCAATTGCCTCATATGCATGCAAAAGCTGGACAATAAATAAGGAAGACCGAAGAAGAATCGATGCCTTTGAATTATGGTATTGGCAAAGAATATTGAATATACCACGGGCTGCCAGAAGAACAAACAAATCTGTCTTGGAAGAAGTACAGCAAGAATGTTCCTTAGAACATTAGAAGCAAGAATGGCGAGACTTCATCTCACATACTTTGGACATTATCAGGAGGGACCAGTCCCTGGAGAAGGACATCATGTTTAGTAAAGTAGATGGTCAACAAAAAAGATGAAGACTCTCAATGAGATGGACTGACACAGTGGCTACAATAATAGGCTTAAGCATAACAATGATTGAGAGGATGACGCAGGACCAGGCAGTGTTTCATTCTGTTGTATGTAGCATCACTATGAGTCAGAAAGGAGTCAACAGCACCCAACAACATATATATGTCATGTATATGTATGTATATGTATATACATGTATGTGTGTGTGTATATATAGATATAAAAGTTGACAGTTCACACGCACCCAGAGGCACCTCTAAAGAAAGGTCTGGTGCTCTGTTTTCAAAAGGTCATAGCCATAAAAACCTTACAGAGCAGTTCTACTCTGAAATACATGGGGTCAACATGAGTCCAAATCAACTCCATAACCACTAACAACAATGACAAATCTATATATACATTCTGTGGGTTCTGTTTCTCTGGAGAACCTTACTGAGACAACTTTCCAGATGTTTTTCCTACTACTCTATTATGTAACAATGTGACAGACCACTGGGTTCACTCCACTCCACACTCCACTCCACACGCCACTCCACACCCTTCCTGGAAGCAGTTCTTTAGAAAAATGGAGGAAATAAAAAAAAAGAGAGATGCTCTTAGCATAATTATTCACTAAAGTTGTGAGGCCTCCAATGCTGGCAAAAGAAAGATTTGCTAACAAGGACTCAGCACTTGAATTATCATTAGAATGGTCCTCTGAGGCAAATGCTCTTGTGATTTCTATAGTTGCTGATGTTGTTACAATTGTTGTGGAGTTGATTCCGACTCATAGCGACCCCATATGACAGAGTAGAACTACCCCATAGGTTTTTCTAGGCTGTAATCTTTACGGGAGCAGATCACCAGGTCTTTCTCCTGCTGAGCAGCTGGGTGGGTTCAAACTGCCAACTTTTCAGTTAGCAGTCGAGTGCTTAACAATTTGCGTTGCCAGGGCTCCTTGTCTATAATTAACAGATGAAAAAACTGAGCCCCCGGAATGTGGAGACACTTGCTCAAGATCACACACTCTGGAAGTGGTGGGGCCGGGAGTTGAGTCAAGCAGTCATGGTTTAAAGCCTACACTCCAAGCCATGACATTGGTGAAGTGGCCAGAGGCCGTGCCTCCCAGACCTCCAACCACAGGGCTGCAATTGGCCAAGACACGGCTGCCACCCTGCGGAATTCATTGCTGTGTTTGTGCTGAGGCCACGTCTCCCCAGCAGCTCCCAGACTGTGGCAGGGATACGAAGGCCAACTCCTCCAGGTAGATGCCAGCTTGAGGACTGGAGACTTCGCCGAACCTTCCTTAGACTATGAACGATTCACTTAACCTTCCTTCTTGTCTCCTTCACCCAGGTTCAGACTTGCACGCACTCACTTCCCCTAATGAAATCTTTGCGCGCTTAATCCCATCTTGGTGACTGCTTCTTGGAGGTTGGAACTACTGCAGTTCCGCTGTGCATGTCTACTCTACGCACCAGCGGCGGATTATCCAGTACGCAAGGGAAGCACTGCGCTTACCAGATCATCTGTAGTGAACAATTTCACGTTGATGTGGTGAAACCCACGTGAAATTATTCGCTACAGATTAGTAAATAAGCACAAATAAGCTTGTGCTTACCTTGCTTACTGGCTCATACGCCCCTGTCAGGGATTGTAAATGTGAAAAGAGGCTTTGACTCTGTAGAGCCCTGGTGGCGCAGTGGTTAAGAGCTTGGTTGCTAATTAAAAGGTTGGCAGTTTAAATCCACCAGCAGCTCCTTGAAAACCCTATGGGGCACTTCTACTCTGTCCTACAGGGTCGCTATGAGTCAGAAGCCACTGGATGGCAACAGGTTTTGATTCTGTAGGACAGTGCTGTGGTTGGGAGAGAAACAGGTGTCAGCCATACCTAGAAGCAGAATCTTTGATGTGGTTTAAAAAAATGTGAAATTGTTCACTACAGATGATCTGGTAAGCAAGGTAAGTACCGCGTTTACCTTGCCTATTGGATAATCCGCCCCGTTACACATCCTTAGTCAAACTCACTGAGTCTCAAGAGAATCCCAAGCTTTCGTACCCCATGCAGAAGCTGATCAGGATTCTACCAGCAGGGGGCGTTAGCACATGTTGAGAATGCCACCCTCAGCCCACCACCAGGCTCAGCATGAGGAGACCCCACCTGGGAAGAACGTGCTCCCCCTTCCTCCCATCTCTGCACCTACCTCAGTGTCTTTGTCCATTTCCTATCAGACTAACCATCCTTCAAGACCTAGCTCAAGGTCAAGTTAATTCAAAATTAAGCACAGTGGTTTGCCATCCTGACCGCTCATTAGAATCACCTGGAGATGTTAAACAAATGTCTGACTGTCCCAGACCTATTAAATCAGAAGCTCTAGGCTGAGGCCCAGACACCAGAAATCTTTCAAGCCCTCCGGTGACTCTAATGGGCATCCAGGGCTGAGAACCACTGGGGTAAAGCATCATCTTTGGAGTCAGACGAAGGTCCAATCTCTGCCACCAACTCCACTAACTATAATTTAGGAAATTACCATCTCTTTCTTAGCCTCAGTTGACCCATCTGTAAAATGGGGTTCAAATCTTGCTCCCCCACTTACTAGCTGTGTGACCTTGGACAAATTACTTAGCTTCTCTAAACTTGATTTTCTCAGCTGGATAGAGGGGTAATAACACTTAGGAGTACCAAAAAAGAAAAAAGAAAAAAAAACCAAACCCGTTGCTATAGAGTTGATTCCAACTCGTAGTGACCCTATGGTAAGAGTAGAATTGCCCCATGGGTTTTCCAAGGAGCAGCTGGTGGATTTGAACTCCTGACCTTTGGGTTAGCAGCAGTAGCTCTTAACCACTGCACCACCAGGGCTCACAAATGGTTAAGTACTCAGCTACTAACTGAAAGGTTGGCAGTTTGAATCCACTGCCAGAGGTGCCTCAGAAGAAAGGCCCGGTGATCTCCTTCTGAGAGGTCACAGTCCTGAAACCCTATGGACAGCAGTTCACACGGGGTCGCCGTGAGTCAGAATCAACTCGATAGCAACTGGTTTGGATTTTTGGTTTTTCTTCAGTTAATTAGGAGAATCAGTTGAATAACATGTAAAGTTCCAACCAAGCACAGGGTTTACTCTAGGGAGACCAGTAGTTCTCCACAAGGACAGTAATGACCCCTAGGGGACAGTTTGGGAAGTTCTGGAGATATTTCTGTTGTCATCATGCCAGAGGGGGCTGGTTTAAAAGGCAGGGACCAGGGGCCTCCTGCCACACATGAGGCAGTGAAGTACAATGAGGAAGGGGTGTTGTTTTTGCACAATTTTAAGACATCCTGAATTTTCCAGGAGCCCAGCTCCTGGAATTTTGTAATCTGTTTTGTTTGGCACTTCACCAAGAGTTGCTTGGCATTTTGGAAAATCTTGTCACCGATAGTATCGCCACCTGTGGTGCTTGAGCGGCAGTGGGACACCACTGTGTCAGTCCACATTGTAACATCGCACTCACTTAGGTCCCGGCAACTGACTCGTTGTGATCTCTCGCAGTGGGGCGTTTCTCCCCGTTCAATGTGCACACAAATCCCCTGCGTATTTTGTTAAAGCGCAGACGGCGATCCAGCATGCAGGGCTGAGGTGGGGCCTGGGAGTCTGCATTTCTCACCAGCTCCCAGAGATGTCGATGCCGCCAGGTCCCAGCGCATTCCTGTCCAAGCAGTGACTGACAGAGGACGTACTTGATGATGCATTGTTGTTGTTGTGTGCCGGCAAGTTGGTTCCGACTCAGGGAGACCCTATAGGACAGAGTAGAACTGCTCCCACAGGGCACGGGGTGCCCTGGTGGCATGCTGGTTAAGAGTTGCGGCTGCTAACCAAAACATTGGCAGTTTGAATCCACCAGCCACTCCTTGGTAACCCTGTGGAGCAGTTCTACTCCATCCTATAGGGTTGCTATGAGTCGGAACCAACCTGACAGCAGTGGGTTTGGGTATCTTTTTGTTTGTTTAATATTTATGGAGAGAAGCCCTAGTGGCACACTGGTTAAAGCGCTGGGCTGCTAACTGAAAGGTTCCAACCCACCAGCCACTCCGCGGGAGAAAGATGTGGCAGTCTGCTCCTGTAAAGATTACAGCCTTGGAAACCCTATGGGGCAGTTCTACTCTGTCCTATAAGGTCAATATGAGTCGGAATCAAATCTACAGCAATGTTTTTTTCTTTTATTTTATTTAATCTTTACAGAAGTAGATCACCAAGTCTTTTTTCCTGCAGAGCCACTGGGTGGGTTCCACCTCCAACCTTTTGGTTAGCAGCCAAGCCCTTAACCATTGTGCCACCAGGGCTCCTTTTATTATGCATTACACTTTTTTATTTCTCCTTCGCATGACAGTTACCCACTGCTGTCAAATCGATTCCAACTCATAGAGACTCTGTGGGACAGAGTAAAACTGCCCCATAGGGTTTCCAAAGCTGTAATCTTTACAGGAGCAGATCACCACATCTTTCTCCCGCGGAGGGGTTGATAGGTTCAAACCACCGACCTTTCAGTTAGCAGCTGAGTGCTTAACTGCTGGGCCATCAGGTCTTCTTTTGCATGACAATCAGGGCATTGCTTTGGTCGCGTCCCCCAGGGAGCAGACTTGGGGGGGTGTTCAGATGATCTACAGGGTGTGCTTTCGGAAATATCTGTGAAGGGCGGACAATGCAGGGCTGGGCAGAGGAAGAAGTGGCGCTGCAGTGCAGTTACAGCAGACCTCAGCTGACCTCTCAGCAAGCTCGGGACCTGGGGTGGTCCTTCAGAGATGCCCCAAATTGAAGCAAGGTGGGGGGGGGCTTTGATCTGCATCAACCAGTCATTGGATGTGGGCTTCTACACCCCCGCCTCCACCCAGGACGTGACCTTGGCTCTCTTCGGCCTCCCTCAGGCAATTCTTAGCTGTGAGCCGTCAGCAGCCAACACTCCTGAGAAATGAGGGCCTCAGTCCCGGGCGAGGGGCCTGGGCATCACTGAGACTGTATCGCGATGAATTTTAAAATGATACGTGAGGACAGATTATATTACCTATGAGATATCATAGTTTTGGAGGGTAAGAAACATTTCTCTTTGATGAAACTGGGGCACCCATTGCTGGATGAGCCAGAGGCCACCTTGTGGGGGGTTCAAAGCCCCCTCTCGGCCTCTTTCCCTCTGAGCTGCCCATCCACCGCGTCACCCAGCCCCAGGCCCTCACTGATTCATTTCTGGGAGAGACATGGAGGGACAGGGGCACACCCAGAGAGAGGAAGGGCTGGTCCCCAGCAGGAGACCCAGGTGGTCCTTCAACTTCACCCTCCCTAGGTGGCAGTGTCCCCTTGCCCGAGGCAATCCTCACTTCAGCCTGGAGTCTGGATCTTCAACGTTCAGTCCCAGCCCCAGGGCCCCAAGGAGGGACAGGTAAGGACACAGGTAGGTGAACAAAGCCAGCCATTTTCTGTGCAGATGGATGCACACACTTGTCTGCATTTTTCTGGCTGGGAACCCAAAACTCTAGGTTCCCACCCAGGTTCCCCTACTGACATCTGGGGAATTGGGATCCATCAACCCAAAATGACTTTCTAACCACTAATAATCACAGTTATTACAATAGAGGACATCATGCTTGGTAAAGTAGAGGGTCAGCGAAAAAGAGGAAGACCCTCAATGAGATGAATTGACACAGTGGCCGAAACAACGGGCTCAAGCAAAACAACGATTGTGAGGATGGTGCAGGACCGGGCAGTGTTTCGTTCTGTTGTACATAGGGTCGACTCGATGGCACCTAACAACCACAACATTTCTATAATGTTTGATTACCTCTGACTATAAAATTACACACCCAAACCAAAAATCAAACCTATTACTGTCGAGTTGATTCCAAGTCATAGCCGCTTATAAGACAGAGTAGAACTGCCCAAGAGGGTTTCCAAGGCTGTAATCTTTACAGAAGCAGACTGCCACATCTTTCTCCCTCGGAGCAGCTGGTGGGTTTGAACCACTGACTTTTCAGTTAGCAGCCAAGTTCTTAACCACTGTGCCACAAGGGCTTCTAAATTACACACACTAGTATAATTTAGAAAGTTCGAAAACTGAAGAAAAATATTAAGAAGAAATAACCACCCACAACTTAACCAAACATAGGAGGCCCCCACTAGCTTCAGGGTGAATAACTTGTGAGTTCTTTCCTCTGCAGAGTTAAGTGACATCTGAATAACTAATCAGTAGCTGTAAAACCCTATGGGGCGGTTCTGACAGATCACACAGGCTCGATAGAGTCAAAATCGACTCCATGGCACTCAACAACAACCAACATTATAATCACAGCTGCGTTTGAATGAACACCTAAGCAGTTATTCAAGCAACATGTGTTCAAGCAGCATCACCGTCCACTGATTAGGGCTGTATCAGGCCCTCTCCTCCAGAGTAGCAAATTCCATCCTTCCCAGTACCCCTTTCTGCATCTCTAGTCTCCAGCTTCTCCAACCCAGTTAAAGGAGAAACTAAAATTTGTGCCAAGTGCTTCATCATTTTTTATCTCATCAAATCCTCACATACACCTTAAAGTATGGGCTTTATTATGCCCATTTTATGGATGAAGAAACTAAGGCACAAAGAGACAAATAGGTTGCCGCAGGAGACAACGAAAGAAGCCAAGTCTGTGGGTTCCAAAGCTCATGCCCTTTCCGAGACGGCATGCGGCCTCCCAAAGGCCCTTGGAGGATTCTCCAGACTAGAGAACAAGAGGCTGAGGGAACATTCAGGAAACATCGGATTCATACAGAGGTTTAATTAGAGGGGTTAGCACCTGTCCTATCCTAAGAATAAGGCTGAATGTGTACCCAGAAGGGTGGCTGAGCAGCCTGCCAGTGGTAGGGTGACTATATTGAAACTTAGGGTCCACATGGGGACACTTTTGAGAGTGGAAATGGTTGGGATTAGCAAAGGAGCAATGGGCATAAATGGAAATGTGCCAGAGAAACGGGGAGGGGGGGGCACAGAGAGTGAGGACAGAGGGAGAGGGAAGGACTCCCTGACATGGTTTCCCAGAGCTCAAGACTCATGGGCTGGGGCAGGCCAGTGGTCAGAATGCACAAGCTTCTCTCCTCAGGTCAGCTCTGTGCACCAGGGGAGGGTCCAAGAAATCACGTGGTTTCTCTGCCGTCCTCCGGCTCTCCCCTGACCGGGTCCCCAGGCCTCTGTTTGGTAGCCGGGCTGGGTGTTCACGCAGTGGGCAGTGTATGTGGGTACTGGAGTCACCCAGAGCCAAGTTTGGATCCCAGTGTCTTGAATTCCAAGTTTGGTCCCCTCACCTTTTCGAGCCTCAGTTTTCTTATCTGTGAAATAGGACTAATAAAACCTAATTTATAAGGTTATAGAGGATTGCATGAGACCAGGTCTGTGAAAGTGCCTACCTGTTGCCGTGGAGTCGATTCCAACTCACGGTGACCCCATGTGTGTCAGAAAATTGAATTCCATAAGGTTTTCAATGGCTCTAATTTTATGGAAGTAGATCACCAGGCCTTTCTTCTGTGGTGCCACTAGATGGATTTGAACCACCAACATTTCGGTTAGTAAAACCAAAAGCCAAAACCAGTTGCCATCAAGTCGATTCTGCCTCATGGAGATCCCATTCATTTCAGAGTAGAACTGTGCTCCATAGGGTTTTCAGTGGCTGTGATCTTTCGGAAGGAGCCCGCCAGAACTTTTTTTCTGTGGTACCTCTGGGTGGATTAGAACCACCAACCTTTCGGTTAGTAGCTGAGTGCTTAACCGTTTGTGCCAGCTATGCACAAATCATTTGCACCACATAAAAACCCCAAAAAACCAAACCTGTTGCCATTAAGTCATTTCCAACTCATAGCAACGCTGTAGGACAGAGTAAAACTGCTCCATATAGTTTCCAAGGAGCACCTGATGGATTTGAACTGCCAACCTTTTGGTTAGCAGCCAAACTCTTAACCACTACATTACCAGGGCTCCATTGCACTGCTTACCAAAAAAAACCCCATTGCTGTCGAGTCAATAGCAGCCCTATAGGATGGGGTAAAACTGCCCCAAAGGGTTTCCAAGGAGTGCCTGGTGGATTCAGACTGCTGACTTTTTGGTTAGCAGCCTTAGCTCTTCAGCTCTACGCCACCAGGGCTTCCTTGCACCACTTACTAGGTTCTGAAAAAAGATAGCGTTAGCCTCTTAAGTGGGATTTGTGAGTGGGTGGGGCTGGGTCATCAGGGTGATGTTAATCTAGTGACAGGGCCAGGGTAAATCCTCGACTGGCCTGGGATTCTCCAGTGTTCCTCTGTGAACACCCTCAGGAGCACGGGCCTGGGGGTCAGACCCCTGTTCTAGTCAGAGGCCTCCCCTCCCTCGCTGCATGACCGTGGACAAATCACCTCCCTCTCTGGGCCTGTTCTTATTCCAATGAAATGATGTCGTTCAACTAAGAGGAAAGATCAAGGGGCTTATTCAAACCTTGGTTCCCCAGTTTACTGACTGCAGGCCCCATCTCTCTGGGTCTTAGATTCCTCATGGGCAAAACGACTTTTTGAAAGTTGCTCTCCACTTCCAGTCAAGATGAAGTGAGCACATTCCACCCTGTCTCTCCCCCTGACTGCAAGTTAAAACAGCAGAGAAAATGTGCGAAGCATCTGAGACTGAAGAGTAAATAGTGGCGGTTGGATTGGGGAAGGAAACCAGAACCTGAAGGAACAGCAAACCAGCAGGGAGTCCCCACTTCCATCCCTTTTTTTTTTCTAGCCTGGACTCAAAGACGGCTCAAACTCTGAACTGTGTTCTGGGCGTAGACAGAGTTCCAAGAGAAGTTCCCTATTTCTGGTCAAACGAGGTTGCTATGTGTCTGAGCGAGGGGAGGAAATCCTCTGCTTTGTTTGTTTGTTGTTGTTTTTTGCCATTTTCCCCACTCCAGCCCCCAAGCCTGGGGCGGCAGCAGTGGCAGCAACAGCTGGGCAGGCACCTAAACTTTGAGAGAGGGAGACTCCTCTCTGCCCAGAGGGTCTGGGGTCCCAAAAGCAGGGGGAAATCCCTGTTGTGGTTTTTCTCTCTTCATTCTCTCTTTGCTGGGCCCCCGAGGCAGCTGCAGTCACGGGAAGTGTTTGGCAGAGCAAGAAAAGGAAAGTTCTGGTTTCCAAGCCAGAGGACCGGGAAGGGGGCTGGACCAGAAAGTGTCCAGGAGATCGCGAGGAGTGGGGGGTGGCTCAAGAAATGAACCCCATAAAGACGTATGTGAATCCTGGGCTCGTCCCCAAACTGTGCATGCGTGGATCTGATCCTAAATAGCATACCAAAGACTTTGAGAACCCAACCATGGGGTAGACCACCACCTAGGTGAAAGGAGCCCGGTGGTGCAACAGTTAAGCGCTCAGCTGCTAACCAAAAGGTTGGTTCTTCAAACCCACCCAGCAGCTCCATGGGAGAAAGACCTGGTGATCTGCTCCTGTAAACATTACAGCCTAGGAAACCCTAGGGGCAAGTCTACTCTGTAACACATGGGGTTGCTATGAGTCAGAATCTACTCAGCGGCACCTAACAACACACCACCACCATCTAGGTGCCAAACGGGCCACTGGGTGGCCCACACACAGGGCATATCTGAATAGCCACTGTGCAGACTTCAAAACTGAACTAACATTGGAATCACAGCCCACAGAGGGCGGATAGAAACTTGTGACCTGAATCTAACTAGGTAAATTACCTGCTAAAATGGAAAACAAAAACAACATTCTCCACAGGTTTTAATCAAGACCCAGAGTCTCATAACATAATATTCACAATGTCCAGGATACAATCCAGAACTACTCAGTATATGAAGAAATGGGAAAAATATCAACACCTCACAAGAGAAAAGACAATCAACAGACACCACTCCCGAGACGAGACAGATGTTGGAATTACTAGACAAAAAACTTCAAAGCAACTATTATAACCATGCTCCAAGAAGTAAGAACAAACAAACAAAATTTGAAGCAAATTGAAAGATAGTTTCAGCAGACAAATAAAGTATAGGAAAGAACTAAATGGAAATTTTGAAACTGAAAACTGCAATAACTAAAATAAAAAATTCACTGGATGGGCCCAATGTCAGATTGGGCTGCCGGCCTCAGAGAAACACAGGCAGGTTTGGAGGACTATAATGGGGGCACTAAGGTTAGCACCAAACCAAGTGGCTTTGGTCCTGGAACCCTTGGTGCTGCTGCCACTGAGGCCACATCTGTCCAAATTTGCTCGGCTCTGCCACTCTAGCTCCCC
Source organism: Trichechus manatus latirostris (assembly GCF_000243295.1). Taxonomy (NCBI): domain Eukaryota; kingdom Metazoa; phylum Chordata; class Mammalia; order Sirenia; family Trichechidae; genus Trichechus; species Trichechus manatus. Next base: position 6,154,614 of record NW_004443962.1, on the reverse strand, counting down.
ACTCGGAACCTGGCTATGCTTGCCCTCCAGCCCACCATTAATCGTTCACTTAAGTGCCTCTTCTGTGAGGCTCCCTCCATCCAGATGTAAGCTCCTCACGGGAAGGGACCTCATGGTTTTTCTCTTACTCTCCTCACAGTCTTGTGCACGCAGCAGGAAGCACAAAAGGAGGCCCGGCAGACTGAGGGCTCACCTCCAACGTGGGCTTTGGGGGAGACACAGAAGTCAACAGGTAATAATAATACAATGTTACAGCGGGAAGCCCTGACACATCGACTCCTCACTCTTATTTCAAGATGAGGAAATGGATGCTTCTGAGCGGCTCAAAGGCGAATGAGGCTGCACACAAGTAGCAGAGCTGGGACTTGAACCAGAGCCCCTGCTTACAGCTCAGGGCCTTTAGCTAGGGAAGATGAGACAGACAAGCACGTGTCACGCAGATGACGGACAGCAGCTGTGGGCATCATCCTGCCCCCTAGGACCTTGGGGTCCAACCCCCTGAAGCAACAACCATAAAGTCTGTGAAACTGAGGTCCAAGAAAGGACAGGGACGTGCCCAAAGTCATACAACCAGTGGCACACAACGTGCTGTCCCAATCGTCTTATGTTTACGTACAACACAGGCTTTTAGAAGCTCCATTAAGGATTTCATTTTTACCGAAATGTGTACAGCTCAAGAAAAGAGATGCTTATGTGTAGAGTTGCTTAACAAATATTTTGCTAAAATAGCATAATGGGTAATTATTTGTTCAAGGAAGGAACCAGATTAAATTCTAAGCACTGAGAGGACTTCATTAAGTAGTCATAGATTTAGCACAATTAATTTTGACAATAAGTATAATAGAAGACAAATGGAAACTACCTCTGCAACAGACCAAAGGAGAATGATTAAGTATATTTTGGCACAAGCACTCATAGACTGGCGCAGTGGTTAAAGCGCACAGCTTCTAACTGAAAGGTCAGCGGTTCGAACCCACCAGCCGATCCGAGGAAGAAAGATGTGGCAATCTGCTTTCAAAAAGATTTACAGCCTTGGAAACTGTATGGGGCAGTTCTACTCTGTCCTATAGGGTTACTATGAGTCGGAATCCACTCCATGGCAGTGGAATGAACCTATAATGAAGTCAACACATTAAAAAAAAAAAAAAAAAAGGATAGAAACATCAAAATGTTAAATAGTGGTTGTATTCAAGTGTTAGAACTATGAGTGAGTACAGATTCTATTTTTCTATGTTGCAAAAATTCTATAATGAGAATGTTCTTTTGGTAAAGAAGGAAAATTTTTATTTGGGCAATGTCATGGATTGAATTGTGTCCCCCCGAAAATCTGTCAACTTGGCTGGGTCAGGATTCCCAGTATTGTATAATTGTGTACCATTTTGTAATCTGATGTGATTTCCTTATGTGTTGTAAATTCAGTCACTATGATCTAATAAGATGCATTAGCGGCAGTTATACTGATGAGGTATACAAGATTGGACAGTGTCTTAAGCCCATCTCTTTTGAGATATAAAAGAGAGAAGCAAGCAGAGACACAGGGGAACCTCATACCACCAAGAAAGCAGTGCCAGGAGCAGAGCACGTCCTTTAGACTGAGGTTCCTGTGCAGAGAAGCTCCCAGACCAAGGGAAGATTGGTGACACAGACCTTCCCCCAGAGCTGATGGAGAAAGCATTCCCCTGGAGCTGATGCCCTGAATTTGGACTTGTAGCCTACTGGACTGCGAGAGAATAAACTTCTCTTTGCTAAAGCGCCCCACTTGTGGTATTTTGGTTATAGCAGCACTAGATGACAGAGACAGGCAGGAAAAGAAGCCAGTCTTTTATTTTGGTGGAGGAAATATCTGGAACAACATCTTGCCTGGCTTTCAGCAACCTCCATGCCTGGGAATCCATTTCTCTTTGGCTCATGACCGTGCCTCCAGCTCCTAGCACAGTGCCAGGCACACAACAGAGATGCAGGAAGTATTTGTTGATGACTAAGTGAATGAATGAATGACATAATTGGAAATATGTTAATACTTGAAATTTAAAAGCATCTAGTAGCAGGAGTTAGAAATAATAGTTCTTCCAAAAGGGAACTATAACTGAGAGAAAGAAAAATAAATGCATGTCAGAGAAAGCTGGTAGCTTTCCACCTGTGGATTAGGCTGTGGTAAAACAAGCATGATCATCAGTAACCACAGAGGGCTCATAACCTCAGGACCTCCAGCAGTTAAACCACTTCTTCAAAATGTAGTGCTGCCTAGGATACGAACTTGGGCCTGTGGAGGAGTCCAAGCCTGAGCATTTCTGCCGACAATCCAGTTCAGGCTTGGCATTGCTTTGCTGCACCCCGGCCCTGCCGTTGTCTCTGGCCAGCTCTCCCTTAGCTGCAACCTCAAGGTTCCAAGGGTGCAGGCCATGAAGAAACCCAGCGGCCTTCCCTCCAGGCTGGGTCCTTCCAGGTCCCGAGACCTGCCCCTGAGATAGGGATGCTCAGTGCCCTTGCAGTGGCCTCTCTGGTAGTGGCAGAGAAGAAAGGATGGTGACCCAATGATTTGCCATCACATCCGGTGTGTCTGACATTAATATAATTCATGTATTCTAAGTACCCTTCCCAAAAAAGTTGGATAATTAATGAAAAAGGAAGACAGAAGAATAAAAACTTCATAGAATGAAAACTATGCAGTCTTTATATATCCTTTGAGAAGATTAATGATTAAAGATATGAAAAATGGCTTGAGGTATAAAATGTTAAGTGAAAAAGCAAGTTACAAAACGACACACACTGGATGACCTTCTTCTTATAAAGCCATAATACCTGTTGCTGTCAAGTCCATTCCCACTCATGGAGACCTCATGTGTTACAGGGTAGAACTGAGCTCCATAGGGTTCTATTGGCTGTAATCTTTACAGAAGCAGCTTGCCAAGCCTTTCTTCCATGCCACTGCTGGGTGGCTTCAAACCACCAACCTTTGGTTAGCAGCTGAGTGCAAACCATTTGCACCACCCAGTGATCTTAAAACCACAATACGTCTACTCTTCACTTAACGACTATCTCGTTATCCGACATTTTGCATTTATGACAATAGTAAAAAATTTACTGCCCTACTATTTTGCAGATTAATGATGTACGTCTGGCAGTAATGAACACTGAGGTGCGAGGTGAGAGTAACACTGGCTGTGATGGTTAGGTGTCAACTTAGCTGGGCCATGATTCTCCATGGTTTGGCGGTTATGTAAAGATGTAATTTGGCAATTATGTTTTTGGCAGTTATGTAATGATGTAGTCATCCTCCATTTTGTGATCCATTTTCACATAACGCCAATTTTCACATAACAACCTGGTCTTTGGAACCTAACCATGTCGATAAGATATGCCCAGAAAAAAAAAAAAAAAATCAAGAAAATACATCAAACTATCAAGTGGCTTTGGGGGTAATTTAAATTTTCTTACTGTGGTTTTCTGTATGTTCCAATTCAGCAATGGGCATGTATGACAATCATTAAACACAACATTAAAAACACAGTGGAGGCCAGGGCCTCTCAAACTGAGCTAGTGGGATCCCAGGACTTTTCACTTGGAAGTCATTGCCTGCTCTGCCCTTCAGCCCTCAGCATCCTTACAGGTAGCCAACAGCCGTTGGTTTCTTTCCCTGGTTTAGTTGTGACCCCATTAAAGTCCCGCATGCAGTCCCTTTTCCTGGCATTAGATCCTGGCTGTCCCCATTTGGCTCCAGATGATGGGAGGACCGTCACTGCCCCTCCTAGCTTTCCTGAGCTGGGTCCCTTTAAGCAGCCATGGACCTAGGCCAGCAGCTTTGGACTTAATTATTGGGCAATGACTTCACACAATCTTATCCCTCCCTCTTCCTATCTGAAATTTAGCCTGAGCAGCTGCAATATCACACTTTGCCGATAGGTGGTGCTGCCTAACTAAAAAAGCACTCTTTCTGAGGTTCTCAAGATTATTTTATTTCAGTGATCATTCAAATAATAATTGCTGTAGGGGCATGCTGACAGAGTGTTGCTGCATAAGGAGACAAATTTACCATCACCACCGCTACCATCACCATACAGGAACAGCCATTTCAACACCAAAAATGCAGGAAGACAAAAATCTCAATAAAGGACCATGCTTGAAATGGAATACACTTCATTTTAAGAGAAACATGTTCTTATCATTTCATCTCAGACCAGTGTAAACTTAACCCTAGACCAGCACTGGCCCTGGACAGGCTCTAGCAAAGGATTCCAGGAGTTAGAGGTTCTTCCTTTCCGCAAGTTCAAATTTCTGTGAAAATTAATTTGCCCCGGCTACCACTACTGACGGTTGGTGATCGGGGCCACAATAGATGGATCCTGATAGAATGGGAGAAATATGTGGAACTGAACTCAAAGTCTTTTTTTTTTTTTTGTATTTTTTTTTTATTGTACTTTAGATGAAGGTTTACAGAACAAACTAGTTTATCATTAAATAGTTAGTACACGTATTGTTTTGTGACATTGATTAACAACCCCCCCACATGTCAACACTCTCCCTTCTCGACCTTGGGTTCCCTATTACCAGCTTTCCTGCCCCCTCCTGCCTTCTAGTCCTTGCCCCTGGGTTGTTGGGCCCCTTTAGTCTTGTTTTGTTTTATGGACCTGTCTAATCTTTGGCTGAAGGGTAAACCTCAGGGGTGACTTCATTACCGAACTAAAAGCGTGTTCAGGGGCCATACCTTTGGGGTTTCTCCAGTCTCTGTCAGGCCAGTAGGTCTGACCTTTTTTTGTGAGTTAGAATGTTGTTCTACATTTTTCTCCAGCTCTGTCCAGGACCCTCTATTGTGATCTCGGTCAGAGCAGTCAGTGGTGGTAGCCGGGCACCATCTAGTTGTACTGCACTCAGTCTGGTGGAGGCTGTGGTAGTTGCGGTCCATTAATCCTTTGGACTAATCTTTCCCTTGTATCTTGTTTTCTTCATTTTCCCTTGCTGCCAAAGGGGTGAGACCAGTGGAGTATCTTAGATGGCTGCTCACAGGCTTTTAAGATCCCAGACGCTACTCACCAAAGAGGGATGTAGAACATTTTCTTTATAAACTATGTTATGCCAATTGAACTAGATGTCACCTGAGACCAAGGACCCTCAGCCCAGCAATTCAGTCCCTCAGGGAGTCTGGATGTGTCTATGGAGCTTCCATGACCTTGCCTTATACAAGCTGTGCTGGCTTCCCCAGTATTGTGTACTGTCTTAACCTTCACCAAAGTTACCACTTATGCATTGTCTGTTTAGTATTCCCCCACCATCCCTCTCATCCCTCACAACCATCAAAGATTGTTTCTTTTTGTGTGTAAACATTTTCATGAGTTTTTACAGTAGCGGTCTCATACAATATTTGTCCTTTTGTGATTGACTTATTTCACTCAGCATAATGCCCTCCATATTCATCCACGTTATGAGGTGCTTCACAGATTCATCATTGTTCTTTATCATTGCATAATACTCCATTATGTGTATGTACCATAGTTTGTTTATCCATTCATCTGTTGATGGGCATCTATTTCCATCTTTTTGCTATTGTGAACAGTACTGCAATGAACATGGGTGTGCATATGTCTATTCATGTGACGATTCTTATTTCTCTAGGATATATTCCTAGGAGTGGGATTGCTGGATCATATGGTATTTCTATTTCTAGCTTTCTAAGGAAGTGTCATATCGTTTTCCAAAATGGTTGCATCATTTTGCATTCCCACCAGCAGTGCATAAGAACTCAAATTCTTAAAATTTCCAGACTCACTGGATTGGTTGAGACTAAAGGACTCCCTGAGACTACTGTCCTGAGATACTCTTTAAACCTTAAACTGAAATTATCCCTTGAGGTCACCTTTTAGCTAAATAACAGATTGGCTCATAAAATAACGAGTATCACCCATGAGTAACGAGCTCCTTTAAAAAATCACCTATATGAGACCCAACAGTCAAAAACTATTCTAAAGCATTCCAGTTAGAATGGGAGAAAAACGTAGAACAAAACTCAAATTCATAAAAAAAAAAAAAAAAGAGAGAGACTTACTGTTCTGATAGAGACTGGAAGAACCCCCAAGACTATTGCCCTAAGACACCCTTTTAATCTGGAACTGAAGCCACTCCCAGAGGTCACCTGTCAGCCAAATAATAGATGGGCCTATAAAATAAACAATGACACCCATGAAGAATGTGCTCCTTAGAACAATCAACTATGTGAGACCAGATGGGCAACATTTGCCCAAAAGCAAGATAAGAAAGCAAGGAGGGGCAGGGAAACTGGAGGGATGGAAACGGGAAAGGCAGGGTGGAAATAGGGAAAGTGTTGACACTTTGCGGGGATAGCAACCAATGTCATGGAACAATTTGTGTATGAATTGTTGAATGGGAAACTTATTTGCTGTGTAAACTTTCACCTGAAACACAATAAAATGTTCAGGAAAAAAAAAAAAAAACTACTCTAAAGTAAAGATGAGAAGGTAAGGGGACAGGGAAACTAGAGTACTGGAGACGGTACAACCAGAACGGAATGAATGAGAATGAGAACAGTGTGAAAGATGTAACCAGAATCACTGAATAATTTGTGTAGAAACTGTTAAATGGAACCTAAGTTGCTGTGTAAATTTTCACCTTAAACACAGTAATTATTTTGAAACATGAATTTGCTTTTGTGTCCCCAGTGTGCAGTGAGACACGTGGCTCTACTCTGCCGCTACCTACCTCACACACAACTCTGACCGAGTCGCTCTCTGCTCGTTCTCCTCCACTGTCTCCCTTTGTCAGAAATCAGAACTTGTCAGCATTTCTCACCAGGGCCTTCACCGCTGCCTCACTTTCGAGGATCACATGAAATTCACCTCCAATCCATCCCCAAAACACAATAAAACGATGGGCTCCAGCCTTGGCCGACTGCAGTCCTCAGGACAAGCCGGGTTTGTGCCTCCACATCTTTGCAACGCAGTTCCCGCCCCCTGGAGTTCTTTCACTCTCCCCCTCGGCACACCGCTACTATTCATCTGAACAATGTCACCTCTCTGGGGAGCTACCTCCTCCGCTTCGCTTCCAAGGCACCTGGTGCGGGATGATTTTAGAGCACTCGTTATCTTATTAGGATGATGTCACAGTCCCTGGACCACAGACTGTGTCTCATCAGCTTGGATCCCCTCTTCAAAGCTTGACACTGAGAAGGTACCCAGTAAGTCCTCACTGAATTACTGATTCTCCATTTCGGCAAACAAACCTGAATCAGCTTTTTCAACATCCTCCCTTAAGCGCTTTGCAATAAACCCAGGAAATGCTGCCAAGAGCTGGCAGGCTGAATTAGAAGTGAGAAAAAACAGCAGGAAACCCCAGAATTTGGGGAAATGTATGTCCAGCAAGAAAAGTGCATTGGCTGAAATCCTCATGGAATCCAGATCTTCTGGATCCATGGAAGCTGGATGACCCCCGGAAATTATTGTCCTAAAATAATCTTTAAACCTTAAACCAAACATATGCCCTTCAGTCTTCTTAAAACCAAACAATAGTTTAGCTTAACTAGTAACGAATGTCTGTCTTGAGCATTATGCTCTTTTAAGAACTATCTCTATTGGATAAAATTGACAACAGCAACTAGAAAGATTAGATGGGAACCTTAGGGGGCAGTGAGTTTATGTTAATGGGGGGAAAACAACTCAGAAAAGGAGGGTGAGAATGGTTGCACAACTCAAAGAATGTACTCAATGTCACTGAATTGTACATGTAAAAACTTGAATTGGTGTACATTTTTGCTGTGTATGTTCTCAATAAAAGCAAAATAAATAAATTGTTCGAATCTACTGGGCACTCCTTAGAAACCCTATGGGGCAGTTCTACTCTGTCCTGTATGGTCGCTATGAGTCAGAATCGACTCGACGGCAACGGGTTTGGTTTTTTGGTTTATACATATATATAGGAAACCCTGCTGGCATAGTGGTTAAGAATTCGGCTATTAGCCAAAAGGTCGACAGTCCGAATCCACCAGGCGCTCCTTGGAAAACCTATGGGGTGGTTCTACTCTGTCCTATAGGGTCACTATGAGTCGGAATCCACTTCATGGTTATACACACACACACACACACACACACACACACACACATATATATAAAGGGCATTGGGTTTCCTGATCCCCTGAGAAGCCCCCAGCTGCTTCAGCTTCCCCGCTCCCCTTGGTTTAAGGTTTAAAGATTATTTTAGGACAATAATTTCCGGGGGTCATCCAAAAAATCTTTCTGAAACATCCTAGCTCTGTAACGGATTCTTAAATGCTGCTAAACATACAAAAGTCCTCCACTGATTACAAAAACCGACATGTTTATTTTAATGGAGCCAAGAATGTCCGCTATGTATAAATATGATGATTGTGTAGCAAAACAATGAACTGCTTTCTAAAAATAAGAGAGAAAATGGGAAAAGGAGAAAACACTTGGATGCAGAGCTGTGGTCAGTGTATATGGTAAGCTATTGATTGGTAGAGGCAGGCAGAAATGTGAAGAAACAAAACTTATAACAATTACAGTTTACTGGGTACTTACGTGCACAAGCACTAGACTGCCAGTTTTACCTACATGGCCTCACTGAACCCTCACAATCACTCCATAAAGTGGGAATTACTCTCCCCTAGTACACAGGCTTAAAAGTAACTTTGCCAAGGTAAAACAGCCATGCCCAACAGTTACTTAATATTAACTTGTTCCCTCTGATGATATCACATTTGACTAAATAAAATTTTTAATTGCAGTAAAAAATAACTTAATTCCTGCCTAAGTAAACAGGGTACACTGCCCATGTTTGGATCTGAAGACTCAGGACCTCCCAGGCCTCAGAGCTTTGGAGCTCAGAGCCCACCAGAAGCCAGCCTGAAGCCACAGACACAGGAAGGAGGCAGCAGGTCCAGGCCCACCCTGAATGGCCTTTGTTTTAATAAACCCAAGCTATCAGAGCCTACTTTCTGTTACGGATTGAATTATGCACCCCCAAAATGTGTGTCAACTTGGCTAGGTCATGATTCCAAGTATTGTGTGGCTGTCCACCATTTTGTGATCTGATGTGATTATCCTTTGTGTTGTAAATCCCAATCTTTATGATGTTAATGAGGCAGGGTTAGAGGCAGTTATGTTAATGAGGCAGGACTCAATCTACAGGACTAGGTTGTATCTTGAGTCAAGTCTCCTTTAAAACATAAAAGACAAAATCCACCAGAGAGGAAAGGGACCTCATACCACCAAGAAAGAAGAGCTGGGAGCAGAGTGCATCTTTTGGACCCGGGGTCCCTGTGCTGAAAAGCTCCTAGACCAGAGGAAGATCGATGACAAGGATCAGAACTGACAGAGAAAGCATTCCCTGGGAGCTGACACCTTGAATTCGGACTTCTAGCCTCCTAGACTGTGAGAGAATAAATTTGTTAAAGCCATCCACTTGTGGTATTTCTGTTATAGCAGCACGAGATAACTAAAACACTCTCTGATTTACTTCTTTTCCTAAAGTTCAGATGAATGTGTGAAGCTCAAAGGGCTAATCTCCTTGAAACAAAAAAAGCTCCTAAAATCCAGGAAGAAACAGGTCAACAATCATCTAACTTTTTTTAATGGGCCAAGAATATTAATAGGCAGCTCAAAGAAAAAGAAATACAAATGGGTCAACTTACTTTAAAAACGTTCATTCAGAAAGTCGGTCACAAAAGGACAAATACTGCATGATCTCACTTACATAAAATAGGCAAATAACAAAAACCAAAGCTGCTCATGGCTACCAGGGGTGGGAGGATAGAGGAGCTTTTGCTTAGGCAGCACTGAGTTTCTGTTCATGGTGGTGGAACAATTTGGAAATAGACAGTAATAACGATAGCACAACATGAAGAATGTCATCAATGTCACTGAATTATACATGTAAAAATTGCTGAATTGGCGAATGTTTTGTTACGTGTATTTTTACCACAATTTTAAGAAAATGCTCATTCATTAAGAGAAATGTCAATTCAAACTACATAGACACAACCAGAACACAATTAAATGGGCCTGGTTAGAAGATTACAAGGAGCCCTGGTGGTGCAATGGCTAAACGCCCAGCTGCGGTTTGAACCCACCCAGCAGCTCTGCAGGAGAGAAAACCTGGGGATCTGCTGCCATAAGATTACAGCCTAGAAAACCCTACGGGGCAGTTCTACTCTGTCACATGGGGTCACTATGAATCGGAATCAACTAGGCAGCACCCAATAACAACCACAAACAGGTTATGATACATCCACATATCCATGCACCCCTAAACAAGAATGCGGGACGCCCTGTCAGTGCTGCTACGGACTCTTCAAAATACCCAAAGGAAGACTCTGGGGAAGGAAACTGGCCAGCTGAAGCGGGGAGGGGATTGTCCACTGTCCACTCTTTAATACCTTTAGAATTTGGAGCCATGTAAATATATTATTCTGAAAAACAAAATTAAAATACTTATACACATATGAAGCCTTCTTTGTCACTAAAGTTTCTGGCTTAGCTCCAGTTAACTGAGTTACTGAAGTCTCTCCTGGTGTGTATCCTGCCTTGTGGAGATCTACAGAGCAAAAACGTGGGCAACGTGAGAGTCAGTGGCTACATTAATTGGGGTCTCTGGAAAAGGAGGCCCCTTATGGCCTCTCAGATCTGCAGTTCCCCCCTCTGCCTAAGGGGGTGCTACAGGCCTGCTGCCCTGGACAGATGGTGGCTTGGAGAGCTTTGCAAAGTCCTCAAGCTGCTGATCAAGAGGCAAAGAAACAAGAAGGTACAAACCAGTAACATAAAATAGAAACTAATTTTATTTCTCTGGAAGAAGCAGGTATCCATAGCTGGGGCAACAACTTTGGCGACAGAGGCTGGTGGAAAAACACGGAACAGCACAGGGGGAAGGGCTGGGGTCAAAGAGGAAGCACTGGTATCCCTCCAGGGCAGCTGCCCCCTTGGTCTCTTTCCAACCCTGGGGCACTGAGCCCTGGTCCCTGCCAGAGAACGGACTGGCACCTTTTCTTCGCTTCCCGAGCCACCCTGGCCTACTTCCAGGCACAAGGTACTAAGACCAGCCAACATCACATGTCCGTGGCCAGGCCATAATCCACAGGCCATCTGCTACCCTAACTGCCCGCCAGGGATGCCCTGGGGAAGGTCCCACCCTGGGGAGGGCCCACCAGGGTGCTGGTCCTCCCTTCTGTGTAGCCAGCACACCCTCCCTTCCTGGGTCAAGCCTGGCTCCCCTTCAGTCTGGTCCCCTGAGCAGGGCCTGGGGGCACCAGTCCAGCCCAGTCACGGACTGGATCCACAGGCAGGTCAGCCAGCAGGGCCCACCGAGGCAGCCCCAGAAATGTCTGCACAGGGCCCCTTCCCACGCTGTGGCTGGCACCAAGGGCTGCACGGAAGTGCGCGAGGACAGCGCTGGGTGAGGGAGGGGCGGGCATGGTGGGGCCCAGCCTCCTGCTGCCTTGGCCTTGCTCTGCCCACTGGGGCAGCAGGTCCTCCAGGCCTGGGCGGGGGCATCGGCCCACCCTTGTCAGATGGTTGGCCAAGTGATTCCTTCAGGGAAGACCCTCTGGCTCTCCAGTCTCAGCGCCTAAAGGATGGAAAATAGCCAAAAAGTCCCTCCATCAACTGGTGTCATCACACAGATTATAGAATACCCAGGGTGGGGGGGCACTAGAGGGCCACAGGGGAGTCAGTGCCTCCTGGTGCCAGGCAAATTGGTTGAAAACTGGTAGCTCTAGGCAATAATTTTGGAACTTATCATCCTGGGTTGCTTTTTTCCCTTTTATTTTAATAAGCTATGAATAAACTAGGAGCGATTAAAGTGCTCAGCTGCTAAACAAAAGGTCGGCAGTTCGAACCCATCAGCCACTCCTCAGGAAGAGATGTGGCAGTCTGCCTCTGCCAAGGTTTACAGCCTTGAAACCCCTATGGGGCAGTTCAACTCTGTCCTATAGGGTCACTATGAGTTGGAACTGCCTCGACGACAACGGCGTTTGGTTGGTTTGGGTATGAATAAACTAAGACAACAGTACTTTCATGTATTAGAGTATCCAGACGGTGACAGGGACAATGAAGCCTAAGCTTATCTGGATGCAAATTACTAAGAACAGCCACAAGAGCCTATCTAACATTTAGTGGTTGTGTGCTGCGTGCCAGACACTGGGTGTGTCAAGTGACAGACGCATCTCTCGCTGGTCCTTCTGAGCACTTCTGTGAGGAAGGCACTATCATTCAGACACAATTTACAGCGGAGGGACCTGAGCTGCCGAGATGAAAAACTCGCCCAGGGTCACACCGTCAGTGAGGGGCACCAGGTGGAGGCTGACTCGGGCTGCCAGGCTCCACAGCTGCCAAGTCTTCGACCCCACGCCCTACCAGCAATTCATCCTGTCTGACTGTGGTACACCACTTTTCAACTTGTTCAAGCTTTCCCATATGCATTTATATACATTATTTATATATTACTGTATGCTGTTTATAAATAGATATTTGAAAATGTCTTCCAGAAAGGAGTAACGAATTTTTGGGGGGTGGACGGGACATTCCTTTAAAAAGGCATTAAAATTTTAAATTATACTTTGAACTGAAATATGCCATAAAGAGGTGAGAAATATTGGTTGAAACTGGGTTTTCACGGCTGCTCCTTGGAGTCCCCTCAGGGCACTGTGGGAAGAGCTAGGGAAGCAGCCCCCTTTCAACCAGAGGAGCTCCAACTCTCTCTTTCACTCAATTCATCTCAACCAAGTGGCTAAAAAGTCTGAAATCTAGCGTTCTAAATAAATCTGTTTAGGAGAACCGTTTTCAACCCAAGCTGTCTGCTTCCCAAGATCCGTGCCTTTCCTCCCTCCCAACAGCTAGGGAGCCTTTGACCCCTGGCCTCTCCTGGCCTGCTGGCACCGGGACTTTTCCCAGTGTGGGGTGCTCGGGGTAGAGCCCTCCTGGGACAAGCAGGTGGGGCAGGGTGCGGGCTTGCTCTCTCGTGGGCTCCCTCACTGGTGGGCAGGGTGCGAGCTCCCTCACTGGCGGTGGGGCAGGGTGCGGGCTCCCTCACTGGTGGTAGGCAGGGTATGCGCTCCCTCACTGGTGGTGGGGCAGGGTGCGGGCTTGCTCCGTCATGGTCGGCAGGGTGCAGGCTTGCTCCCTTGTGGTGGGCAGGGTGTAGGCTCACTCACTTGTGGTGGGCAGGGCCACAGGAGCCCAGGAGGTGGCAGCCGGCTTGTTCCAGATTCCAGTCGAACATCTCCAGCACTTTGTGGCACTCGCCCCGCGGTCGAAGACCCAGCCCAAAGAGCTGCTCCACCTGAGGGGCAGAGGATGGCGCCATGGGGCACACCGCGGCTGAGGAACACCAGACTAGGGTGGGGGCAGAGAGCCAGAGGCAGGGAATAGGGGGATGGGAGCAGCAGAGCTAGCCTTCAGGGTCCCTGAAAGCCAGAGTGGGCAGGAGGTGGTGGTACCTTCAGATACTGGGCAGCCCTCTGTACACTCCAGCCGTGGCTCTGCAGGGCGGCCTGGCACTCCTCTGTGGTCACCCCATGCACCATGGCCTGCAGCTGGGCACACCCACCCTGGTCAGCTCCACGTGGGCCTGCCCCTCTGGGTCCCTCGGGCCCTGGCCCTCCTTGCCCACAGCCAGGCCTGGCACTCACCATCCGGACCTTGTCTGCGGGCCGTCCGGCCTCCGGCCCATCCCCAGGGCAGCCCCTCTGCAGCAGCCGAGCAGCAGCCCTCAGGGATGGCGGCCGAGCCCCTGGGTTGCTGTTGTTGGTGGAGAAGTTGGCCTTGGGGTCTGGGGCGGCCTGGGGCATCGGTCGAACAGTGGCAGTGGGGGCAGCGGGGGCCGGGGTGCTGGGTGGGGGCAGCAGCAGGGGCACAGGCAAGGGGGCCGGCTCTTCAGGGCTCTGGGCCTCTCGCAGGAAGCGCTGGTAGCGCTCGAGGTAGGAGGGGCGCTCAGGAAGCAGGTAGTAGTGGGTGTTGCTGACCTTCTTGCCGTCGCGGACGATAGGCAGGATGCAGGGGCCGGCCCGAGGCCCAGGTGCCTGTATCACCTGGGGTGTGGCATACTTGGGGTCGGAGGCAAAGCTCTGGGTGGTGGGCATGGCCTTCCCAGGTGAGCTTGAGAGCCGGAGTGGGGAGCTCCCAGGTGGCACCAGGGGGCTGGGGGTCCGTGAGCCATGTGGTGACAGGGGCTCTCGGGGTGGGATCCGGGGAGGAGAGGCAGGTTCAGGCCAGCGCCCCATGTCCTCCTCGACTGAGGGGGCCGGCGACAGTTCCGCACGTGGGCGGGTGGGCCGTGGGGGGATGGGCACCCGGGGGGGCACCTGGGGCTTGTCGTCGCCCACCGGGCTGGGTGAGGGGGTCAGCGAGCCGGCCGGGACCTGCAGCTGCCGCATGCACTCCTGCTGCAGCGCCTGGAAGATCTCTGCAGTCTGGGCGGAGCTGGGCGGCTTGTCCCCACCCTGGGGTGGGAGGAACAGGTTGTCCTCCAGGGGCGGGAACAACCGCCCCTGCTCAGGCACAAAGGCGTAATTGGTCTCGCCTTGGCTGGGCCCAGCAGAGCCCCCAGTGGCCGCGAGAGTGCTGTTGATGGAGCAAACTTCAAAGTCATCCTCATCTTGGGCCACATCATCGTAGACAGGCGGCGGGGGCAGCGGGCGGGCGTCCCAATCCACTACGGGCGTGGGGTGCAGGGGCCGGGGCAGTGCCTGTGTGGGGCTCTGGGGCGGGGTCTTGTCCAGCAAGGAGCAGGCGTCCATGGCCAGCTGTGCCAGGGATGGCGTGCAGGGCCGTGGGGCCAGGGCCACAGGCTCCTCGCCAAAGTCGATGAGCGTAACCTCACCCCCACCGCCGCGGCCTGCCTTGGTGCCCGGCACCCGGGCCGAGGGCTTCGCTAGCCACAGCCCTCGGGGCAGGCCTGGCTTCCGCAGGCCCAGCCTCTTGAAGTCGCTAGACAGGGGGTCTTGGTCCTCGCTCACAGGGTCGTAGGCTGGTTCTGTGACGGAAGGGGAGACCCCCAACAGGGAGGCCATGTCAGACGGGGGCAAGAGGACAGGGAGGATGGGAGTGGGGAAGACAGCCAAGTATCTCCCACCAACTCCACAGCCCAGTTCCTCCAGAGGTCAGCTCTCAGTGGTCAAGGTTCTCAGTGCACACCGATACCATTCACACAGGAGGCAGAACCTGCTCTGGGCGCTGTCAGCACTGACCTGGGCTGGGGAGCCCCTGCCTCCGTCTCGGCCGGAGCAGGAACACCGCACCCTCACCTGTCTCGAGGTTCCCTTCAACAACACAAAACTCCAAGTGCCCCTCCCTGAGCCCTGGTTAGTGACCCCTGCCCCTCCCCCACCACGCACACCATTAGTGCTGGCACAGGGAGGCTGGCAATCCCCCACCATCCCGGGAAACAGGAGCGCCCTTGGGGAGGGCAGCGCTCCTGACCAGCCACCATGGAGGCCCAGACACAGCCTCTGCAGGCCCCCAGGCAGTGAGGCCAGGCACCACCACAGCACGGGCAAGGCGGGCATGGGGACTTGCTGCAGACGCCCAGGCTTTGCCGGGCAGGGTTGGGGAGACAGGCCTGCTGGGCCCGGTCAGCAGCACAAGCTCACAGCACACACCCGTTCCCCTCCCATCCAGCCGCAGGGCTCTGTACCTTCCAGGAGGAGCAGAGGGATGAGAGGAGAGAGGGGGCGGGGGCAGGGGCCAAGACATCCAGAGCAGCCCCACTTACTCTGAGTGAAGACGGCAGGCTGAGGTGGGCGAGGTGGAGGCTCCCCTGCAGGAAAGGCCATGCGGAGAGGAGAGGAGAGGAGAGAGTGACAGAGGACAGAAAGGGAAGACAAAGCCAGACAAGAGGGAAGGGCAGAGTTTGAGGGGAGAGGGGGAGGGGGAGAGAGAGAGAGAGAGAGCAGTGAATAGCAAGTGAACAGCAAATGGGAGGCAATGGGCGGGCAGGATGGGGGAAACTGTTCTGGAAAGGAAGGCACAGGATCCGGGAGAAGGGATGAGGCTCTTGGCTGAGTGAGGCCGGGGGTG